>NC_056742.1:45803722-46131222 GCF_019279795.1 Protopterus annectens
TTATAAAATTCAAAAATGATCTGATAGACAGTAGAAAACTGAAGAAAATCAGGAAAGTTCTATAAAAATCTGGATAGTTAAGAGGTAAAGTTACCTGTAGTGCAATAGATCACATTGCTGGTATGTGCACTCTTGTCAGCTGTACAGAGTTTTGCAGAATGTTTCTGATTTTTCCTATGTTTGTCTATGTCTGTTCTAAAATGTAATAACACAGTTATGGAACATATGTGAACAGAGAGTTTGCATTCCCAACAATACTACAGTGACTGGGCTTTTCTACTCATTTATGCTCAATGTATAATGGAAATGCTGACAGAATGTCCAACCAGCATGCACATTTCTAAGTGTTAATCCTTTATTGTATAATTGCAGCTATGCAGTAGCTTTTAAAAGGAGAAGGATTACAGATTCCAGCATTAACGGTGTGGCTCAGGAATGTGAAAAATGTACATGGACTGGAAAGATGACATGAAAGTATTGTTAACTGTGACCACAAACACCTATCAAATGAGGATTTAATTAAAGTGAAATCAGCTCACTTTGTTCATACTCTAGTAGTAAGGACAGTGAGGAAACATGTATTTCAAGCAGTGGCAGAGTTTTTGTGTTGACATTTGCTTTGTGTGGGGGGCCTTGTTTCTGAACCATCTTTCATTCTGTCTTTAAGTTCCATAATGATATTGTCAACTGTTTTTGTATGTTAAGTTTTCTGACATTTGCTAGTGAACAAGCTTTTGAAAATTCACAGAGCCATTGCCTAAAATCCCTAGCAATATTCAAATCTCTTTAGTAACTTCCATGTATACACTTTTCTCCTAACTCTTACCTTGTTCCATTTCATGTCAGAATTTGCAGTGATGCCAGTCCAGTAAAATAGTTTTACTTTTTTTTTAGTGCTGCTGTCTTCTAGAGTTCTAGAGTAATATTTTTACTGGTGCCCAAACTTCCAAAGCTCCTATCCAAATGAAGGCTCTAATCCCCTTAACGTTTTTACCCCATTGTTTGTGAATCATATTTGTATTCCTCCACCATATTCCTTTTATTAGCATTATCTGATTTGGAGTCAAGTGTTGTTTTTTCTGTTCTGCTCACTTCATAAAAACTATTAGTCAGGTTTTCTAATATTGCAGTAGACAGTCTTCTTCTCCATCATGTTTCTGAGGTTGTGTAATCTTTAAGTACATCAAACTGTTTTTTTCTTCTTCTTTCTTATTATTACCAGTAAACAACCACACAAATTTCTAGTTGATCCAGCATTGTTTCTTCAGAAAGTTTCTCTCTCAAACTAAGGTTAGGTATTTGAGTACCATACCTTACTTGGGTCATCATTTTAATATAAATGTATGAATAACATGCTGTTCTACTTTCTCCCAGTTATTAACTCCTTTGGTAGGAGTACAACTAGGCTACAGGTTAATTTGATCTGGGTGTTACCCCCTTTCCATTTTTTTTGTATAAGTGCACAGCTTTGGCAATATACTTGGCTTCTCTTCACTATTAAAAACTTTTTGAAGAGGTCATTGTTCTGCTATTTTTTCAAAGGTGCCCCATCATTTTTCATATAGATTAATATATCTTCCTATAGCTATATTATACCAGTCAGAAGATGGTGTCAGGGGCTAACACATTCCAAAAATATTTTGTATAGCTGCATAATACCATGTTAATTTTGCATCTGGCTCTATGGCATGTCGTTTATTTTCTTCACTGCTAACTATATATTTTGTAAGAAAAAATGGAATTTATTTCAGGATCTGCCATTATCACTTTCCCACTCAAAATGTATCCGACTATGCTAGATGTAACCTATACAGTATATACATTTTCATTTTTCAAACATTATTCAGTAGTGCAGGCATTTACTATCATTCTTTTTAATGAACAATGTTTTATGCATGAATATGAGCAGCTTCTGGAAACATACACTCACTTTTTAGGTTGCATATTTATAGCTGTAAATGCACTAGTAAATCAGTTATACCAGTACTGTAACATTTCTCCTTGAGTGCTTCATATGCTGTTTAAATGTTTAACTCTTTCAATCACTTAATTTAATATTTTGTTAATACATGCACATTTCTCCATGCTCTTCTCACTGCTGAGTACTTTTTATACATTTTAACCCCACACTATGCTTTTGCTGCATGGTGCCTGGTCCTTTGCCTTTTAAGTGCATCATTCACAAATACTATCATTCTCCTACTGCTGAAATCATCTGCATACTGGTACTGCCATCATAGATCCATGCATTCCTATAGGAGGAGGCCATGCTGTCTGAGTTTACAGACTGTCATTCTATAATGAAAAGAATGCCTGTCTTAGCGTCTGATGTACTTTCAGCACCTACTACATGCAGCAGTTTCTGCAAGTTTCCAGTTTATACCACTCAAATGAAAATTCACTGAAACTGTATTTTGGCAACATTCTGTCCGCTGAAGATCATTTTATTGACATCCAGGGTAATGATAATAGCTGGATTAAAACTGTCTCTCAAGATGCATTTTTTTACTTGAGGATACAGCAGAAGAGGGTGTATTTCTTGTAAACTTGTAGCAATCTTGCAGGTAGAATACATTTGGAAAAGCTGGAAAGAACCTCGGTGTGGGTGCTTGGGCTGTAGACCTACAACAGGAAGGAATCCTTGTATGGATGTGTGGACTGTAACTCTACAGCAGAAAATAACCTATTTATGGGTGTGTGGGCTATAGCCCTATATCAGGAAGGAACCCCTGTGTCGGGGTATGGGTTGTAGCCCTACAGCAGGAAAGAATTCCTATATGGGGATGTGGGCTGTATCCCTACACTAAAACATGTTTTCTTTAGATTTTACCATTGACAGCTGTTGTCAGTCATACAGACATCAGAAACATGGGCATCGGTGACCTATCTGTTATTATACAGACAATTGGGTTGCTTCAGAACACACCAAAATGTCATGCTTATTCAGTAACAGAAATTCTACATAAAAAAAAAAAAAAAAAACATTGTTTATCTAGTGCTTCATGTTATCTGACAGGAGCACCCTGTTAGTAGGATGAAAGATGTTTTACAGCCTCTTCTCAGATGTTTTGGTAGCAGAGTATATGATCAACATATGGAGGCAATTTTTCAGATTAGGAGCTCACATCTGAATCCTTAGATACATTAAAAATATACTTACATGTGTTTGCTCTATAAAATATCAATATGCTATTTAAATACAAATTTTGTACATTTTTGTTGATACAATGTGTAATATAAAGCATAATGAGGCTATAATAGGAAAACTGTAATGTTGTGTTGTGTCTTTCAGCTTATCCCGGTTAGGGGTCGCCACAGCGCAACTCCGGTCCGCTAATGTTTGGTAGTGGATTTTTACGTGCCGAGTTACCAGCCCTGGCGCACAACCTTCAACGAAGGCATGCTCATTCAGGAAAACTCTAATAAGCTGTTAAAAAATCTCATGCAGAGTATACATAAATATATCCTCAGTAATACTGGAAACCTCTCCTTGATGAACTTAAGGTGGGTGCAAAGTAGAGTATATGTGACTGTACTGTGACAGTTTAATTATGTAGGTTTGCCTGCATTCAAATGTGTATGTGCATATTTGCCCTAATGAAGCGCATTGAAAAAGAGTAAGAAAACTGCACAAGATGAAGATATTTTATCATCTTCTGTTGGACACCATTAGAATGTTCACCAGTGATGTACTTCCATATCAGTATTCATCACCTCTGGGATCTCATGACAAGGATAGCCCAACAAGTGACTAGTATACTAAAGCCTTTATTATGTAGGGAACAACATAACTCAGATGTATGTGCCTTGTGCAAGCATAGGGCATAAAGATGACATACATATGTTCCAAACTCAGAACTTTGTGGCCGCCAGTCTGAACACCAGTATCATGCATTGGTCTGATTGCCCTTCACTTTGCTGGTTATACCAATCTTATGTCTTTCAAGTGAGTACCTCACTGGGAATTTTTTTCTTTTTTTACATTGTTCAGTGGGTTAAACATCATCCAGGAAAGAGAAATGTCAGTGTTGGAGGCAGATTATCCATAAAGACTGCCATGATAGGTGCCTGTTTTGCTTAGGTGCCTCTCATGACCACAGTCAGTGTTCTATATGTCAGGCTTTTGTACCCAAGACTTTGTGTAGCCACCATTCTTTCCTCTCCATTTACACTGCAAACCAAGCTTAAACTTTTAGCCTGAGGTACAATGGCAGAATCCCCGAGGTACAGTTTCCACTCAAAAAGAGGGCCAAGAAGTCTAGCCTGAATCTGCTGCTGCCAGCCTATACTGGATGTCTTGCTTGAGGTGAATGAGAACCAGAGGATAGTCTGACATTGCCATCAGCTTCTTCCACCACAAACTTCTCAGAAGCGAACACAGAACCTGCTTTTCACATGTTCTCAGAGGCCTTAGAAACATCTGCCATTTCCCAGAGACCTAGAGGGATTCTATAGATCCTTGTTATGGAAGAGACATCTAGTACTTTAACTGAATCGAGGCAGGGGTCTGACTCTTTACATTATATCATAGTTGATATCCTGATGAAGAAAATGCAAAAAACTAAGCATGTGGTATCAGCTCCAAGAGATCCACAGAGGTAATGGCAGGACTTCACTCGAGGCTTGTTCATTGTCTTGATGACACTGAAGCCTCCTCAGGGGGCTTCCATTCCTGCAACTCCTTGGTCCTGTACCCCTAAGAGGGCTAGGGGTCCAGAGTCTTTGAATGAGGATTCTAACTCTATGGCTGACCCCTTACCCTGTTCCTCTCAATTTCCTTCTCCTTTAGACTATAGTAGTTTTGAGGAGGAGGAATCTATCAGTCCTGATTTTCTTTTGAATGAGCTTTCCTTCAGGGACATGGTTGTGCATATGATGGAGCATTTCAATTTGGATTGCTTGCAAGTTTCAGATGACTAGAAAAAAGGTATTGTGAGTTGTTACAAGTGGACTATGCTAATGCTTCAGCTGTCCCTCCTCTGTTGCTGACACTGGACTCTCAACCTCCAGGTCCTAAGAAACCCGAAAGGTGCCAGATACTTGCAAGTTCTTATACAAGTGTGCTTCATCTGAACCTGTTTTTACTTATAAGCCTTCTTTTAAGCTACTTCCTTCAGATAAGGACAGTAGAGCAATTGGGAAGTATTGTTAGTAAGATATACACTTCTGCTACTTTAGTTTTTAGGGCCAACAATTATCAGACTCATATGACAAGGTACGTCCCTTCTGTTCTTTCCCAGATTGGGAAGATTGCTTTTGATATGCCTGACTCTGAGGGTAAGACCTCGAGTCTATCCTTTCTGAGTTCCACTTCTCAGGTAGCCCATCACTCTATAAAATGCAGCTATGATGCATCTTCTAGGGTTCATAGGTAGGTACTAGGCTATCTGCCCGAGGGCATTTATAAGCATAGCCAGAGTGTATTGGCTTTCGCCACCCCATTGATTAATTAACTGATCCTTTGTCAAGCAGAGCCAATGAAGTGATCCCAGGGGTGTATTTTCTGTTACCCATCCACTTGTCAAGGTTTCTCTTGAAGAGTGTTAGTGAGGGGCTCTGCCTGATGTAATTTGGAATTTTGTTCAAAAGCTTGGGGAGTCTCTGTGACAGGAATCTATCCCTCCAGCATGTTCTATTTATTATTGTGGCGAGGTTTAGCTCACTAGAGCCCGTGGCTTGCAGTGACTTGGATTTCTTTAGGTGGAGCATGTCCATCAATTCTGAGTTGGACATGGCTTTGTAAGTCTGGCAGAGATCACCCCTGAGTAAGCAATATGCCACTGAGTACAGCCGGAGATTTTTCAGTCAGGCTGCATAGGACATATGTTTGAGACCAGTAATCCTCTTGGTGAGGTACTTTTGTGGTCTTTCCAGCTGTTGGAAGTGTCTTGTGAGGTACATCCCAAATAAGGCATTGTACTTTATAATGGGTCTAATGAGTAACGAGTAGAGGGGCACTATAACCTCTTTATTTCTAGATGCAAACCCTTTAGTAATTAGATGGGTCACATAGAAGGATTTCCTAACTACTTTGGCAATATGATTGACAGAGGAGAGATTGCTATCTACCTGGGTCCCCAGATCTCTTATTACCTCTTCTGTATTAAGGGGCCTGCCAACTATGTGGTAATGTGTGGGTGTTTTGTTCTTCCCAAATGGGATGACTATGCATTTTTTGGCACTTAGCTCGAGGCCATAACTTTGACACCAGGGTTCCATCTCAGTAAGGCCCTTTTGGAGGATGTCCATGTCAGCTGGAGAGTCAATTATGGCTCTCAGTTTGCAGTCATCAGCGAACTTGGTTAGCCATAGTCCTCCTGTGTTTGCCTGTACTTCTGAGAAGTATATGCCAAACAGTAGGTGTCCCACAACTGAGCCTTGTGGGACACCACTTGTGACTGGTTTAGAGTCAGATCTGGAGTCCGCTATTCTTACCGTGTGAATTCTGTCTGTAAGCCAGTTGGCAACCCATTTCGTGACGTAGGGGTCTATGTTCAGACTGGTGAGTTTTTCTGTAATACCCGAGTGGGGAATGGTGTTGAAAGCCTTGGCGAGGTCAAGGTAGGCTGTGTGAACCACCTTTCCCTTATCTATGGCCTTGGTGACTATCTCGAAGAAGTCAAGCAGGTTTAGTAGGCATGATCTGCCCTTAACAAAGCCGAACTGGGTCGGGTCAAGTGTTTGGAGGTTCCCAATGTCTTTGTTAATGAGTTCCATGATGATGCGCTGTATAGCCTTGCAGACCAGCTAGTCAGGCTTACGGGGTGATAGTTACCAGGGTCAGTTGTGCCCCTCCCCCCTTTGTGGAGAGGAATAACCATTGCTGTGCACCATTCTATGGGGACGTAGCCTGTGGAGAGGCTGAGATTGAACAGCGTGTTTAGGTGGGGGGTTAGTTCGTTCTGTAGTTCATGCAAGACGCAGCCTGGGACACCATCTGGTCCCATTGATGCTGTGTTTTTGGCTTTTGAAAGGGCTGTTTTCACCTATGCGTCTGTGATTTTTGGGACACTACACTTTTCTTGTATTGTTGTGGGCCCTTTTGGAGGTGAGAGGGGGGTGAAGTTTGCACGGAATCTATCTGTCAGGATGTTGGCAATATCAGTAGGTTCAGTATATTTTGTGCTATTTTGAACTAGTTCAGTGCATATCTGCGAGTTGCCACTTAGATTCTTAACATAGCTAAAGAAGGCTTTGTGGTTATCTTTTGAATTCTTAGCTATTTTTCTTTCGAAGTTAGCCTTGGATGATTTCATGAGGGACCTCAGTTTCTTACTGATACTGATCAGGGATGTCTTTCCTTCTTGGGATTTGCTTTTTTTCTGAACTAGTTTCCTCCTTCTATTGTATAGCCTGTTTATTGCAGGGGTCCACCAAACTGGTTTCCTTCTCTTAGAGGAGTGAGTCTTGGTTTTGCTAGGGATGGCACAATCCATGCATCCTTGTAGGTGCTCATAGAGTGCATTTGTAAAGGTTTCTGCATCTTGGGCAGGGTTATCCTTTAGTGTGGGGGCTGTGAAATGTACTCCCTCTGTCTTAAGTAAGGTGAAGTTTGCTTTAGAAAAAATTTTTTACTGTGGTTTACTTAGTTGGGGGTGGTGGTGAGGTGTGGACATCCAGAGTGATTAGTTTATAGACTGATTTAACCAGTGACAGGTTGACCTCCAGTGTGGAACACCTGTTGCCCATGCTGGTGATGACCAGGTCCAATATGTTTTCACCTCTGGTAAGGGAGTTTACCAGCTGATCCAGAGCATTTGAGTTGATGAATTCTAGGAAGCCCTGGGTCTGGGAATTTGTACTTGAGTAGTTTTCCCAGTGAATGGCAGGGTAATTGAAATCACCAAATATCAGGGTGTTTGGTAGGACCTTCATGTTTTCCAGTGTCTGCAGAAAGGTGGAGTGGTGGTCCTGGGTCATGGAGGATGATCTGTAGCAGGCCACAATTTGCATTGCATATTTGCCTGAAGTTATTTGCACATGGATGATCTCAGAGGTATCATGCTGCACCACTAACCTGGAGGTGTAGGTATCCTTGATGAATATGGATATACCCCCTCCTTTTGTGTTTCGGTCCGTGTTCTGTGGCCGAAACGTGTGGTATGAGTTGTAGCCCGGTAGTGCTGGTGTGCTCTCTGGAGCCTTGAACCAGGTTTCAGTTACTGCACAGATGTCTTTGGCTGTGTGATGAGGCACTATTCCTGGCTTGCCCTTCAAGTCTTGCCAGATGATATCAAAACAAAACTTCTGGATGCTCCATAGGATAACCAGAATTTATTTGGTACTGCTGTGGATGAGCTTTTCAAGACCTTACAGGATCAGGGTAAGGTCATAAAAGATTTGAAGCAAGATTTTGTTTCACCTATTTCCAGGTTTTAGAGGAATTATCCTGCTTATTTGCATAGACTACCTGGTGGTGCTGTGGTAGCGTTGTCGCCTCCTAGCAAGACGTTGTCCCATTCGATTCTCAGCTAGAGCGTCTTCTGTGTGGAGGCATACGTGAATGGGCTATGCCTTCATTGAAGGTTGTGCGTCAGGGCTGGTAACCCGGTACTTAAAAATGCACTACCAATCATTAGTGGACCAGAGTTCTGCTGTGGCGACCCCTAACCGGGAAAAGCCGAAAGACGCAAACAAATTTGCATAGACTACCTAGTCAGTCTTCCAAAGGGAAGAAGGCTCCTAGGTGTGTGCTTTCTGATAAACCTACTCAAATGCCCAGGCCCCAGAAGCAGTTCTTTCCAAGCAGATCTATAGCTATCTGATTGCCTACTCTCCCTTCTTCTTGGCCAGTTTCCCCCATTCCTCAGACAGTCTCTCTCCCAGTTTAGCAGCTGATTACCACAGACATCTGGGTTCTCTCCATTATCCGAGCAGTTTTATTTCATGAACTGGAAGCCCCTTTCCTTCTTCTGTGGTATGCAGAACAGCTTCCTCATTTTCCAGGGGCACTGCAAGGTCTGTTGGACCAGGGTACCACAAAACATTTCTTCAGAATAAGAGGTGTTTGGGGGTTTTATTCCCAGATATTTCTGGTCCCCAGAAAAAGAGAGAAGACTTGCCCTGCACCTTTCCTTTCCAACATCTTTCTCATAGTGCCATCCTTCTGAATGCTCTCTCTCATTCTCTTCAGACTTTGTTTCGTCTGTCACTCCACCTGGTCTTTCTGGTTTCCTTGGATCTGAAGGATGCCTACCTTCATATTCCTATCCACCTTCTATTCAGGAAATATTTGCATTTCTTTCTTTCTTCCTCTAATTTTCAGTCTTCTGCTTTGCCTTTGGGCTTTCAACTGCCCCAAGGGAGTTCTCCAAAGGTCTAGCCCTATATTCATCTTTTTCGGGCATCAGAGCATTCAATATTTCTTTATCTGGACAACCTCTTGCTTCAGGCCACATCCCATTCAAAGCTGGTGCAGAATCCTCATCTTATTCATCTTCTGTTGCACAGCCTGTGGTTTACTGTCATTCTTCATAAGTCAGTTTTGACTCCCTATCAGGGTTATATTTTCCTAGGCAGCAGGTTCTGGACTGTTCTAAAGCTGGCATCTCTTCCTGCCTTTAAGGATTTGTCCCTCACAGATTATTTTCTATCCCTTCTCAGGGCTCTGAGGTTTATGGCTTGTACCATCCTCATGCTACCCTGGGCTAGACTCCGTATGAGGAAGTTTCAGTGGTACCTAACATTAGTGGGGCTTCAACACCACCACCTGCTGGACCATCTAGTTTCTCTGCTGCTTTGTCTCAAACTTTAACTTCACTGGTGGAATCAGCAGCTATCTCTCAATCTAAGTTTTCCTTTCCACCCTCCTCAGCAATCTCAGGAAGTCTTCACAGATGAATCAGAGCTGGGGTGGGGAGCTGCTTCAGGCATCGTGATGGTGCAAGGCTTTTGGTCCCCTCAGCAGTGGGTGGATCACATCAGCATTAAGGAAATGCAGGTGCTCATTCTGGCCCTTCAAGCATTCCATGTGTTCTGTGTCCCAGGACCCTTGAAAGTTTATATGGACACCACTGACTTGTGGTATATCAACAAACAAGGGAGCATGAGGACTTACCTTCTTTGTAGTTTAGCCCTTCAAAAATGGGAATCAATAGGACCCACCATCAATCAGCAGGTCATCTTACAGACAGTCTACATTTCTTCAGAGAGCAATCTTGTAGCAGATTTTCTCAGCAGGTCCAGGACACAGCCTCATGGACGGATGCTTCACAGGGATGTGTTTCAGGACATAGTTAATTGCTCAAGTAGATCAATTAGATCTCTTTGCCTCCCCTCTAAACAGGCAACTCCGTCAGTTCTTTTACAGAGTCCCAAGTCCTTTGGCTTAGAAAATGGATGCCATCTCTCCCTCTCGGAAGGGAATGTTCCTGTATGCCTTTCCTCACCTTCCTCTTCTTCCAAGAGTCCTTCACAAAATCAAGAAGCACTATCAAAAAATGTTGTTGATGACAACTTTTTGATTAAGACAACACTGGTTCCACCTCTTATTCCATCCAAACAGGGGAAACCATCTCAAATTACCTCACAGCATGGATCTCCTCACACAGGACAAAAGAAATCTCATTCACCCTCATTTGTCTACTGTTAAGTGACACTGTAGGTGATAACACTTTGATTCTTTTCGACACCAGTTTTCCAAGGACATGATCTGGGTCCTGCAGGTGGTCAAGAAACCCAAGACAAGAAGATCATATATGCCCAAATGGAAAATATTTTTTGTTTAATGTCTTAAACATCACCTGGACCCATTTTCTGTGGGGGTACCCTGAGTTCTTTCCTACCTGTATGACCTGCTACACGGTGGCTTGGCATATTCTTCAGTGAAAGCCCATTTGTCAGCCATTTCTGCCTGCCACTTGCTCCTCCTTTTGCCTGTAAAGTTGAGGTCAAGTAGTTTCTTAAAGGTGTCCTTCATATTAGAACTCCAAGAAAGCCCATTTCTTCTTCTTGGTATCTTAATTCTGTCCTTGAAAAAAACTGACTCAGGCTTCTTTTGAACCTTCTGCTGCTGATGATTATTTTTCAACATTGCACCTGAAAGACTGTCTTATTGGTTGCTGTAGCCTCTGCCAGGAGGGTATCTGAACTCTAGACATTGATGGTGGCCCCCTCCTATTTTAGTTTTTCATAGAACCGGGTGCCTGTCAGTAGGAATCCTTCCTTTATGCCCAAGGGGGTTAATGAGCTGTATCTTAATTAAACTATCCAGCATCCGCCTTTTTTCCCTTCTCCACAATCAGCTAGTGAGAAGGTTTTTCATACCTTGGATTTGCATAGACAACTCAGATAGTATTTAGTCAAAAGAAAGGCCTTTTTTAAAATCTAGTCAGCTTATTTTGTTTCTTTTCATTCCAGGACATTGGGTTTGGCAGTTTTTAAACAAACCATCTCCTCCTGGATTTCCAAGGCCATTTGCTTTTGTTATTGTTTTCATGACAGGCAGTTGCCTACTACTGTGAGGACTCATTCCACTAGAGAAGTAGCTTTCTTGGAGGCTTTTTCAAAGGTTTGGACACCAACTTCATCCTTGAACCTGCTACTTGGCCTTCAGTTCACAAATACACAAAACATTACAAACTGGATGTCATTTCCAGGGCAGGAAAGGTTTTACTGAGGCTATCTCACATGGGTTTGTGAAGGGCTTCTCCTTGCCTTCACTGTAGCTTTTGACCTCTCCCCGGGGGTGATGAATAGTGCAACAGTGATACAGAAGGACATAGTATAGTTGTGTAAAATCTTACATAACAGAAGATTCCCTCCTTTTCACTTTTGCAGTATTCACTCTCTCCTACCTGTCCCCCTTTTTCTCTTCCTTTTGCATGGGTGGTATTCTCATATTGACCAAGAGGCTCCTCTCCTGCTCTCCCTTCATTCCCTTTTCTGTATGTACATGTCCTCCTTTTCACTGGGCATCCTAGTTCTTCTGGGATACATCAGCTAGAAGTGTATGTACATCACTTTTATGCCCTATGTTTGTGCAGGGGACATACTTCTGAAGTACAATGCTCCCTAGATAATAAAGACTTTGTTATATGGACCAGACATCGGGGTATCCTTGGCAGGAGATCACAGAAGTGATGAATACTGCAGCAGTGAAAAAAGGACATCTACTGTTAAGGTAAGATTTTACACAACTGTACTTTCTGCATGCATCATTAGCTACTGCCAGTTAAATCCCCCAGTAACAAATATAGTCTTACATTAATGAAAAAATCACGAGAAAAATGAAAAAGTAACCTTCAGCCACTAATATGAAGCAAACCTGACTTGTATCTTAAAAAAAAAACATATTTACATACTCTAACAAGCAAACAATGCCTGCCAGATTGGACATTATGGAGAAATAAAGGACTGCCCATTGTATATCAAACTGCAAAAGAAATTGAGGAAAATAAAATAAATGAAGTATATGAGGGTCTAGTTAATGTGGTATATTTTACTCTCTAATTAGGAATTGAGTTTTGTGATACATGGTGATACTACATTTTATTGCTAAGCCTAAATTATTGGTGGCGACTTATGAAATGTTTTTACTAAAAATGTATACTTTGACATTGCACACCCCAGCATTAGCCTGTGTGATGCATCAGCCCATAGCTTTCATATGGGTCCACCTCACCATCTAATACTTTGCTGACAATCTGAGATGTGAGACTGTTCTTCATTGAAGAAGCAATTGTTTGACCTAGCTTTTAATCCCTGGCATTCTTTGAAAGATGTTCTTTGGACTCTCTTGTTCAATAATGTATCCTATTTTGATTGTTGATTTAGTTTTGTGTGATATTTTATTCAGGGCATATTTATCTAAATAAACTTGATACAATACTGTCACCCTTCCAGTGAAAAAAGTTGAGCATCACATTTTTACATGATCAGAAATAGAGATATTTATTTTTCTTTTTTGCTATTTAGTAGCTGATTAGGATGGCTGGTATGAAATCTCTTTTCTGCCACAATCCAAAAGTATAGAAACAATAGCAAACATAAATATTCACAACTTATAAAATACACAAGAGCACATACAAAATCAAAAGTTTTTAAAGGGCATTTAAACAAATGGGCTGGTTGCAGATCTGCATGTTTATTACAGAGTCTTCTGTACAGAGAAACATTGGATAGAGGGAGAGAGAGTTAACAGTAAATCTAATGTTTACAGTATATATATATATATATATATATATATATATATATATATATATATATATATATATATAAATGCCATTTCAACATTTCGGGAAAGAAGATGGATAACAAATAGGAAAATCTGTCATGCCGGAGGTAGCATGCTGTTAGAATTCAGCATTTCACAGTGATCATCTTAGAGGAGTTATTGTGCTGTCTGATAGCAAATAATGTCAACCTTTGCTCCTAAAGCAAAAAATGGCAGAGACATCCATAAAGCACTGATCTGGTATCCCAACCTTCAGCTTGAACAGTCTACTGGATAAAGTAAAGCATTAGGAATAAGGAGAACTGTTTAGAATGTTAGATCCTAGCACAACTTAACAAAAACAGAAATAAAGTCTACTTTCTAGAGGTAAAATCAGTCCAGTTAAGAGTTTAAGCAGATCTTTACTCAGTGATGGATGATCATTCTTGTCTGATATAATTTACATATTTTCTTTCATTTTGAAAAAGTTAGAGAAGGATGAACATTAATTATTAGGTATTGGTATTCAAAAATGAGAGGAATGGGAAGTTAATAGGCGGTAGATGGACTGTCAGAAGGGTTTTAAACAGCATACGGTTAGTTTGTTTTTGTAGTTAATTAGGTGAATACAGTTGCATAGCTTAGAGAACTACTGTTGTAGTTTTATAAGCAGATCAGAGCGGCATTTGCTGGCTTGTAATAGAAGAATAACATCTGCTTATAGTATGATATCAAAGGATGATAAGCCATCTGTAAGATCATTAATAATGAAAGGGAATAGGCACTAGAACTGAACCTTGTGGTACACCAGTGCTTAGGGTGCCAAGTGATAAGAGGTTGTAATTGTGGACTTGGAGTGTTCTATTCTCCAGGTAAGTTTGGAGCCACTTGATAGTACTGTGGGACAAAATTACATTTGTTCAGTTTTATAGGAAGATTATTCATAACTCTTCTGAATGCTCATATCTACAAAATATCCCTGCAGTGACTAGACCATCATTGATGTTAAAGATATGAAGTAAAATCTAATGAGTAAGGCAGTGGTGGTAATGCAAGTATTTCTAAAAGGGTCTATATTAGATTAGTGAATGCTTAAACAAGCGAACGCTGATTGAGCGACCTTATTTTAGCGAATGTTAAAAATATCGAAGCAACAGAAACTCAAATTTTTCCCTAGGGAAAGAATTTGGTTGTCCGTTTCTGTTGCTTCGGTATTTTCAGTGCTGTGGTGGAAAGTTACGGGTCGGATTCAGGTAAGTGTGCGATTGTGTGGATGTGAGTGTTAGGGTGGGTTAGGTGAGTTAGGGTTAGGGCTTGGGTTAGTTATGTGTGCGATTGTGTGGACGTGAGGGTTAGGGCTGGTTTAGATGAGTTAGGGTTAGGGAGCGGGTGAGGTGAGTGTGTGATAGTGATGGACCTTAGGGTTAGGGTTTGGGTTAAGGTAAGTGGATAGTTAATGGTATGTGCATAGTTTATTGTACGGTTAGGTGTCAGATTTTAGGTGTATGTGTGTGGATTTCTGTTTGGTTGGTGTGCTTGTGTTGTATGTGTTTTGGATCAGTGATTTTTTTTCCCTAGGAAAAAAAATCGCTGATCTGACAGTTCGAGATTGTAAGCTTTCTCTTACATAAGGTCGATCAATCAGCGTTCGCTTTTTTAAGCGTTCGCTGATCTAATGTTTTGTCCAACAACAAGCTTTAACTATTAATATAGTTCAGTATTCGTTTATACAGCATCTTTTCAATTATTTTTGCAAGTTGGCAGACATAAATTTAAATACCTTGATTCTTTTGGGCGTGGATATTTTGAGCAGTTGATTATGATGGGGTGTTTTAAGGCTTGATGTACTTTCTCTTGTAAGGGAGAGATTATGTACGTTGTTTAAGGGTTTGACAAGTTTATCTACTGCTCTTTATAGGAAAGTTTGATGTAACTTGCCTTTGAAGGAAGTTTTTTTATTTTTATTTTCAGAAATGTGGCAGTTTCTTTTACTGAAATCTCTTTAAAACAGAATGTTTGTATATTCATCTAATGGGTACAGTTGAGAGTCATTTGAAGGGTTGTGTTGAGATTGGATAGATTATTGAAAAGAATTAGTGACTACTTGCGTACTAGCAGTGATGACGTTTTTGTACTCTTCTGGTAAGAAAAGCTTGTTATATTTTAAAGTTGCAGGAGGGTATGTAGATTTTTTATTTCTTCTGTTATGTCCTTTACTTCCTTCCAAAGTAGTTTCAGATTACCGGTTGCCAAAGTTTACTTATTTCTCAAGTGCATGAATTTGGTTGAATTAGTTGCTATTTTATTTCTTAGTGTTTAATAAGACTACCTTTACCTAAAACGTAAAAATATTATAGGCATGCTTGATCTTCAGTGCAAAACTGTACTTACTTTTGTCATATTGTTTTGGAAGGTATCATACACCTAGCGAAGTTCCTCTTAGGCATGTCAGTGCAATCGCCCTGCATTGTACATAATCATTGTAAAGCATACAACCATTCTGTACCATCCTCTGATATAGGAAACTGAGTTACATTTTTTCAGTTATCCATGTTTGTGTCGCAGCCTATGTGAAATTTAAATGGATATCACCTTCTCTTGATCACTACAAGCTGCAGGAGTCCATCAGCTGAACAAAAGTATGGCTTTTGGACTTTGTAACTCATGTGTAGTGTTTACTTTCATATGTTTGAAATGTATTTCAGCAGTTCATATTAAAAACAAAGACTATACTTTTCAAAGTTCTCTCTACACTATGATTTGGACACTTGGTAGCATAACTCTTTAACATTCAGCAGTACACTGTCAGAAAATATGCTTTCTTGCAGCAAGTTCTTTTTTTTTGTTAAGCAGGAAAATTATTGCTGTTTTGAGTAGCAGTAAGACCAACAGCTGCATGAGAACAGATATTGTGGTAACACACTAAACATAAAAAGTATACCTCTCAACCTCTTAGAGCAAAAAAATCTGGATAAAGCCTAAAATGATGGGGGGACAAATAGGGACAGATTTTAAATACTGCTCTTACAAACTTAGAAAGTTGATAGAGTAATAGGTTTTGCTTTAGCATGAATTTTCTGAAGGATGTGAAGTCTTAAACTCGAATATTTGTCATTATTTAATTACTTAAGTCCACAGCTATTTGCCAGAAAGGTACAGATTTTAGGAGGAACACACCAAAAATATGAGATAAAAATCTGGACATTCTGCGAAAATCTGTACAGTTGAGAACCACAACTATGTAGAAAGCAAACATTAAGAGGATCTGTTTTTAAAAATATGCTACTGTAAAAAGTAATAAATAGCCTGCTGTTATGCTAAGCAAATAGCTGCATGGCTCACAGCATCCAGCAGTACTACAATTTGCTGCTCTTCACATTAATACAACAACCACACTAGGAATACTCCAAGCAGCAGATGAATGATGTACTACACACATGCTTCAACAAATGTGGGAGTTACCCATACTTTTACATAAATGTCTTAAATGATGCAATTAGTACTGAGAGGCACACATGAAAAAAGGATGGTCTTTATTATATTGCGGTGCTATTAAGAAAATCAGCTTAACAGCATCATTGACTAACAGAGCTGCACAATTGTCAGGGCTGGGGGTTGTTGCTTCCAACAGAAGGCTCTAGCTTTATTTGGCCTGTTATACATTCATGGCAAACAGTGCCCTGTCATGGGTAAAGTATAACTTACCCACCATGACACATCATACTGCTTTAATACAACTGCATATGGAAGCTTTTTTTTTTTACTTAAATATACAAAACATTCATACATACATACATATATATATATATATATATATATATATATATATATATATATATATATGGATAGATAAATACAGACATAGGTATATACAGATATGGATGAACAGATTTTTTTACAATAGCTTGGGTTTCATATGTTTTTCTACAGTGTTTTTATATCGGTTGGAGTGCTTTCCTTTAAAGGTCTAAATGTCATCACTTTCTGTTCTGAACATAAATGGATTATCTTTTTAAATATTTTGCTAACCTCCAGTGCCCATTTTATTAAAACAAACTATGGGAAGGTGTTAGGAAAAGGAAAGCAGGGTTTATAAGGTGATATACTACGGCTCATGGGGAGATTGTTGCATTGAAAAAAGGAAGAGCGGCTTCACACTTCATTAGATATATTCTTCATCATTCTTTGCTGTTACTTTTTAAGTTAAAATGTGTTTTCTGAGGTCAAGCAAAAGAAAAAAAAAGATGATAAGCTACTGTGCCTCCCACAGCTGGATTTTGTAGAACAGAAATACTGGGACATATTGAAAAGGTCACTGGGAAAGTTGTGCAGTTGTTTCTCAGCTAGTGCCATTTTAAATATAGTGCAAAGGCACAAAGTTCATTTCTTTAAATCATGAGGTTTTTGAAACCTTAAGCAAAGCAGGGCTTTGCTTTGCATTAGCAGTCATAGCCAAATATCAGGATACGAGTAACATATAAGACTGAATATTTTATTACACATTATCTGAATTTTTAAAGTACTTTGAAATTAAATAAGATAAGATTAGGTAGGTGGAAAGACATTAATCATTGAATGAACTGGCATGGAAACAGATGTTGCTATTATAGCAAAATTAATGGTCTCTTCGAATCTCTACTTTGTTGCTGGGGATGCATTTATTTGTTGTAAATGGGAAACAAAACAAATGAATGCATGCTTGCATTTTATAGTTAGATTCTACTTTAGCACAATGTCTACAAAGCTGCAAGACTTTTAAGTAAATCTCATAGTTTATTTTATTATTAATTTGTTTACCGGGGTAAGGTAGTCATCATATCAGACCAATTTCATTCTCAGCCCAAAAAAAGGACAGAGTTAAAGAGATAAGTACATAACAATGACATTGAAATGTTAAAAACAATGATGATTACAATATTTACAATAGCATATATACAAGCATTTAATGTGTACATGGCTAGAACCTTATAATGTAGCAGTCATTAGTGACAGAGATTAAGAAAGTAAAGGCATTATGGAAGTGAAAAATGCAGGAATAATATGGGCTAGTCTAGGTTATGTGATAAGTAAGACTGCAAGTACATTTAGCCTGGGTTTTTAGTAAACAATGACATTTATGGAAAGATGATGTCTTTAAAATATGAAGGGAGTGATTCTCAGATATTAGGGTCAAGCACAGATAGAGAGTGCTCAGAGGCATTAAGTTTACATTTTTTTTTTGGCAAAATTAGACCTGGATGGCTATGGTTAATCTGGCTGTATGAAGGTGCTTGTCACATTAGTTTGGTTAATATAGTAGGGGAAGAGTATTCATGTAGAAGTTTGTATAGCTCACTTCTCAAGAGTAGTTGTACTCGTTGGTTGACTGAGAGCCATTTGGCATTGTCACATTTAGGCTGTGGTATTTCTTGTTAGGTGAGTGAGACATTATATATCAGGTAGACTGAATGGTGGTTGAGTTTTTCATAGAGGTTGAAGACCTAAGCGGGAGATCATATTCTAAATTTGGGATAATACCCTTTTCAGTGGCTGATATGGAGCCATGAGAGAAAAAGGAGGCATATTTCACATGACCAAAAGAGGAGAGGGAGCTTAGACTGTTTGCTTGATAAGTGCAGAAAAAGTGTTGGGGTGGTGCTAGTTATAGCCAAAGGTATTTAAAAGGTGGAACAGGTTGTATAATTGGCCAATTGTGATTATAGATCAGGGCTGAGCTGTTTTGTTTGCTGAGTTTTTGTCTGGTGCCATACAATGTGTTTTTAGTTTTGAGGGAATTGAAACATTAGATGGTTATTTGAAATCCTTTGGAAGACCTCATGAAATACTAATAAGAGTTCTTGTTATAGAGTAGGGAGAGGGAGTGATTTAAGCAGTACTATATCTGTATAAAGAATTAGAGGAAAATGTGAGAGGTCCAGAGAGAGAGAGATTGTTTATATGGATTGAGAATATGAAGGGTGCAAGAATGGACACTTGGAGCACCCTTTCAAGAAGAGGGGCATTGTGGGAGGTAGAGGTGTTAAGGTTGATTGTGAAAATTGTTTGTGGAAACAGTTATGGAACCATGGGATGGGGTCAATCTGTCTCCTAGCTTATAAGGATGGGTTTGTCAATTAATTAAAAAGTTCTGGTAAGGTCTAGAAATATAGCTCCAGAAAGCATTCCCTTGTCTGTACCTATTAGAATGTCATCGGTAACAGTCCAAAGGACAGTGGAAGTACTTCAACCAGACTAAACTCCCTGTTTTTTGTGAGATGATATGTGATATTGGTTGAAGTAGTCTTTAAGTTGCTGGGGGAAGGATGATCTCCATGGTTTCAAACAGGCTTAGGAGGCTGGAATAGGTTTATAAAGAGAAGGCAGTGAAGGTTGTTTCTGTTCAGGGCGAGGTTTCACTGCTGCTGTTTTTCAAATTTTGGGAATGATATTAGAAGTTATACAGTGGTTGCCTATATGTTAGTGTTTTTACTATGAAGTCACAAAGGTGACTGGGATCCCATGAATGGATGTTGTCTGTTGCTGGCAGACTGTCATTCTTTTTGTCCATGTCCTGCTAGAATAGTTACAATATTTAAAATGTAGGCAAAACCAAAGAAACATCCATTGTGCACAGCAGATAAAAACCTCATTCTACAAAACAATAAAATAATAACCATTTTAATGCATAAAAAATAAATGCAGGTAAGCACCTTCATGGAATGTTTTCTGCATCATCAGACCATGCAAATATAAAAATCATTCACAAATTTAAAACAAACGCAGAAAAAATTTTAGCCAATCACATCTATCAATCAGATCACATGCTAAAAACCTTAAAAGATACAAAGTATCATCTGGCTAAACCTTGTAGTTTCAGTGCTGGTATTAAAGAGACCTTATCATTTAGCCCTTTTAAGAGCGGCACTAAAACTACGAGGTTTGATGGGTTGAGGGCAAGTCAAAAGAGCAGTTGTGACAGAGTCACCCTGGAATATCCCCCTATGAATTTTTTCCCTGGAATATTAAGTTTTATCTCTGGAATAATAATTTGTCCTTTATCATAACTTAACTGCAAAGTAGTTTGCCAATGTTTCATGGTCATTGTAATGCAATAGATTAGTGTATGGTGTATCTTATACATTTTTAAGCACTCTTATCCATGTACTGTCAAATGTTTTTAGTAGCCTATCCATGTCATACTTAGAGTCTTCCCCTTTTTACAGTTCTCCATTATGACTTTATTTGACGACAAATGATCCTTTTTTTCCATACGACTTTCTTTTATTACCCTTTTGTTCTATTGCCATGATTGAGTCTTTTTCTATATGACTATAAACTTTGTGGCTTCGATTCCAGTATATAGTTTATGCTCATAAGTAGAAGTATTGTTTTTCCTATTGTTAACCAGACTGCTGTATGTTTTGGGTGTGCATATAAATAGTTCTTACTCATGATCTAAATTTTCATGTAAAGATGTTAATACTTTTATTCAGAAGTTAGGTATGGCATCTGGGCCTGGGGTTTTCCAGTCAGGAGCTTTTCTTAACTTGGTTTCAATCTCTCTGGCCATTCTTTCATCCCATTTCATATCTTGTACATTTTAACTTCTTATTCTTTCTTTTGCTTCTTCTGTCTATTTAACATCTTTGTTATATTCTACAGGATCTTCATAGATATTTCTCCAAAATGTATCTATTCCTTCTTTTTTGGTGGTGCTGCAATTATTTTTGCCTTGTTTCCCATTCTATATACAACTTTGTTGCATCATTAATAAACTGCTTATTTTGTACTTTTCCTTTATATTTAGTTGCATATCTTCTAAGTTTTTCTGCCTGTGCTGATATTTTTAGTTAATTATTTGTGATAGTGCATAATAGATCCTAATCTGTTCTGATACTGTGCATTGCTTTTATCACATCTATCTTGCTGAATATTTTTGTTGATCTGTTCCCCCTTTTATATTCTTCTAACAGTGACACTTCTTGTCCTAACTGCTTTATAGTTTTCTCTAGTCGATATTTCTGTGATGGCATTCAATTTCTCACCTTCCTTTCCCTTCCTACACTCTGTTTTTGTGGTAAGACTTTACCTGTTATTAATTTAGCTGCACAGTCATATATATCCGATTTACTTCTGTTATATTGCATGACTCTCTATGGACAGTCCTAATTACTGTGCTCATTTGTTTTATCGAACTTCTAACTTTTGGGGCTTTATTGTATTTCTGTAGTTTTTCTTTCATTGATCTTAATATGATGTCCACCTTTATTAAATCAAACAACTCTTCTCTGAGATCATTTTCTTCTAAACTGAGGGCACATCCTTTGTTCTCCATGTCTTGTGGGCAGTCTGTAGAAAGTTCCATAGCATCTTCCTCTGCCACATTCTTTTCAATTTCATCCTGTGTCATCTATTGCTCTTTCATATGGGAACTCAGTTTCCTATCACTCTACAACATTGACTATGTCAGAGTTGCCACTGTTTCCTCTTCCTTCCCTTGCTGTGCAACTCCAACAGATTGTTTGTACTGGTTTCCTATGGAAGGCTCCAAAGTATCTTCTTGTGGCAACTGATCAGATATTTCCTGCTCCACTGGTTTCTCCTTAATTTGGGGATCCATTACTCTATCCTTCTGTGATGTTATCAGAGTTAGATTTCCTACACTAAAACCTTCACT
Source organism: Protopterus annectens (assembly GCF_019279795.1). NCBI lineage: Eukaryota > Metazoa > Chordata > Ceratodontiformes > Protopteridae > Protopterus > Protopterus annectens. The sequence goes on from NC_056742.1 coordinate 45,825,532, forward strand.
TTATGGGTTAACCACAGCCTCAGTTTCTATTTCTTTAACTTCTCCATTACTAAGCCTCTTTTCTACGTTTCCTCTTTGTTTTCTTATTTTTTGTATTGTAAAATTTTCCATGTCTGCATGCCTTTGCCTGTATTTCTCTTCAAATATCTTTGGTGCTCCTCTTTTTGTATTGACTAGTTTTGCTATTCCCTTTGAATAAATATTGTACCATATTAAATCTCCTTTTCTTTCCCATGTCTATATTTCTTCTTCAGATGTCTCCTGATCCACCTTTACCTTCATGCCTTGCCTGATGATATTAAAGCCAGACTTTCGGATGCTCCCTTGGATAATAAAAATCTTTTTGGAACTGCTGTTGCTGACCTGCAGATGTCTCTCCAGGATAAGGATAAATCCATGCAGGAGCTAAAGCATATTTTTGTCTGTTCTATACCCAAATTTCCAAAGAATTACCCTTTTAACACTGCCTTTGTGCATAGACAGACTCCTCCACCTCCCTAAGGTAAGAAGGGATCTAGGTGTATTCCTCCTTCGATGTCCACTCAAACTCCTTTATCTCAGAAGCCTTCTTTTCAGGACAAGCCTGATTCTATTTGGCATTTTTCCTCCTCTTCCCCTTGGCCAGGCCCACTTATCTCTCTGCCTTTTTCTCTTTTCTAAATTGGCAATAGATCACCTCTGACTCTTGTATTTTCTCTCTCTCATTCATCAGGGTATTATTTCATGACATGGAAATCCCCCCCACCTACCTTTTTAGGTATTGTGCAGCCTCCTCCAGACCAACTTACTATTTTCATAGAGGTTTAGAAGTCCCTTTGGTATCAGTGCACCATTTAACTTGTTCCCCCTACCAAAGTATGAAGCCATTTTTACACCAGGATGTTTTTGGTTCCCTGGAAGGAGGAGACTTGGAGATCAATTCTGGACCTCTCTCTACTCAACACTTTTCTCAAGGTCCCTTATTTCAGGATTTTGTCTCTTCAGACCTTCTTTATTCTTCTTCTCCCCAGACCTTCTTGGTATATCTAGACCTCAGGATTCCTATCTTCACATCCCTGTTCACCCTCTGTTAAGGATTTCTTTTTAGGTTTCTCTGTTTCTTCCTTTCATTTTCAGTTCTTCATTGCCCTTTCATCTTTCTACCGTCCCAACTGTATTCACAAAATGACTCATCATTGCCTTTTGCAGGCTTTGAGGGATACAGATATTCCCTTATCTAGATGGCCTGCTTATTCAGGCTCATTTTCCTTGAAGCCTTCTGTAAGATCTTCCTTTTACCTCATGTCTTTTCCAAGGTCTGGGATTCACCATCAATCTCAAGAAGTCCATGCTAATGCCCTCCCAGCATTTTTTTTTGGTTGCAGGATTTAGACCATTCCTATGTTGGCCTCTGTTCTTGCTCCCAAGGTTTTGTCTCTGACAACCTTCTTCCAGTCTCTTCCTCCTCTGTCCTCTCACATGGAAAGGCAATTTCTCAGGATTCTGGGATTTTTGGCTTCCATTACCATGTTTTCACTTGCCAGATTCCTTATGAGGAATTTTCAATGGTACCTAAAATTGGTGTTGTTTCTACATTGTCACCCCCCGGGAGTTTCCTGTTCCTTCACTTCCTTGTCTCAAACATGAGCTCCAGTGGTGGATTCAGCAACTTTCTCTCTCTCTGTGACTGCCTTTTCATACTCAGTTCCTATACAAAAGCTGTTCATAGATGCTGCAGACCTGAGGTGGAGTGCTTCTTGTGGACCTTTAAAAGTTCAGGGTCGGTGGCCTCTTCATAGGTTTATAGGTTCATAGGCATGTTCTAGGCTAATGGTCCTGGAGCCTTTATAAGCCTAGCCCATAGAAGTGCCCTGGCATTGTGCCTCCCGATGTCAGTTCCCAGTGCCTCTGTCAATTAGAGCCACTGGAGTGATCCCCGGGGTGAAATTTCTATTTCCCATCCACTCATCAAGATTTCTCTTGAAGAGGGCCAGTGAGGTACTCTGCTTGACATGTATGTGAAGTCTATTCTAGAGCATGGGCAATCTCTGTGTTATCAACCTGTCCCACATGTCCAGCATGTTCTGTTGATTGTGGTAATGAGGTTGAGGTCTCTGGAGCTTGTAGTGTGGAGGATTGGGATTTCTGTAGATGTAGAATTTCTAACAGAGCTGGGTCAGACAAGGTTTTGTAAGTCAAGCAGAGATCACCTCTTAGTAGACGATATGAGACAGAGAATAGCTGGAGTTTTTTGAGTCTGTCCATGTAGGACATGTGCTTAAGGCCTAGCATCCTCTTCGTGAGGTGCTTTTATGGCCTTTCCAGCTGTTGCAGGTGTCTAGTGAGGTACATGCCAAATACACTCTATGATTGGTCTAATGAGGGAAGAGTAGAGAGCAATGATGACCTCTTTCTTCTTGGATGCAAAACACTTGGTAATGAGATGTGCCACACAGAAGGACTTTTTGACGACAGTGGCAATGTGGTGGTCGAAGGATAGGTTGCTGTCAACCTGTGTCCCTAGATCCCTTAATAAAGCCATCAGTGTTCAGTGGGCTACCACTGTTGTTGTAATTAGTGTGAACTGAGTTTTTCCCAAAGGGGATGACGACGCATTTTTTGGCATTAAGCTTAAGGCCATCGTTTTGACACCAGTCACTGGACTCAGTGATGCCTTTCTGTAAGATGTCTGCATCACTTGTGGAGTTAATGATGTCTCTCAGCTTACAGTTGTCTGTGTACTTGGTCAGCCAGAGTCCCTCCATGTTGGCCTGGACTTCTGAAAAGTAGATGCCAAATAGGAGAGGACCCAGGACTGATCCCTGTGGAACACCACTCATGACTGGTTAGCAGTCTGACTTGGAGTCCGCTACTTTTATACTGTGTGTTCTATCAGTGATCCAATTTGCAACCCACCTAATGATATAGGAGTCGATGCCTAGTTTGGTGAGTTTAAAAATAATTCCTGAGTGAGGAATGGTATCAAAGGCCTTGGCCAGATCGAAGTAGGCTGTATGAACTGTCTTACTTTCATCCACAGCTCTGTTGACTGACTCAAAAAAGTCGAACAGGTTGAGCAGGCATGATTTACCTTTCACAAAACCAAACTGTGTGGGATCTATAGTCTGGAGATTCCCTGTATCTTTGTTAATTAGGTCCACGATGATGCACTCCATAGCCTTACATATAAGACTCATCAGGCTAATGGGTGATAATTTCCAAGGTCTATAGTCACTCCTCCTTTATGGAGAGTGATGACTGTAGCAGTGTGCCATTCAGTAGGGACAAAGCCTGAGGTGAGGCTGTGAGTGAACAGGGCACACAGATGTGGTGCCAGTTCACTTTGTAATTCATGTAAAACACAGCCAGGGATATTGCTGGGTCCCATGAAAGCTGTATTCTTGGCTTTGGACAATGCAGCTTTAACCTGTGCTGCAGTAATGCTGGGTGTCTGGCATTCTTCTGGTACTGAGATTGATCCTTTAAGGGGGGAGAGAGGGGTAAAGTTGGCTCTAAATCCATTGGCCAGTATGTTGACAATATCTGTTGACTCAGTATAGGAGGTACCATTGTGCAGTAACTCAGAGCAAATCAGGGTATTGCCATGGAGATTCTTGATATAACTATAGAAGGCTTTGTGGTTGTTTTAAGCGTCTGCCGCAATTCTGCCTTCATAGCATATTTGGAGGTTTTGATGCGGGATCTCATCTTTTTTTCAAGTCTTTGGGACTTTTTCAAGTTTTTCAAGTCTTTGGACTTCACCTGTTTCTGCAACACTTTCTTCCTTCTGTTGTAGAGTTTATTAATGGCAGTGGACCACCAGATTGGCTTCCTTTTTTGGGAGGAGAGAGTCTTGGTTCTGTTGGGTATGGCTATTTCCATGCATTTATGTACGTGTTCGTACAGTGCATTGGTGTATGCCTCAGCAGTCATGCATCTATTTTCCATGGTGGATACCTTTGCGGGTGGGGGGGTGGATTTCAATGGTGATTAGTTTGTGGTCGGATCTAACCACAGAGGAATTGACTGTTGGTGTAGAGCAACAGTTGCTCATGTTAGTAATAACCAGGTCATGGATGTTGCTTCCTCTAGTGGGGGTAAGAATAAGATTGTCCAGGGCATTGGAATTGATCAATTCCAGGAAGCATTTGGCCAGTGCATTGGTGTATGAGTAGTTTTCCCAGTTGATGGAGGGGTAGTTGAAGTCACCTAGTATGACAGTGTTGGGCTGGATCTTAATAGTTTCCAGGTTGCTTAAGAATGTGGAGTGAGAGTCTTGGGACATGGTTGGGGACCTATAGCAGGGTATGACCTGAATCACCGTCTTACCCAATGTTAGTTGTATCTGGAGTATCTCAGATGTGTTATGCTGGGCTACTAGTCTGGAGGTGTGCATACCCTTTATGAATATGGAGACACCACTGCTTTGGAGCTTCGGTCCATGTTCTGGAACCAAAAGGTGTGGAATGAGTTATAGCCTGGTAGCACAGAGGTGCTTTCTGCTGCTTTAAACCAGGTCTCCATTGCAGCACAAATGTCGATGTGTTCTCCATTTTGAGGAGTGCTTTGAGCGAGTGCAGCTTGTGATTTAGACTTCTAGCATTGAGCAGTATGATCGTCAGATTGCATTTATTTATCGCTCTTATAGTAGTAATTTGGTCTTTGGAACACCACCTAAAAAACACACTATAGGGGTGTCCAAAGCCTTAGGCAGTACCTGGAAACCCAGGGGTGACAGATGTAGGCCATCCCTGGCAAAGCACTGTGGTCTGTCAATCATGTCATCTCAAGCAGACAGATACTGAATCCCCTTAGAATGACACCAGAAACTTAGCCAATTGTTGAAGTCAGTCATTTGCTGTTTGTACTACAGTATCATTCTGGGTGATGTTAGGATGCTGCTCAGGGCTAGGCTCATACCTGCCTGGGCCAAATAATCCAAGAGCTCCACCATGTCTCTTTTCATGTAGTCCAGGGAGGTGCATCTCAGGTCATTCACACCCACATGGAGAATGACACAGTCATACTTGTACTTATTGTGGAGTGACCTGAGTGCATGTGTTATGTGTTGGATTCTGGCACCTGATAGACAGCTGACTGTTACCTTCTTCTTATTCTATATCCTAGTACATCAGACCATATAAACATAAAAGAGAGATAAGCTCTACATCCGGCTCTCCAGCCGTTTCATTTTCTATTTTTCCTTGGCTCTCTGAAAATCTCTGCAGACAGTATCACTTTGATGTGGTATAGCAAGAAGCAAGGGGTTATGAGCTTTTATCTTCTTTGCAATCTAGCTCTTCAGGCCTGGTATCTGGCTATCGGTTATTAGTTGACTTTTCAGGCAGTTTACATTCCTTCAGAGCACAATCTAGTGGCAGACTCTCTGACCAGCTCTAGAATGCAGGGTATGGAATGGATGCTTCAAAGAGATGTGCTTCTCGATATAGTTCATCATTGAGGTATTCCTCAGGTAGATCTTTTTGCCTTCCCTCTGTACAGACAACTTCCTCTATTTTGTTCAAGAGTACCTAATCCTTTGACTTGGAAATTGGATGTCCTGTCTTTTCCTTGGAAAGGAATGTTTCTACATGTTTCTGTATGTTTTTTCTCCCATTCCTCTGCCACCAAGAGTTCTGCACAAGATCAAGTAGGAGCCTCCCATAATATTGCTGTGTCTCCCATCTGGCCCAGACAGCACAGGTTTCTCCAGTCTTTTTCATTTGGCCAGGGTCAATCACCACAGGTTACCTCACCAGGTGGATCTTCTCACACAAGACAAGGGATCTCTTATGCATCCTCACCTGTCCACTCTACAAATGACCCTGGGGATGATAGGGCTTTTAGCCTTTTTAGGCACCTCTTTTCTGCAGATGTGCTTCAGGTTCTGCAGGATACCAGGAAACCCACTGCCAGAAAAATCATGTTATGTATAAATTTTCTGTTTGGTGACTCTCTCACCAGTATGATCCTTTCTCAGTTGGGGTTCCTCTGGTTCTCTCTTATTTGTGTGGTCTGTTCCATGCTGGGTTGGCATATTTTTCAGTTAAAGCTTACTTGTCAGCAGTGTCTGCATGTCTGCCCTTGAACCCTCTTGTGGCATCCCAGTTTTAGGTCAAGCAATTTCTTAAAGGCATCCCTCATATCAGACCCTTGAGTAGGTCTATTCATCCTTCTTGGGACCTCAAAGTTGTTCTTAAAAAACTGACTCAGGCTTCTTTACAACTTGCTAGTTCAGCTCCCTTGCAAATTTTTACTTGGAAGACTGTTTTGCTGTTTTGCTGTTGGCTTTTACTTCAGCCAAAAGAGTGTCTGAGCTTCAGGCTGTTGTGGCCTTTCCTCATTTTTTAATTTTTCACAGAGACAGGGTGTCTCTTCATACTAATCCTTTTTTAACGTCCAAGGAGTTGCCCTTAATCAGTCTATTCAACTCCCTTCCTTCCTTTTTTCCTTTCCTGCCAATTAGAAGGTTCCTACAGTCTGAACCTGCATAGACAGCTCAAATATTATTTGGATAAAACAAAGGTTAGTCACAAATCTGAGCATCATTTTGTATCTTTTCATCCCAAGACTTTGAATTTAGCTGTTTTCAAGAAAACCATCTCCTCTTGAATTTCTAAGGCCATTTTTTTTGTTGTTCTTTTCATGGCAAATATCTTTCTTTATTTGTAAAGGCAAATTCTACTATGGCTGTTACCTCTTCTGTTGCCTTTTTAAAGGGTTTGGACAATTCCATCCATATTACTTGGTCCTCTGTTCATAGTTTTATTAAGCATTGCAAACTGGATGTTGTTTCCAATGCCAGATCAGGGTTTTTTCAGGGCTATGCTGCATGGTTGTGTAGAGGGCTGTTCTGTGCCTTCCTCCTCCCAGTCTTCCTCTTAGGTCTTGTACTCTCCCTTCAGTGACCAATACTGCAACAGTGATACAGAAGGACATAATTCAGTTAAGTAAAATCTTACCATAACAGATGTTCTTCTTTTCACTGTTGCAGTATTTGGTACCTCCCTCCTTCCCCACTCTGTTATGGGTATTGCCCCTGTTTTTGTTACCCATCTGTTTGTGGGTCTATTGCTTTCTTTCCCTTCTGAATTTTTTCTTCTAGATGTACATGTTCTACATTGTCCTTGGAGGTAGTTTGTTCTTCCCGGGGCAATTCTGTTCTGAGTATTTGCATCTGTATGTCATCTTTATGCCCTACACTCTGTACGGGGAAGCATATGTGTGATGCACAGTGCCTATAAAATCTAAAGGCTTTGGTATCCTGGCCGGAAGTTGGGCTATCCTTGGCAGGAGATGCCTTCAGTGAAGAATACTGCAACAGTGTAGAGAAAAACATCTATTGTTATGGAAAGATTTTACACAGCTATACTTTCTGCAAGATCTTCAAAAAGCTATGACAAGGGGACATTATCCACTTTGTGCAGATAAAGAAGTGGTTTCAACAATGCCAGGTGTGAGACATATTTTATTTGGCTTTATGCAAACTGGGGATTGTTAGTAAACTAAGAAACGTCCAGGTTATTACATTTAGTACTTTTATGGGAAGACACAGAGTTTTTAAAGTTCCATTTGTTTGTAATTACCACTTGAAATTTATAAAAGAACTGCTGTACAGATGGTTGGGAATGTTGTAGTTCTTTACTATGCTGATGGCATACTGTTAAAAGTTATGAGACTGAATTACTAAATGGAATAAGACAAGTCAACTTCTAGCTAAACACAGTCAGTCATAATCAAAAGAACAGAATTGAAATGTATTCTTCTAATTTTAACTGCAATAAATTTAGCCCAGCTGATGACAAAGTCAGAGTAAGGATACAGATGTCTACCCCCAAGAATGTTTGTGCTTATGGGATTTCTTGTTATGATTTTATGCGTAAGTTTTTACCAGGTAAGGGTACCTTTAAGGAAACCAGAGCTATATAATGTGAAAGGGTGTATGATATAGAGCAAGAAGGGTTAAGAATTGCTTAAACCTTCAGTGTCAGATACAGCCATAATCATCTTTTTGATGTATATTAGCCAGTCACATTGTATGTAAATACAACTATAAATGGCAATGGCACAATAATTTTAAAAGAAAATAAATATTTTATCTGTTGGTCCCGTGCCTCTTCTATCTGTCAGAAATGACATTCTCAAATGGGACAGGAAAGTTTTGAAGTGTAATTCATTAGTTTTCCATACACAGTCACTAATATGTGACATATGAATGGCTGTGCAAGCTGATGTGTGGCACAGAGAGACTCCAACAACATTAATATAATATAATATAATATAATATAATATAATATAATATAATATAATATAATATAATATAATATAATATAATATAATATAATATAATATAATATAATATAATATAATATAATATAATATAATATAATATAATATAATATAATATAATATAATATAATATAGCATAACATAACATAATATAATATAATATAATATAATATAATATAATACATAATAGCATATAGCATAACATATAACACTGCAACTGGGTGAAATAATGAATTTTGACAAACAATATAGAAAAACTACATTGGCATCATCTGAACACTCACTAACAGATTTCCATGAAGGTTAAAGGTTATGGAATAGAAACAAGCTTCACATTGTCATTTTTGCCTAACTCTTTCTTACCTGATATGCATATTGTTTGACTGAGAGGACCAAAGAACTACTAGATCACATCTAAAAAGAGCAGCATCCATTTAGTGGGTCCTACTCATCAATAAAAATGTGAAAGAATAAACTAAGCAATCACATACAGAAGCATAGCTAGGGTGAGGCAAGGAGGCAGCTGCACTATGTGTAAAACATTAAGAGTCAAGATCTGCAAATTGTTATTGGTCTCATGAAAAACACTAGCATTTCTTGTCAATATTGTATTTGCTTTCATAACTGAAGTATTTCATGGCTACAAGTGGGGCATAAACTGTAGCAGCTGGTTTGTTACAAATGTAACTTCTAATGTTTGAGAACAGAAGAGCTTTTTTATCCTTTTATAGTTGATGGAGGTGCCAGGTCAGGGCTCAGCACCATGCACCAGAATTGGTAGCTGCACCTCTAGTCATATGCACTAAGGATAGGTTAGATAAGATAGTGGTAAGTAAGCAATAATGCCTGACAGGGTGGGTTGTGAGGAGAAATAACTCCCAATCGGGGGTGTCCTCAGGCCCAACATTGCAGAAAGAGGACCTCTACACTCCTGCATGAGTGCTATTTACCCAATAACTGCTACTCTGGTGGGCATTATTGCACTTAGAACTATCTGTTTAATTGTCATATTTACCTTTTTTATTAGTATATACATTTTTATATATCTTATGTAGAATAGCTCTTCCATCTAATATTTCAAAGTTGCTGTAATATGTAATTGTTGTTGGAGGAAGTATTTTACAACCAAAATGTTGCGTATGAATATAATGTCAGTATGTACAGACATACAGTGACAAAAATATACATGCAAATGCAGAGACAGTCAGATATCTGTGCACACACACACGGACAGATACACACAAAGACACACAATATTACATACTCTCAAACAAATGTGCCCTGCAAATTCAGTCACTTTCTTGGCTGAATAAACCTCACATGTCGTGATTCAATGAAGAGAGGTTATAGTGTAAAGCATTGCAATGGTCCCCCAAAACTGTCCCTGTCTTTGTAGAATGTCTGATTTGATTCCTTTGTTTTCAGGTAAATCTTTGATTACATTTAGTCAGCAAAAACATTGTTGTTCAAATAATGTGGTTTGCTGAAAAGCTTCTTCAGATCTAAATTCTTGTGGAAAGAATTTGAGAGGTATGTGTTCTCCCCATACCTCCCAACTGTACTGAATTACTCGTTTTTTACTGAGTTTTGGGGTCCAAATGATGGGGTGCCACGGTTCCCGAGTGGCACCCCTTAATTTCCGATTTTTTCCAGCTTTTGGTTTTGAAATTTTTTTTTCGCGCTTTTCGGCTGACGTCATCACATGCACGATGATGTCAGCGCTGTCAGCCTGTCGGAATTGAGCTCAAAGGCTCACATCCATACATTTCCAGCTGTTTGAATGGAACTATCTGCGTGGAGAACGGAGTGCTATGTACTGCTCTACATGGATCTATCTGCTGGTGTGAGAACATAAAGGAACAACTGCTGCTGCTGCAGGCAGAAAAGGAAACTTAATTTCTGCAAGGAGAAGGAGTGGAGAAACAACTGATGCAAGCTGTGAGAACGAACTTGACTTCTACAGGTACTGCTTAAAAGTGAGTGAGTGAGAGAGAGAGTGTGTGTGCCTGTGCACTGCCTCTTTCAATTCAATTAAGTAAATTTTGTTAACGTAGTTTGTCTTTTAAAAAAATGTAATATTTAGTAATGCAATTAAAACAAATTACGGAGCTGATAAAGGGAGTCCAGGACAAGTCTCTTAACCACCATCACACAAACTGTATCATCCCAAAACAAAATAAATAAAATCCCAAAAGCGTTTATGGTTGTGCAAATGGCATATGCCCGGTAAAGGTTACTTCACAGAAGCAGCCTACAAGTGGCACTGGAGTGTTTAATCCACTATCTTATTAAAGACAAATGATCATTGTTGGACTGCAGTGCAGAACAGAAACAAAGTCTGCTTTAACTACAAATCTACAATCATAACTCTCAAAACTCCAAGACTTTGCAATAAAATAGTGTGGTATTCTAACCTGATTTTGTGACAACAGCCAAAAAGTACTACACAAAATTATTAAATAAAGCAAACCTTAAAATTATTTATTTAAAGATGCCTTTCTTGGTAATGCGTATTACTACAAATCCTTTTACTACATCTTTTAAATCATTAAAAACCACCATAATCGGATAGCAACTCCAATTCTGAACCTCCGACTTTGACCATCTTTTAGTTATCATTTATTCGATGACAAAAAGTTTAACTTTAGAAAATACAACAATGTTATTTAACAATGTAAACCAAAACCACCAACTGAATACATGACCAAAAATATGGAAATGTACACGCTCACTGCTGCACGATTGCTCACTAGTAAGCAACAACAGGTGATGTCATGAAAAACTTAGTCATGCGCGTCTTTCCGTTAAAACTTACATTACTCAAAGTACTCTTAATATGTGACTAGTCAACAGGCACTACAGCATTTGGGGGTGTGAAAAAAATCTATTTTTTATTTAGTTCTACAATACAAAAATGCAACTTGCAATCCTCTCTGCTAAACTTAAACATGCGTGTTTGTAAACAATACCAATACCAATATTCTACACTACCTTAACAACATGCAAACATGGCAGTGGAAAGATTGTCATCCATCAGTTCTCATAGTTGCATGAATACCATGCCTAAGATACTACTACCCCAGCTTGTTCTTGTTAGAGTTAGCCTTTATCAGTGGCTCACTCACTCTCTGCTTATGTAAATCCCATAGTGATGTACCAGGCTTTTGTGAATCTAGGGGCCCACCTGCTATAACATCCTCATAGTGTGTCTTGTATTGTCAGCATCTTCACTTATAATGTTGAAGTGCAGAAACAGGAGAACAAGATAAATGGCTATAAATGTCATTGCAGCTGCTTGGCATACAGAATACAGTATTAAGTGGACAACATCTCAGCATATTTAGAGTATGTTCTGAAGTAACTTACTAATATTACAAATGGCATATTCAGCATGTGGCAGACACCCATTTTCTCACTACTAGTATGAAGCATACCTTCCACTTTAGTCATACCACTGTGAGATGTTAGCATTGCATCTTCAGTCATTATTGCTGGTATAGCATGTATCATAAATTTTGTGCCATCATAAAACTATGCATGCATCTCAAGAGCTCTTGTTCCCCGAACTACATGCCTTTCACTGTGTTATGGCAAGGATTTGTTCTATGGCTTCTTCCACACACCATATTTAATGCTTGGGAAACTCCTTTCATGCTCTAGCCTTCCTGGCATCTGTGGTTAGTTTCACCTGAAACGTTACAGTGCAGTGTTTTTCTAGGGTTATGCCCCTGATCATTGAGAAATGGATCATTCAGTTCTGATTTGCAGTGTCTTGTAATCTTTTAACTTGCTGTATGACAACTGTAAGAAGAAGCTCCTCAACATGTGTACTTACAAATGTGTCTGTACGCTGAACAGTAACATAAAGCATGCATGGTTTCTGCATCCCCTTACAATTTAAAATACTGACATAGACTGGCTTGAATGTATTTTGCACTATATATATATATGTGTGTGTGTGTGTGTGTGTGTGTGTGTGTGTGTGTGTGTGTGTGTGTGTGTGTGTAAGTAGACTTTTATCATGGAAATGTTCCGAATAGGGCAGTTTTCGCATTATTGGTTCATGCGTTTTGTTTCATTGCCTACTGGAAAGATGTTTAAACAATACATTTAAAATGCACTCTACTTAAGTCTAACAAGTGTGCTGTATTATACAATGAATATAATTTAATAAAGTCAGGAAGGTGTATCAAAGAACTCATATATGTTTCTTGTTTTGTGTGCAAGGGGCCTATGATATGAAAATAGCCCAAAGAAGGTAATCTTTATCCACCACTGGCCAGATGCATTTTCTTTGGACGTGGTGTGGGTTTCAATGCTGTTTCAATAAATGTGAGTTTCAAGGGCAGAGAAGTTTTAATGCCAAGTCTATTTTCATTGTGAGACAGTATTGCTTTGTTTAGCAGATATCTTAGTGTTTGTGCATTGTGTTATAAAATGTAAAAATATAATCCAAATAATCATTGTAGAAGTAAAGCAGTATGCACACATTAGTGTTTATGGTAAATGGGGCAAAATAACCAAGTAATGGGACATTGGAATGGCTACAAGGGGACTCTGGTGCTATATTTTCGTTTTGTTCTTCAGTTTGCATTTGAAAGTTGGTATCCCACGATTCCATTGGAGTGGGAGGGGTTATGCGATTATGTATGCAAATTTTATGTTAATCAGCGTACAGATTTGTACCTATTTTTCATGGGCCTTGTCCAGATTTTTTATGTTTCCAGGTTGAGAGGTATGGTTCTCCCTCCCTCTCATAGGCACCCTGAGTGTTTCCCACACATTTCATTTTTAGTTAAATTTTTCAATTTGCTACACGTTGTTTGTTTTTAACCATTCTAAACAAAGTTTAAGTAAAATGGCAAGTTCTTGTAACTGTTATTGTAGTTACTTTTGCTATTTGTGTTTTTTTGTTTAATTAACTATTTTTTGTTGTTTTATACACACACTGGTAGTACATTCCCATTTAGCAAGCATACAAAATCATGGCCATTTGCTTTTCTTCAATAAAATAAACAAACTAATAACACCATTAGGATCAATAAGGAAAAGAACCACAATGCTCAAATAGTAAAAGAAGAATTTCTGAAACCACAGACGACCGTATAAGTATAAAATAACTATAACATTTAGTAAAATTTTGCAAGCATATACCTTCACTAAAGAGCTTCATAAGGAAAACATCAACTTTAAATAAAATCATTCTATAAATACTAACAAAGAAATTAGATCACATATCTTAGTGACTCATTAAAGACATCATGTGACTACAGTTTAATTAACAGCTTAAAGAAACATCATTTAACTTGAGTTCTTATGTCCTTCAATATAGATTTAATAGTAAATGTTTTGTTCAAACCAGGGTATTGCTGTGCCCTGAATCTATAATCCATTTGTTCTCTTCTTTCTGTGTTTCATTTCTTATATCTCCACATTGTATTTGTTCTTGAATAACATTCAAGATAGCAGACTTAAAGAAGTATGTATTATCAGTCTCATTTATGTGTTTGAACAAAGCATTTGTCTCTACGGACCTTCATATCTCTGACAAATGATCTCCTATACATTCTTTTAATTTATGATTTGTTTTCCCTATATAGAAGGCTTAACTTTTCTGGCAAATTGCCATATAAACTACATTTTTTGAGTGATAAGTACCATATGCCTTTAGATAAATAATACTCTTAACAGCAATGTCCTCCATTTTAACAATACTCACCCACACAACATCACTTCCACAACTTTCCCAAACAATAGTTACCCTCACTGATACATATGCCTCCAACCACCAAATATACCATCATAGCTCCCAGAATATCTCCCCTCAAATGTTTCCAAGCAACTTAAGCCTGTTACTTAGTCCCTAAACTTCTGGACTCTACACAAACAAACCCAATCTCATATGTCTTACAGCCACCCCCCATCAAAAAAATAAATAAATAAAATAAACAAAATATATCTAATCTCTCTACTATCACAGTACGGTGACATCCACTGTAACCTTGGTCCCACTACTAATCATCCCTACAAATCTCCTCTTAAAAAAATGTAACTTTACAACCATCACAATCAGAAGCATAAGTAATAAAATATCCCCCTACATGCCCGGATAGATCTGTATAGGCCTGACATACCATCCCTCACAGAAACCTGGTTAAAGGCTAACATACCAGACTCTGAATTCCTACCTCCCAACTACAGCCTGCTCAGGTCTGACAGAACTACAAGGAAAGGTGGAGGCTTAGCATTACTCTACTCTGACAACCTTAATATCAAAATATACATAAACGATAACCCTACTTTCTCCTCAGCAGAACTGCTGATATCCTTCCAAAACCTTAGCAATACAAAGAGAATCTGCATAATAGTTCTCTGCATCTCCCCAGGTAATAACACCCCTGTTCTAGAAGACAAACTCCTGGACCACCCAAACATTTCAACATGAAACTATCATTTTAGGAGACAAAAACATAGACTGGCAAACTATCACATCCCAACTACCCACGAACAGTATTAACCTGCATGTTTTTTCTCAACTAATCTCCAGGCCTACTAGATACAACAAACTATACACTCAACATTCCACCTTATACTGGATTCTGGTATCACACACTTCTAACTTTACCAATGCTGCAACATACCCAAACACCCTTAATGACTACCTACCTGCCTTTGCCACTTAAGTAAACACGCCAGTCTCCAAAAGCTCACACACTAAAATTGTTTCGTAATCTCTTCATCTTTTTCTAATGTCAAGTTTAATGACCTACTACCCAAACTAAACTGGTCTCTACTAAAGGTACTGTCATTAGATGAGACAGTACACTACTTTAATAACTGCTTCCTAAAACTATTAGATACCCTAGCTCCAGTTCAAACCAAAAGAATCAAAAACAATCACATGCCCTGGCTAACTAAGGAATGCAAAAACCTAATGAAAAAAAGGGATGCAGCCTGGGCTCTATGGAAACAAAGTAATAAAGAACAAGATCTAATGACTTTTAAGCAGCTATATAACCAAGCTAAAAAACTAGTTAGCAAAGACAAACAATTATATTGTTGTCAGCTACAGCAGAAGTGCAAAACTAATCCAGAAAAATTCTGGTTCATTATTGCAACTCTACTCCACCCCAGAACAAAAATGGAATCCAAGGTTTCATTAAATGCCCCTCCCTCTCAAATTGCTGAAGACTTTAACATCCACTTCATAAAATCAATAACTGGTCTTATCACTAAAACCTCCAATACCTGCCACTCTTCGTCTTTATCTACCCCTAATACTCTCCACTCACCTAACCCAGACCCTTCTCACCCTCCTTAACCCATCACACAGAACCACTTTCTGCAAATCTTCCCACTTTCACTCTTCAATCAATGCCTGCAAGCCATATAAAAAGATTACTGCACAATCTCAAACCCACCTGCATACCTACAACTAGCAGCCAACTCCATAGCATACCCAGTCAACATCCTGATCAACTGATCCGTATACGAGTCCAAAGTACCTAGTATCTGAAAAAGTCCCATATTATCACCATTCAGAAAGGAAGTAACATCACTGAACTTGCTAACTTTTAACCCAGAGCCAAACTTTCCCTCATCTTGAAAATACTGGAAAAATGTGTTCATCTTCAACTCATGAATTACTTACAGCATAACATGCTTTTTGTCCCAGCCACAGCACAAGTACAGCCCTCCTAACCTTCACTGACTTTGTAAACAGAGCTAGAGACTCAGGTTGCTATGTGTCTACTCTATTTCTTAACCTCTCAAAGGCATTCAATATTGTGTCTCGCTCTTTACTCTTGAACAAGCTCTCTAACCTACGAATTACCCCTACCACACTAAAATGGTTCCACAGCTGCTTACACAATCAAAAACAATCTGTGAAATGGTCAAATGTTATCTCCCCATTTCTAGCAAATCCCACTGGAGTCCCAAGCAGGGATTCATCCTAGGACCCCTACTTTTTAACATTTTTACTATTGACCTTTGTACAGCATTTACTAGCAAAAGACTCATCCAATCTACTGATGATTCTACAATAATCTGTACCTCTCACACACTACCACAGCTTCTCTCTGATACTCAACATAGTTTCTCTGCTATAAATAGAAAAAAGGACGCTGACAGCTGTAGATATTCAACAAGGCCTTTACTCAGTGCTGAACACAAGCACTTTCACTAATAAGCTTCTTCAGGTGTATACTAAGCACTATAGCACACACACCTTTTATACCAGCTGACACATCATAGGTTCACATTCCTGAGATACTCTAATTATCTTAAAGGCACTAAACATATATATTTAAATATATTTTAAAAACACATGTTCTTAAGACATTAAACAACACTATAACACACAATATCAATACAATTTACTTAATTTCACATGGAAAAAACATGCATAAGCATTTAATACTCAAAACATTTTAAAATCACATATTACTACCTCCTAAGGGGCCTCTTCTTCAATCTAGGTTTTATAGGGATGCACTCATTCAGCCCATGCCCCTCTGTGCTTCTTAATTTGGTGATCCATATGGCTTCCAAATTTTCTGTTCTATTACAAATATCTCCTTGTCTTAAACTTTCTTGCAACAGACAAATAACCCTAAAACTAAACACATGTGAACTATCTGTAGCAGCTACATGTTTGGAAAGGGCATTGGTCTGACTCCCTTTCCTGATGTTATATATATGTTCCCTGATACGCTCTCTAAAATATCTGTCTGTCTTGCCAATGTAGAATTTGGAACATACTCTACAACTGGCAAGATAGACCACGTGTCTACTATTGCATGTGGCAGAAACATGAAAAAAATATTCCTTATTTTGATCTGGATGGTAAAAGGAATTACCTGTGTATATATAACTGCACCAGTTGCAAGCGCCACATTCAGTTGTACCTGTAGGAGCAACTTGCACTCTATTCTCCTTTGGATAGCATAACCTCCTTTTAATGGACTTCTCATTCCTATAGCTAAATCTAGGTACCACATCAACCAGGCCCGCTATGGTATTATCTGTAAGTAATACTTGCCAGTGCTTCTTAATAATCTCAGTGTACCTGCCAATATCATTAGTGTATTTCAGGGACATTCTCAGTTTAGTTTCCTTCTTGTCTGCTTTGGAATTCTCCACTGGAACTCTCTTATTAGAAAAATATGGTTTTGCTTCCAAACCTCGCTTCTGAGTCACTACGGGCACCTGCTCAATCAGAGCCCTTTCATTGTACCCTCTTTCCTTCAAAAACCAAACAACTCTATCCATCTCATTGTTAAAATCTACATCTCTCACATTTAATCTCGAGGCCTGCATAGCTTGATTAACAATAACATTCTTAAAAACATGAGGTGGATGTGCACTGCTCCTGTGGAGGAGGTGATTCACATGACAATCCTTCCTATGCAGTTTAGTAAAAATAGACCCATTAACATCTCTCACAATAACTACGTCCAAAAAATCTAACTCTTCATGTGACACTCTATGTGTAAAGCGTAAAAAATCCGTGGAACTATTAATAAAATTCAAGAATCTACTAAGACCATCTACATCCCCCTCCCACAGAATAAAAACATCATCCACAAATCTACGGTAAAAACATATTTGTTCTTTGAAGGGACCTGCGAGCACATATTCCTCTTCCCAAGTAACCATAACTGCATTGGCATAGCTATTTGCACAGGAAGTGCCCATAGCTACGCCATTGCATTGTTTGAACAATTGATGTTCAAAAAGAAAAACATTGTGTTCCAGCACTAGCTTCAATAATTCAATCAATAAACTGACCATCTCTTCATTATATATTGCATGCTTATTCAAAAACTGCAGAACTAAGTTGACTCCTAACTCATTGGGTATCACGGTAAATAGTGAGACCACATCCAGTGAGACAAACAGTGTGTTACTAATATTCTCACTGGACGCAGACTCAAATAAATCACTAAGAAAATGTTCCGTGTCTCTAAGTACATGCTGTAAATCATTTAACAGAGACCTGATACATTTCTCAACGTAAATAGAGGCAGGCTCGGTGCACCAGCCTCTCCCTGAGACAATGGGTCTCATAGGGGGGTCAGAATTAGATTTGTGCACCTTGGGTAAGCCTTGCAAAATAGGTATCAAGGGTTTATTCACCAAGAGATATTCAAATAATTTCTTATCTATTCTATTGTGTTCATACAGAAATGTAACCATGCAAGCCACAGTCTCTATATGTTCGTTGACCTGTAAAATGTTTAATTCCTCATAAAACATTCTATCTGCTAAACTCTCTAGCATTTTCATTTCATACCAATCCCTATCCATAACAACAATCAGACCTCCTTTATCAGCTGGTCTGATTGTGATACGTGCATCATTCTCTAGTTCTTTTAATGCTGCTGTTTCATTCTTGTTTAGATTAGAATAACCCCTGCTTTTAACACATGGATTAGCTTTCATGCATTCATCATATACATCCCTAATACAAAGCTTCTCAAATGCATTAATAATAGGATTCAGGTTAGGTATAAAAGTACTCGGTCTCACAAACATATTATGTCCTCTGTCATTGCCATCTGTACAAAACATTAATTTCAAAGTTAATAGTTTCTCTGCTGTTGAGTCATGGCTTATCAACTGTCAGCTATTCTTCAACCCCTCAAAAAAGTAAACTACTGCTTTTTCAGCTAAAGAACTGTACTGCTAATCTAAACAACTTAAAAATTATCCCTGCTGATAACCCAACCATTGAAATTGTCCACCACACCAAGTTACTGTGTGTAGTTATAGACGATCACCTACAGTTCAGTTCTATCTTCACATTCAACACACAACAAAGAAAACCCACTAGAAACTTGCAACACTTTACAGAAACAAACACACACTACCCACTTCTTCCTAAAACTCACTTGCCAAAACTTTACTTCTACCCTTTCTGCTTTATGGGACTCTAGTACTTACTAATTAACAGTGGTTCTCTAGATGCAAAATGGAACAGTGCTATAATAAAATGGCCAGGTTTGCCACCAACTCAAAACCTAGAACCCATCGTCGTCTGTCAATAAAAAAATGAAACTAGCTAGAATTCCCCAACTATCTACTATATGCCCAACTTCTAACACTCCACAACATGGTCTACAAAACTCTCATCTGCCCAGCACTAAATATCATCATTACACTTTAGAACCCAAACCGAGCACTTAGGTCTGCAGATAAAGATCTTCTTTCGATATACAAACCTTCTAAGACAGATTGACAAAGCCTCTACTCCCACTATGTTGCAAACGCATGGAACTATCTTCCGCTTATTGTGAGAACTGCTACTAACCTGCCTGCCTTGAAATCTGTACTGAAACAACACATGTTCAACTCCTGGTGTGGCCTTGCTCTGATCTAGGCTAATCTTTTCTCCAGATCAGACTGGACTGCAACTCTTGTTCTCTCTCTCTCCATCTGTACTCCATTCATTTTGCAACACTTAACCTCTAGCTATAAAATAATTAGCCATTTTATTCATCTGATGGTGCATTTCATTATCTTTGGTATTTAATTTAATCCAAAATCATTCTCAGCCATAGAATCCTTCCACTCCAGCTATCAACTCTTTCTAAATCCAGACAAAACCAAATTAATGCTCATCTCCCCTAAAAAGTCCACTGACCACAAACCACCCTTTCTCATCTGTTCAGCCAACAAAACAAAAATTTAACCTGTCTCTCATACCAAACTACTCTGTGTCACCATTGATAGCAGCCTGAGATTTCATAAACATGGAGCATGTGTCGTTAAAAAGACCCACATAAAATTAGGCTCAGTCTACATAGTCAAGCCATACCTAACCAACACCACCAGACAATCTACTGCCAGGACTCACCTTCTGTCTGTCTTACTATACCCCTCTCCTATATTAATAAACCTTAAAAAACTGACTTAACCAGACTAGAGGCCTGCTACCACAAAATCGCCAAATTTGCCACAAACATACCATATAGATCCCACTACTGCACTGCTCTCTGCCAACTAAAATGGCTAGAATTACTCAATCTCTTATCCTTCAATCAACTAACAACTGCCCATACCATCATATACCAACCTGATAAATGCCCAACACTCAAAAATCTTGTTCAACCCTACTCTGATAGTAGAACCTTAAGATCATCTATCAAATTCCTGTTAAAACTCACAAAATCTAATAACAGTTTTAGTGATCCTCATTACTCCAATCATATCTCCAAAGCTTGGAACACCATCCCCCGACACATCCTTAATACCACTAATCCATCCAAGTTTAAGCAACTTCTCAAAATACACTTAAGTAACAATTGGCTCTGCTCATACACATCCCCTGGCTGACTGCAGCATTTTTCTTCTTACTTCATTTTACCTTTCACAATTATCTGCAAACCAAATTTCTTTCTTAATCTCTCCTACTACCCCTTCTACCCTCTCCCACTTCTTTCCTCCTTACCTTCTACCACTTTTTCCTATACACCTATATGGATGTTAAAGGTTGCTGTGCTATTGCGCTCTGCATATTCTGTAAGGTGTAGTTGCTTTGTAAATAATGTATGCTTCTCATCTTGCCACTGAAGTTTTTTTTCCATGTGCCCCTATGGCAAATGACCCACTTTCATCCATACTACTGTATTCAATTTATTGTACTCTGTAAATTCTATATGATGTACCTAAGTACTTTGTCGCATTATGCTTTTATGTTTGTCAACAAAATATTGTATAGTATTGGTAACCTGTACTTGTGCTCAGAACTTTTTTTCACCAGGCCTCCACTGAAAATGGGCTACTAGCCTAGTTGGACCTCCTCGATAAACAAATGTCAATTAAATAAAATAAAAAAATAATAAAATACTCACATCATTTAGTTCTTTACTATATGTTTAAAAATATGTAGCGGTGACATGCTTGTACGATGTAAATATGTGTTCTTTTTTCCTTTTCCCTATCCGGGGTAGTTTCTATACTACCTGTAATGTTTTTAATCAATCTGAGAGAAATGCATTGTTTTTTTTTAATTCAAAAACTCTGTAGTGGCATTTAAATAAGTTATAAATTCATCTAATAGAATTAATTGACCTTTTCATATTAGAAATAAATCATCCATGAATCATTTGTAAAATAATACATTACAAAATAATTAGTTATTTAAATGTGTTAGGACATATTCTTTCTCCCATGCATTCCTGACTGTATTAGCATATGTGTTGGTCACAGGAGTACCCATGACCAGACCTTTTTGTTGTGTGAATATTTGTCACTGTATAAAAACACATTATTCTTCAATACTATATTTTATAGTGCTATAAATTCAGTATTTTGTGAAACACAATCTAAGAGGGAAACCTCTCAGCTTATCAGTGGGAGTGGTAAGCACCCGGTAGTCTATCTACCACAAGAGGAATAGTTGACGATCCCTCCTGGCATGTGTAAAGGTCAGGGTCAGTTCCTTGTGCTTTTTCCTATTAACATGGTGAACTTGGGCATTCTGAGGCAGTGCAGCAATTGCCTCATGTACGCAGACAACCCTCTCCTCTTACCTCCCAACAGTCAGACTTGTGAGAGATGCATTTATATATCCAAACTGGAAAAGACATGCACTGTCCAGCCTAGACCAGAATAGCTGATCAAGAGATGGTCAACACCTGCACCACACCAAATGGAACACATAGCCCTGCAGAACATCCACCATCACAGCTATCACATAAAAACAAAAACCACACACCTACCTTCGCGGAGGCTTTCAATAGAAATTTACCCAAACAGCAGAGACCTACAAATCAGAAACACACTCAACCACCACAACATAGCACAAATCACAAGATGCATTGCTCACCTACACAGTGTGTCCCTCAACCTAAGCCCCTAAGGCAAAACAGCTTGCCCAATACACTAATCATAGGTGACTCAATAGTGAGGCACACTGATGTCCCACTCACTAGGTTGAATAAGTAGAAGGTAACAGTCAACTGTCTGTTTGGTGCCAGGATCCGACACAACATATGTACTCAGGTCACTTCACAACAAGTATAAGTATGACTCTGTCATTGTCCATATGGGTGTGAATGACCTGATATGTACCTCCCTGGATTACATGAAAAGAGACATGGAGGAGTGTGAGGATTATGTGGCTCAGTCAGGTATGACCCTACCCCTGAGCAACACTCTACCATCACCCAGAATGATACCACACTACAAGAAGAAAATGATTGATGTCAGCAATTGGCTAAGCTTCTGGTGTCATTACAAGGGGATCCAGCATCTGACTGCTTGGGATGACATCATTGACAGACCTTGATGCTTTACTAGAGATGGCCTGCATTTGTCACCCCTAGATTTCTGGATACTGGCTAAGGCTCTTGGCACCCCTAGAGTGCTCTTTTCAGATGGAGATCCAAAGACCAAATTACCACTGTAACAGCTATAAATAAATGCAATCTGAGGGTCATTCTGCTCAATGCTAGAAGTCTAAATCTCAAGATGCACTCACTCAAAGCATTCCTTAAAATGGAGAACATCGATATTTGCGCTGTAACCCAGACCTGGTTTAAAGCAGCAGAAAGCACCCCTATGCTACCAGTCTATAACTCATTCCAAACATTTCAGATCCAGAAAATGTAATAAAACTCCAAAGGTGGTGGCGTCTCCATATTCATAAAGGATATGCACACCTCCAGACTAGTAGCCCAGCATACCGCATCAGAGATACTGCAGGTACAACTAACAGTGGGTAAGAAGGCAATTCAGCTGTTAGCCTGCTATAGGTCCCCAACCATGTCCCAAGACTTTCATTCCACATTGCTAAGCACCCTGGAGACTATTAGGGTCCAACCCAACACTCTTTTACTAGGTGACTTCAGCTAACCCTCCATCAACTGGGAAAACTACTCATGCACAAATAAACTTGCCCAATGCTTCCTGAAATTCATTAATTCCAACATGCTGGACCAGCTCATTCTTACCCCCACTAGAGAAAGCAACATCCTTGACCTGGTTATTACAAACATGGGCAACCGTTGCTCAACACAAGTAGTCAATTCCTCCCTGGTTAGATCCAACCACAAACTAATTACCATGGAAATCCACATCTCACCCACACCACCAGCAAAAGTAACCACCATGAAAAACTTCTCCAAAGCTGACTTTGGCTCCAAAAAACAAAGGTGGCCAACTTCACGGCACCCATGCAAATGGAAAATAGATGCATGACCACTGAATCATACACCAATGCACTGTATGAACACATACATAAATGCTTGGAACTAGCCATACCCAACAGAACCAAGACGCTCTCCTCCAAAAAAAGGAAGCCAATCTGGTGGTCCCCTGCCATTAACAAACTCTACAACAGAAGGAAGAAACTGTTGCAGAAAAAGGTGAAGTCCCAAGACTGGAAAAAACTCTCTTATTAGCCTCAACAAAAAGTTGAGATCCCTCATCAAAACCTGTAAAGCTAACTATGAAGGCAGACTTGTAGCAGACACTAAAAACAACCACAAAGCCTTCTATGGTTACATCAAAAATCTCCATGGCAATACCCAGATTTGCTGTGAGTTACTGCCCAATGGTACCTCCTATACTGAGCCAACAGATATTTCCAACATACTGCCTGACAGAATCAGTGCCAACTTTACCCCTCTCTCCCCCTTCCAAAGGACCAATCACAATACTGGAAGAATGCCAGGCACCCAGCATTACTGCAGCACAGGTTAAAGCTGCATTGTCCAAGGCCAAGAATACAGCTTCCATGTGACCCAACACTATCCCTGGCTGTGTTCTACATGAACTACAAAGTGAACTGGCACCACACCCGTGGCCTTCTTCAGTCACAGCCTCACCTCAGGCTTTGTCCCTACAGAATAGCACACTACTACAGTCATTCTTATCCATAAAGGGGGAACGACTACAGACCCTGGGAATTATCACATCATTAGCCTGATGAGTCTGATATGTAAGGCTATGGATCCACATCATCATGCAACTAATTAACAAAGATTTATGGAATCTCCAAACTCTGGATCCTATGCAATTTGGTTTTGTGAATGGTAGATCATGCCTGCTCAACTTGGTTGGCTTTTTTGAGTCAGTCACCAGAGCTGTGGATGAGGGCAAGGCAGTTCATACAGCCTAGCTTGATCTGGGTAAAGCCTTTGATACCATTCTTCACTCAGGAATTATTGATAAATTCAGCAAACTAGGCATCAAACCCTATATCATTAAGTGGGTTGCAAACTGGCTCACTGATAGAACACACAGTGTCAAAGTAGCAGACTCCAAGTCAGATTGCCAACCAGTCACGAGTTTAGTCCAACAGGGATCGGTCCTGGGTCATCTCCTGTTTGGCATCTTCTTCTCAGAAGTCCAGGCCAACATGGAGGGACTCTGGCTGACCATGTTAACATACAACTGCAAGCTGGGAGCCATTATTAACTCCCCAAGTGATGCAGACACCCTACAGAAAGGCCTCACTGAGACCAGTGACTGGTGTTGAAACCATGGCCTTAAGCTTAATGCCAAAAAATGCATCACCATCTCCTTTGGGAAACACTCAGTTCCCACTAATTACCACATTGATGGTAGCCCACTGAACACTGAAGGCATTATAAGAGATCTGGAGACACAGGTTGACAGCAACCTCTCCTTCAACCACCACATTGCCACTGTGGTCATCAAGTCCTTCTATGTGGCACATCTCATTACTAAGGGTTTTGCATCCAGGAAGAAAGAGGTCATCATCTCTCTCTCTCTACTCTTCCCACATTAGGCCAATCATCAAGTATAATGCCCCATTTTGCATGTACCTCACTAAACACATGCAACAGCTGGAAAGGCCACAAAAATACCTCACAAAGAGGATCCTAGGCCTTAAACACATGCCCTACATGGACAGACTCAAAAAACTCTTGCTTTTCTCTGTCTCATCTCGTCTATTAAGAGGCAATCTCTGCTTGACTTACAAAGCCATGGCTGACACAGCCCTGTTAGAAATCCTACACCTAAAGATATCCCAATCCCTCTGCACCACATGCTCCAGGGACCTCAACCTTATTACCACAATCAACAGAACAAGCTGGAGGGACAGGTTCATAACCCTGAGACTGCCCATGCTGTATAATAGAGCTCTCATACATGTCAAGCAGAGCACCTCACTGGCCTTTTTCAAGAGAAGTCTTGATGAGTGGATGGGAAATATAAAGTTCACCCCGGGGATCACTCCAGTGGCTCTACTTGATAGAGGCACCAGGAACTAACGGTGGCATGATGCCAGGGCACTTCTATGGGCTAGGCCTGTAAAGGCTCCAGGGCCATTGGCCTAGTACACACCTATGAACCTATAAGATACTATATACCTTCCTCATTTGGTATGGAGGTAAATAGAGAGTCAAAATCCAAAGTAACAAAATAACAACTTATTAAATTGCTGTTAACTGACCATTCATAAAGTTGTTGGAGAACATCTGCTGAATCTTTAACAATAGTTTGGATGTCTGAAAAGCTATTTTTAACCTATTCTCAAGATACTTAGAAATGGGTTCAGTGGCCCACCCTCTTACTGAAACAATGGTTCTTAATGGAAGTTTAGTTATTGATTTATGAATCTTGGGCTGTTGACACATATCGATAGTCTAAAACAGCTAGAGGTATCTCTCCATTCAGATGCATGTTATATATAGTTGTATTAACATCTGAAATAGCTGTTACAATTTCTCTTTTCACTATTTGTCTATAGTGATCTGTGGCCTGCATTAACTAACATTGTATTATCATAATATGGAACATCCATGACAACACCTCCTCCCTTATCTGCATTTTTATTACAATATATCAGCATTATTAACCAGCGATTCAAAGCTACTTGTTGTTCATTACTTAAATTATATATCTTTTTCTTTCACATGTTCTCAAACAAACCATAAGTATAATTTTTAACTGCTATTTCAAATGCTGATAAAAGTGGGTTACCTGTTGATATGTACCATTTATTTGCTGGTGTTAAATAATGTTAATTTTGTCCATATATTAAATTTAAGTTCAAACTCCTTTTGAGCAGTCTAAATTTCAACAGTGCTGAGGCAATATCTGAGGATTTTGCCGGCACAAAAGTTAAGCCCTTATTTAAAACTGCATATTCTGATTCAATTAACTGATATTTTGATAGATTAAATACAGTACCGTTTATTGCCTGGCTTGGCTCCTTGTTACTGGACACTGCTCCATTTGTTTTGTTTGTCTTCTGCCTCAGTTGCTGCAGATTCTTTCCCTTTGAGTTGGCATTGGCTAATGTTCTTCTTGCAGTGTTGGAAACTCTAAAGGGTCTAAAGCTGTTACCGAATTTGCATCCACTATTGCATGTGCAGTTTGTATGGTTCACACGTCCATTCTTGTTTCAGTTTGCTCTGTTGACTTAGATTGAACATTGATGGTTACCACCTCATTTTCTTCAGACCCTGTTTCACAGCAAATACGCATTCGTGAAGCAGTAGACTTGACTTTTTTGCCATAATTTACTTGCGCATTATTCTTTTGGAGAATGTGCATTCTCCATTTAGGGTGAAGATGTACATTTTGCACACTGATAAAAGTAATATAGCATTTAGGGAAAGAGAAGACTGAAATTAAATTACTAGGTTGATGCAGAGTAAATTTACTTAGAAGGAAATGAATAAATTTCATATCAGACTTATATTACGAGCAGTTATAGCACTTCTGTGGAAGGTTGAGGTAAATGAAATAGAATATTGCATTTATCTGTACTGTCATACTTCTCGGTGTGGTGTGGCCATGTCCACAAATATTGCTGATCTGCAAGAACAGATGAGCAGTGTAAACATGGGATGCTTGAAGCTGCTAAATCAAGACAAAAAGAATTCAGCAGGTCAACAGCTGGAGGGAATGGATGAAATTGATTAGATCTGTCTGTCATTTGCAAAAGCATATAAATACAAAACAGCAAAATATAGATCAGAATAAATGGAGGCCTAAAGTAAAGAAAGTGAGAAAAAACATGCAGTACAAAAAGGCTTGGGTGGTGCGACTGGTGAATTAATGAATAGTTTCTGAGGAATAATAAATTAGCTTATTTTCAAAAGCACCATTACATCAACTTATACTTTAATAACATTTTGAAACATAAAAACCAAATTGGTTAATTTGAAATTGAATGCAAAATAAAGGCAACACTTTCTTATGCATGCAACTGAAAAACAATGCATGCTTTGTTTTCATATGGACTGCTTACAATATAACATGATAAACGATAGATAGAAAAGACTGTTAGTTAAATGAGTTTGATTGTTACAAATTATTTTTAACAATTGCCAAACCCCTTTCCCTGAACAGCTATACAATCATGGGCTAAACTAAACTCTGTGTGAATATTTTCCTGTTAATCATAAATCTACCTTTTTCCAGTTACTACCCATTCAGGAGCCCAACCATTGCTCATCTTTCCCTTATTCTACCTATGTGCCTATGATTAAAATGTTATGCACCACCTTTCTTTGTCATTCTCCATTGCAAACAATCACCATCTTCTGATTTTTGCTTCAGTCCTTCTCATTCTCTTATTCATCAACTTCACACATATCTGGATTTTCCTATCTTGAATGCATGAGACCAAGATGTACAAGTTAATTTAACACAAATAACATCTCCACTATAAACTATAAACTCACATTTGCATGAAAGCCTGAGACTGATGCAATATGTCAGAGACCTAAACACTACTACTCCAGGGAACACAAAGTTATACTGATAATCTACATAGAGTGTATAGCCACATTTCTCCGGCATGTTAAATCATTCCTATACCCAAAGACAGAGATACAAAAATGAAACTGAATAATAGACTCTTTTCTTCTGTATGTCCTTGCAAAAGTCCAGGAGAAAATTGTACTGACTGAATTATCCTATATGTTTCATTTTATGATATTTAATCCATAGTATTAAATCTAGACACTCTGATGTAGCATTTCTGCTATAAAGATTTTGATGTGCAATTGTTTCCAGGAGAAGAGCCTAGGACTGATTACAGGGGACCCAGTCTGGATATTTTCATAATTGTCATTCTTGATCTCTACTGACTATATACACCTCAGATGTCTGATTGCAGTCAGACATCTGACTATATACACCTCAGATGTCTGACTACAATCAACAAGGTCAGCCTTAGATGATACAAAGTTTGAGATTAATGATCCCTTTGGTCCTCTGCACCTATCCTGTGCCAAAGCCCTTGTTCTCCTCCATTGTGGCAGCACATGATCCAATAAGATTGCTACTTTCTTGTTTTTTTCATACTCTCTTACTTTTGAACTTACCCAATGTTTTTAAAACACCCTGGCCAGGACTCTACTGTGAAAAACTTGTTGGAAGTAACTGAATGTGGTGGTTAGGAGGCCAAAAGTCATAGGGTGCTAGATCCACATCTTAGATCTTTTTTCAACCTTTTGCTCTAATGATGGCCTGGGGTATACTGTCTTACAACACAATATACAAGGAAAACTGTTGCCTTGTACTAACCACAATATAGTTCATTGTCAAATACAACCATGCACTCATATCTGATAGCAACTTGCTGGAAAATATTTTTACTGTCCACAATGTCTGTAATATTGTGATGTCCTAAATAAAAACCTTCTACGTGAACAGTGAAGCTGAAAGCTTGAAGCTGTTAATAAGATTCATATTCTTTTATATGGCATAAATTCCTGAGTATCTGCTTACAAACCACTTTATACTAAAGAAGTTTATTATTTATAATATTGCTCCCAAGTAATTTGTGGAAGGCGTGGAAAGATGTACTTCTGCCTAATGATTGTTCTTTTTTTTTTTCAAAGAAACAACTTCAGTAAAAATGAAAATAGTTTGGTATTGTATATTTATTACATACAAAGGAACTTTGTTAAGTTACAGGACTTTATATACCACTTTTTACCATGAGATATTATGTTCATTGCATGCTCTAAGATATCTGTTATATTTCAGCATTGGCTCCTTGTTCTCAAATGTCACTTTTTTGACATAGTAACCTTAGAATTCTTCATGTATCACTAGGGCTCTTAGCATTTTTTCCTCAAATACTTATTCTGACTTTGTGCTTTAAAGCTTTATATCTGGCATCATTTAAACTGGCACTGTTATGTCCATTCCCTAGAATAACTGTGGCTTTCAAAACAGCACACAGAGGCATGCTTTCTATGGAGAAGGACAATGTAGTCTTGTTTTTCTGCTGTTGGCATTTGTTTGTATATTCCAGTGTTATTTACTATTTGATACTCGTTTGTAAAACTGTGTGCACATCTTCAAGTTGTATATGATAACTTTAATCTTCTATATTTGCACTTAATATTATTTCTTTACTTATTGTATTTCTTTTCCTTCTTGGAATCTTTTCTGTTTTTTTTTCACAGTGAATAACAGAAGTCATTTTATCATTTTAAACCATTCTGCAGTACTGCAAAGTATTCTCTTTAATACTACCAAACTCATATTAATTTGCATAATCATTCAGAACATTCCTTCCTGGTTGGCCCCCATAGTCTTCAAATGATCATCAGATGAGTTGGGATCCTTTTAAAATTGCTTCTGTATACCCTTGCTATATTGGATTGATAACATTAACTACAACCTACATAAGAAAAGCACATTTTTCATCAGTTATTCAGTACATGAGAAAACACAGCTGAAAAAATGAATACATCATGTGCACATTACAATGAATCTGCCACATTTTTAAACCTTTATAGGGCAGTGTTTCTCATCAATATTAAGTACTGAAGCACTCTTTTTTTTTTCTTGTGTACTGGTTTATAGTGGTCTGTCGCTCACAAGAATGCAACATCACCTACTTTCTGATTTTTTTATATTCTCTTTCTTTACAATGTCTTCTATGTGCAGTGCTTACATTTTTCCTTCCATCATCTGCCTTTTTATATACATAGAATTGCTCAGTTGTATCTCTAGAAGCAAATCAGTCACTCTGTTTTTAAATCTCTGAGTTTTGTTTCATCTTGGCAAATATTTCTGAAATGTGTACTGCCCCACTGAATGACATCTGTGTGACCCTGGAAAGGCAATGTCAGAGTTATTTTATATTGCCTCTTCTGCAATGCTCTAGTTGCAATGACGATTTTGTCTTATGTCATCCTATAAAGGAAACCAATCTTGTCTCCTAGTTAACAACATGCAGATAAATAAGTAATAGTTGTACTGCACCTAAACTTTTAATTGTGCTTTGCAGCAGCTCAAAGCCCCCCCTGTTAAAGTAATTATCTGACCCTCCCAGTCAATAGAATGAGGATTTTTAAGTAATAGATGAGACAGAGCAAGCCATATGTATGAAAATAAATAGTTATATGGCAGTACACAAAAGGACATTGAGTCATGTCCATTTTAAAAGAAAATAATATGGATACAAAAGGCAAATTTCCCTTCATTTGTTTTCCTGAATCGTTTCATTGACATTTATTCATCTAGACAGCCATTTTTTAACATGATATATTGATTTTCTAATTAATGGAATGACTTGATTTTGATAATATAGATTTGTCATTATCCATAGGTTCAGCAAAATCTTAGATTAACAAAGGGAAGAATAATCTAACTACAGACATGAACAATATCTGTACAATGCTGATCTTAGTAAATACTGGGATTCCTTCTCCTTTAAGAAACAAAATTCGTCAACAATTGCTGAGACCTCTGGTGCCACTGCTAGACCCCTTCGCCAAGTAATTCTTCTAATCCCCTAGTTCTGATTGAATTTCCTGATTCATGGGCCAGTGCCAAGGACTGATAACAAGGTAGCAAGCAGGAACTCTTCTCTGACCCCTTAGCTTATTGAAATACCATCCTTCATCTGATCATTTATATTAGAAAATAGTAGAGCTCTTTCTTCAGAACTGTATACATGTTTATGAAAACACATTTTCTATTAGAACAGGTATTTCTGTGATAATCTATCACAGGTCATGTTTTAGTGGCAACACAACAGCAGGTATCTATTTTGAAGAGAAAATGCTCTGAAATAATAAAAAACAAACAGAAAACTACTAGATTTTCTTTTTAAAGCTGCAAATATTTCATATAATCTGAAGTGGGATCTAGCGAAAGCATATGACTTTAATGTGAATTCATTACAAACATTGTGAACTTAAGTCTAATTAACTTATTTACAGCCCGAGCTCTCCCATTACTTCAGTCTTTTGAAACTGAAAAGAAAAATCATTCATACCAGTACATATTTTTTGTGACTTATCTGAGTACTATTTAAACTCTGAATGAACTGAAATGAAGCCAAAATGTTTACATTCTTTTTATCCCCACTAAACTGCCTTATACTGTGAAATACTTTTTTATGCTGTTTCTAACCAAGTTTATGGACTCCTTCCTTAAATATTTTCAGTATTGAAAGAACTGTCTCGTAAGCATTTTGAAATGTTTATTAGATTATAGTGGTACAAGAATTTAGTTTCTAAAGCACTCTGTCTAGCATTGCTATCCATGAAGTATTTATATAACAATAAGGCCAAAATAAGCTTGACATTCAGCACTTATGGCCATTTACGAGTGTATCTAAAATTAATTTATGTTCTCAGATATGTTTTAATAACTTATAGAAATAATCATTGCATTAACTACACTGCGCACATCTATACTAATAACTCAGTTTTACCTCAATTAATTGATAAGTTAGCCCAGTTGGGTTCAGCGTAAAAAAAGGATTCACCCCCTTTAAGTTGAAGAATAAAGGGTAGTGGTCAAATGTGACGTCAGTAATGTGACCATGCAGATCAAGGATGGATTGAGACGAGCTGCTCACGGGCATGGGAAATTCTGTCTTAGGCAATGAAATGCTACCTCATTGTTGATGAAGAAGCCATGTCCAGAAGGTTGTCATGTACCTCATGGATTTCGTTAGTCTTACCTCTATGCACGGGGTTTGTTTTGAAGACACTTTTCATATAGTAGGTGGCCTTCCTCATGCTTTAAAACAGACCCTTAAGCGATGGGTTCTTATTATATTATTGAACTCTCAAATGAGTGATTGGCACAGTATCGAGCCGTAAGAACTTGACATCGAAAGGAAAAAAAAAACATACACCTGCTTTTTGCTCTCCCATACTCCCATTTTTTATATATGCCAAGTCCAAGATTATACCACAGTGGGGAAAGTAGCAATACCCTGGTCTCAGGTGTGCTGTAATCCCACACAATGATACTCCTGTCCTGTTCAATATTCTGCCTTTGCCTTAGTGTTTGTGGTTTTTGGTCATCTTTGTGTTACTCGCTCATTTGAGCATTTGACTATACAAAAGGAACTCTAAAAGATACCCAGGTTGGGTGCGGGGATATGCATAACCAATCCACTGGGTGCCCTTCATTTGTAGTATGTGCCTGAAAATAAGAAGGTGTGAATGCTTGTTTCAGAAAGGAAAGTTCTGTATTTTGTCCATATACAGTTAAGATCTATTTAGAGCATTTGTCCCTCTAATAGATAATAGGTTCAATGCACAGAAATATACCCTGCAGACTCTGTAATATTACTGTGAGACAGTAGTGCCCATGTGGGTAATGACAGAAATACTTGGAGTGGTATGCTTAAGATGAAAGGCCTGTTTCATGTGTGCATCCAGGTGATGAAAAGCTTTTGGGCTTTTGCACTAGTCATGGACTGTTCATATCAAATGCACTTTCAAATCATCCATCTATTTGAAGTAAGTTTCTGTTTTCAAGACACCTGAGAGCAGAGTTTAAGGTCTGATTTTCACCTATGCCATCAGGCCAGAGACCATATGTACTGAACTATTAACTGTTAATGATTCGGTAGGTAGAAGGATCAGGTGACTGCAGTAGTGACCATACAAATTCATAAAACACCAATGTAAAAGTATGTTTGCATCTTGGGAATTCTGTTCAGTGGTTCTTTATTGGATATGTTCCATTTCCAGAAAATTTTTATTTCCTTCCATATAATCAGAGCGGTTAGTGATATGTACTCTGATTGCAGCCTCTTCAAGACCTAGATACTTGAGAAAGTCGTAAGAAGCTATGGAAAAAAATGATCAGTTCTTGTAATATCTATAATCCTTTCATGCACTAGTCAACACAAGGGTGGAGGAAGCAGAGGTCTTCCATTTAATGCTCGCAGGAGAGAATTTTAAAATTTAGCTGGCAAGTACCAACTAACCAGGAAGCCAGTAGCTGTAGCAGACACCAAACCTATGGACCAGGTGTTGGAGGAGTTTGTTTATCAGGAATGCCCTTCTGGGAGCAAAGCCTCATTTCAGCTGAGGATTAGGGGAAAAAGCTCCACAATTATGTTAGATACATATCCATTTTATTCAAAGGATACTTAATATTATAGTACTAGATATTCATAGCATATGGGATTTTATTAACAATAGGCAAAGTATCTATGTCTATATACCTTAACAGGTAAAGAAATATACATCAATTACAAAAGAAGTTGTATAACTTGACTTCAGTTGAGATTTGAATCGAGAAAGACTTATACAAAATTTTATAGAGAAGTCACATTAGATGTACAAATTACATGGAATAAGGTATGATCTTAAACTGTGATGAGTGATTGTAAGCAGAACCTGAGATTCTTTTAATACAAAGTATCTGTAAATGTGATCACATGTTACTGAGGACAGCTCTTACCAATACCTTCTTGATAGAATTAATATATGATTAACAGTAATATGGATAAGTAGGAGGAGAAAACAAGAGAAACTGTAGTGAGGTAGGTAGGCTAATGTATTGTATACATGTCAAGCAGAGCACCTCACTGGCCTTTTTCAAGAGAAGTCTTGATGAGTGGATGGGAAATATAAAGTTCACCCCGGGGATCACTCCAGTGGCTCTACTTGATAGAGGCACCAGGAACTAACGGTGGCATGATGCCAGGGCACTTCTATGGGCTAGGCCTGTAAAGGCTCCAGGGCCATTGGCCTAGTACACACCTATGAACCTATAAGATACTATATACCTTCCTCATTTGGTATGGAGGTAAATAGAGAGTCAAAATCCAAAGTAACAAAATAACAACTTATTAAATTGCTGTTAACTGACCATTCATAAAGTTGTTGGAGAACATCTGCTGAATCTTTAACAATAGTTTGGATGTCTGAAAAGCTATTTTTAACCTATTCTCAAGATACTTAGAAATGGGTTCAGTGGCCCACCCTCTTACTGAAACAATGGGTCTTAATGGAAGTTTAGTTATTGATTTATGAATCTTGGGCTGTTGACACATATCGATAGTCTAAAACAGCTAGAGGTATCTCTCCATTCAGATGCATGTTATATGTAGTTGTATTAACATCTGAAATAGCTGTCACAATTTCTCTTTTCACTATTTGTCTATAGTGATCTGTGGCCTGCATTAACTAACATTGTATTATCATAATATGGAACATCCATGACAACACCTCCTCCCTTATCTGCATTTTTTATTACAATATATCAGCATTATTAACCAGCGATTCAAAGTGAGGTAGGTAGGCTAATGTATTGGCTATATGACTGTATCGTAGGCATTAACTAGATGGCTCTGAGCAGTGGCAGGAGTTACAGAGTAAGTGTTTTCTGCTGTGTTTGAATTTTTTTTTTATTTTCTGTTTGGTGGTTGCAGTGGTGAGGTAGAAGGCACATTGAGTCATCATGACAATTATATTAATTACCTTTGCCATGGATTTCACATGAATGGAGTGTGTGACTGGGATTATACCAGAAAAGGAGTGTATAGGGATGAATGTGCCTATGGATGACACAGGCTTTTGTGTGTAGTTTTCTATTGGTTTAGGAGCTTGGGGAAAGTTAAGCCACTTTAGCTGTCTGTTTTGTTACAATGACTAGTAGCAAAATGTGCAGTTTTATTGTATGATTGCTCAGGTTTTGTGAGCTGGGAGGATTGCACGTTGGTGAAAACTGTGGAAGTTTATATCTGGGAAGGCTAAAGATAGGCTGCAGCAGTAGTTACTCTGGCTTGATTATCCACAAATTTTTTAGATCTCTAGAGCATTCCTAATGTTTGGCTACTTTGTAGGGGTATATCATAAATCTGTAGGTCAAATTTTCGAGGTTCATCAATGATGTCTACAAATAATTTAGTGTTGAGATCTAGTGCAATTGTTACGCTATCAGTCTGAGGCTGCAAGACGTGGGAGCAGAAAGCATAAGGTTTTATTTATTTATTTATTTTTTTTGATGGGGGTAGGACCACATTAGATTCTTGCAGTAGTTGAGAAGGAGCAGAAATCATAAGGTTTTTTTTTTTTTTTTTTTTTTTTTGACGGGGTAGGACCACATTAGATTCTTGCAGTTGTTGAAAAGGAACATTGCATGTCTTTCTGTAGTATGAAGATTGCATATAAGAGTAAAAATCATCTACACATTGGCTAAGGGTGATATTTGTTAGTACAGTATAGATATTATGTTGAATATGTTGAACAGAAAAGAACGAAGACTAGTTCCTTGTGGGACATACAATGTGGACGAAGGCAGATGAATTATGTTGGCATTTTATTCTGTGATCTATGGTAAAGGACGGATATGAACCATAGAGAACAATTTTGGTTTGAGTGGCCTAATCTGGAAAATTGTAGTAGGAGTAAACAGTGAGAAGCTATATCAAAAGCTCTTGAGAGGTTAATAATAGCAAGAAGACAAGGAAGCTGTTTCTGTGCTTATTTACTGAATTCAGGATGCAAAGGAAGAGTAGTGTCAGTACTGTGAGAAATTTTTTTGAGATTTTGTCAGGATATTTTAGTTCAGGAGAAATGTTAGCAATTATGTGTATATTTATTTCTCTAGGATTTTTGAGACGACAGATAGTATCTCTATAGATCAGAAATTAGTAATGTCTGAGGAGGGACCATCTTTTGAAGTGTCAAGATGAAATATTGTTTCTAGAATGATGGAAAATAGGATTTTTTGCTAGACCTTTTGCATAGGAAAGAAATGGGCTAGTCCAGGTTGTCGGCTGCTAGTTTTAAGTATTCAGTGGGTAAGTTGTTTGGTACAGTGGTACTGAATTTTACTTTCCAGAGGTACCGTCTGATGGCTTTGATGGGTATGGATTGGAAGACTAGAAAGTTGGCACTGAGAAGAGGGGGTAGGCGTTTTTATTTTCTAATAAAGTTGTTTTTTTGATAGAGTAATAGTATCTAATGAAGTAAAAGTTTAAGGCACAAGTTACACTGACATCAGATTCTGTAGGAAAGGGATTGAATTGTGATGGTTTCCCTGGGATAAAGAGTTTAGAAATGGTGTACCAGAATAGTTTGGAGGATTCAGAGTTGTTAAGCTGTGAGATGAAGTGAGTCTATTTGTCAGAGTGTACTTGGGATTTTGTTGTAAATGGAAGTGGTCATGATGATAATTATATGTGGACCCTCTCTTTTTTTCCATGTGACCCATACTTTGTCTCTTTGGCACATCAATTACTTGGTGGTCCCAATAATTAAAAGGTTGGGAAGACTTTGATTGATTTGTGCTGAAGTGGTGCATGTGAGCACAGAATGTTTAAACAATTGTTATTTATTTTATTTATTTGCAGTTTGTTTACCAGGATGGTCCATTGGGCAACGTGGAGCTCATTTTCAAAGGAGACCTGGGGAGAAAAGCTCCAGAAAAAAACAAATATTGTAAATTACAAAATTACAAAAATTAGTAAACGTACAGATTAGTAATAGAGAGTTACAAAAATTTAAGGTAATAGCAGTTGCAGTAAAACAAGTATTTGAGGAGGCAAATGCATGAAAAATCTTTCAAATAAATTAAGTTACGACTACAGTATGATAATTATGATGATAATTGTTGCAGAAATTATGAGGCTATAGGAGGCTATTAGCAGATATGTTAGGTATAGAGATGAGTATAGTCAAGGACATTATGAAGTATGGGAGCAAGAGCATTCCCATTGTGAGATTAAGTGAGAGTGAAGTAAAGTTTTGAAGATAAAGAGACTGTTTTTGGTGTGGATAAGAGGTGGGAGAGAATTCCAGTGACGTGCTAGGTAGAAGGATAGAAGATGTTTCCCTGGAGGGCGGACAGGTTTATATAGTTCTATTTGATTTTGGAAGTTGGATCATAGGCATCTGTTAGGAACGTGCATTTGGAAGGTAGAGGCAAGGGAGTGGCAGAGAGAGGGACTAAAAATAAGTTTGTGTGCTTGGATGAGTTGAATGTAGGTAAGATAATTGGGCAGCTCAAGCCAGTTCAGTTGGTGCAGGGAAATGCAATGATGGGCATTTGATCTGTGCCCAGTTGCGAATTTTGAAATTTTGTAGTAACAGGAGGAAAGTTTTGATTTGAGGGAGGTTTGCAGGTTAGTAAGGATAGAGTCCCTATACAGGAGGGAAGGAATAAGGTATGTGTGAGTAAGAGCAAGCCTGGTGGAGGGAGAGATGAAATGGATGTGACGGTAAAGCATGCCAAGTTTCTTGTGAGTTCTTTTGATGTTAGCATGCAGATGGGTATCGAACTTTAGTTGGTCTTCAATGAGGATTCCTAACAGTTTAGCAGTGGAGACTGTTTCAAGAGGAGTGTTATTTCGGCTGGTGATTGAGAATTAGTTTTTGTCTAGGGTAATGCTTTTAGAAGGGGGGAATATCATTAGTTTAGTTTTGGTAGCTTTCAGTTCTAGATGATTGTCTAGAATCCATTGTTCAGTAGAGGAGAAAGCATCTTGGGTTAATTTTGTTAATGAAGAAATGGAGGTAGCAGAGCAGATTATAGTTGAGTCATCAGCATATTGGATGAGGTTGGCATTAGGGATGGCATGGTAGAAGTCATTAATGAAAATATTGAAGTGTTTAGGAATGGTGAGGTAGCTTTCTTCCACGTAACTGCTTGTTGTCCTATTTGATAGGTAATTGGTAAACCAGTTAATAGAGGAGTGAGAAAAGATTTAGTTTAGTGAGTTTATTAAGGAGATGATTGTGAGAGATGGTGTCAAAGGCCTTAGAGAGGTTTAAGAGGAGGGTGGATACAATACGACCAGAGTCTCGGGCTTTGTTTATGGTTTCTAGGAAGAAGAGGAGAGCAGTGGTGGTGCTGTGGCTGGGACGGAAACCATGTTTGTTGGGAGTAAGAAGGTTATTATTTATAAGATAGGGTAGAAGTTGTAGGTGACATGTTGTTATTATGTGGAGTTATTACTGAAGAAGAAAACTTTATAGACTATTCGAATTGCAACTTTGAATAGATAAGAGAAGGGAGCCTTTGCCAAATTTAGAATGTTTCATGAAAGTTTTGTAGATTGCAAGCTTACTGTGCTTGGGTAGGGAGGGGAAGAGCAAATTTTATTTATTTATTTATTTAACATTTGGTTTACCGGAGAAGTCCAACTGGGCAAATTTGCCCATTTTCAATTGAGGCCCGGGGAGAAAAGCTCCACATAACAACAACATATCAGTATTTTAAACAATAGTGAAACAATTAGAGAAATGATAGTAATAAATCACATAATAACATATCATCACAGTTCAAGTTAGTAGTAAAGCTAATTGGATCACTTAGTAGCACATATTTTGACAGTTACACTTACTATCAAGAAATCATTCAGTGGAACTGGTGTTTCAGAGATACAACAGCTTAATATACAATGGAGTAGTGTCTCAGATATAACTGTTTGGTACTGTAAATTGTTTTGCTTAATGTTGTTATACTTATAATCACATGGGATCAGTAAGCAAATAGAGATATAGTGAAAGTGGAGAATAGGAAAGAGAGGGTGAGGAGGGGAGAAATGGGGTCAGCCTGGTGAGGAGCAGGAGCATAACCAGTTGTCATTTAAGTGGGCTTTAGCAGTTTTTTTGAAGTCCGTTAGGTTTGCTGTGTTTAGTATGTTCTGGGGGTGGGGACAGGATGGAGTTCCATGATTTAGTTACGTAGTTAGAATATAGTGAGTCTCCAAAGCTGCTGCTGAGCTGAGTTTGTACTAGGTCCTGTAGGGATGGATATTTGTTGGGTAGGTAAACTATGGATGGGCTATGGTAAGTGGGTTTAAGATTAGTAGGTTGGGCAGCTCTAGCCATTTGTTTCTGATCAAGACAATGATGGGTTCTGTGGGGTAGGTTAGCAGCAAAGCTGGCTATCTTATGGTAGCATGATTCAAGTTTGCTTAAGTCTGATTTTTTGAGGTTAGTAAATAAAGGGGAGGAGTAGAGTAAAGCGGATAGTAAATGGGTCCTGGCAACAGCTTGTCTGGAAGAGCTTTTTAAGAAAGGTTTTATTCTTTAAAGGGAACATAATTTACTGTGGGCCTTTTTGATGGAATGAGATATATGTTTGTCAAGTTTTAACTTATCATCTAGAATGATACCTAGTAGCTTGGTTTCTGTGGTGGATTTATTTAGAGTGTGATTGGATGAGGTGATTGTAAAGTCATGGTTGGGGGAGTTTGTTTTGTGGGATTGGTTTGGGAACAGAATTAGTTTGGTTTTGTTGGGATTAAGGATGAGCTGATATTTTTCTAAGAAAGACTCAATGGCAGTAAAAGATGTTGATGTATTATCTTATTGTGGTTTTAGGGCAACCGTAGTGGTGCAGTGGTTACCACCTCACAGCAAGAGGTTCTCTGGATCAATCCTCAATTGGGGTGCCTTCTGTGTGGAGTCTGCATGTCCTCCCTGTGGTTGAGTGGGTTTCCTCCGGGTGCTCCGGTTTTCTCCCACATCCCAAAGACATGCTGTAGGTGGATTGAATTCTCTAAATTGGCCCTAGGTGTGAGTGTGTGTGTGTGCCTTCCATGGAAGGTTGGGCAATGGGATGGCAACTTGACACTGTAAAACTCCACTGCCAATCATGAGCAGACAGGTGATCTGCTGCGATGACCCCTAACCAGGAAAAAAACGGAAGAAGTCTTATTGTGGATTTAGGGCAGGTGCGGTGCAGATTTTGTTCTTTATTTCTTTGTTATTTATAGCACTTTGTGTACTGTGTATTTTTCTAGCTAGTTTCACTGTGTGTGAGGTATTAACTGGAAATTGTCCACTTTTATTACACATCTGTTGGGTTGTTTGTTTCTAATAACTTGTTGCAGTTAAACTCTTTTTTCTAGAGGCTCCTTTAGCTGTTTAAAACTTTCATTTAAAGGCTCACTGCTGCTTTTCAGCTGTGAGAAACATTTCTGCAGTTTGTTCTAAGTAGTGGGGATATTTGTAGCATTTCCATATTCAGGCTTGTATTTGGGCCTACTGTTTGTGGAGGCTGTGTGTCTGAGCACATATTCAGGGACATCTTGGTTTAGCCAAAGCCATCAGGCATTTCAGGGAGAGAGAATTGTTTGAGGTCAT
Organism: Protopterus annectens; assembly: GCF_019279795.1. Taxonomy (NCBI): domain Eukaryota; kingdom Metazoa; phylum Chordata; order Ceratodontiformes; family Protopteridae; genus Protopterus; species Protopterus annectens. The sequence goes on from NC_056742.1 coordinate 45,866,109, forward strand.
TGGCTGACTGAGGTCACCTTGACTACAGCTTAGACTAAGCACCTCATTGGTTCTTTTGAGATTTCTTTCTTAAAAACTGTCTCAGGTTTCAACTTTCTGTTACTTAAGAAGTTCATTTATGAGTGTTCTGCCATTTCACACTGAGCTTGATCGAAGGAAGGACACTGAGGAAACTTGGAGCTATAATATATAACATTAAGTATCCTGTTTTTTATTTTGTTCTTTATTTCTTTGTTATTTATAGCACTTTGTGTACTGTGTATTTTTCTAGCTAGTTTCACTGTGGGTAAGGTATTAACTGGAAATTGTCCACTTTTATTAAGCATCTGTTGGGTTGTTTGTTTCTAATAACTTGTGTCAGTTAAACTCATTTTTCTAGAGGTTCCTTTAGCTGTTTAAAACTTTCATTTAACGGCTCACTGCTGCTTATCAGCTGTGAGAAACATTTCTGCAGTTTTTTCTAAGTAGTGGGGATATTTGTAGCATTTCCATATTCAGGCTTGTATTTGGGCCTAGTGTTTGTGGAGGCTGTGTGTCTGAGCACATATTCAGGGACATCTTGGTTTAGCCAAAGCCATCAGGCATTTCAGTGAGAGAGAATTGTTTGAGGTCATTGGCTGGCTAAGGTCACCTGGACTACAGCTTAGACTAAGCACCTCATTGGTTCTTTTGAGATTTCTTTCTTAAAAACTGTCTCAGGTTTCAACTTTCTGTTACCTAAGAAGTTCATTTGTGAGTGTTCTGTCATTTCACACTGACCTTGATTGAAGGAAGGACACTGAGGAAACTCGGAGCTATAATATATAACATTAAGTATGCTGTTTTTCTTCATTTTGTTCTTTATTTCTTTGTTATTTACATCACTTTGTGTACTGTGCATTTTTTCTAGCTAGTTTCACTGTCTGTGAGGTATTAACTGGAAATTGTCCACTTTTATTAAGCATCTGTTAGTTTGTTTGTTTCTAATAACTTGTTGCAGTTAAACTCTTTTTTTCTAGAGGCTCCTTTAGCTGTTTAAAACTTTCATTTAAAAGCTCACTGCTGCTTTTCAACTGTGAGAAACATTTCTGCAGTTTGTTTCCCACCTTCTCTCCCTGTTGTATAGTGTTTTTATAGTTGGTGGCTTTGCAGTTGCCTGCCCCTAGTGTAAATTTGATCTGGGACCCTCCTCCCAGTCTAGTGTCATTACCTTATTCTACCCAGTACAGGGAGATCATTTGAGAAGGCCAATCAGCTTAGTTTCTGCTACTCCTTTCTCTCTTTCCACTTATAAAAAAAAAAAAATTATCTGCTTTTACTGTATTTGTGTTTCTTCCTACTTTATTTTGCTTTTGTGTCATCTTAAAAGTACTCGATTGTATTTATTACTGCTTGGTGTAACTCATTCTAAGCCTTTTAGTTTAAGCACTTGGGCTTCAGACCAGTTGTTTTACATTAAGAAGGTTTGTGGTCTGCACTGTAGTGGCAGAACAGGTAGCTTACATCCTTTTAAGTTGGGAACTGCTGACTGAGGGCTCAGTGTCTGTTATTCTAAAAGTGTATTAATTCTGGTTGAAGCACTTGGGCTTCAAGCAAGTTATTTTACATTAAGAGGGTTCATGGTCTGCACTCTTGTGGGAGGAGAGGCTGGACTATGCCCTTCTGAGCTGGGAATTTCTGGTTAAAGGCTTATAGTGCCTGCATATTTGAACTGTTTCTTACTGAAATTGGTACACCTTGTTTGCTGTAGCATAGACAAGATCCAGGCCTGCTAAATCTAGCTTAGTTTGTATAACTTGAGCACTAATCCAGGCATTCTTTAAAGTATTCATTTGTATTTATTACTGTTTGGTAGTAACCTGATTAAAGTGTAGCTATCATTCTAAGTCTTTTGGATTAAGCACTTGGGCTTCAGACCAGTTGTTTTACATTAGGAAGGTTTGTGGCCTGCACTGTGGTGGCAGGACAGGTAGCTTACATTCTTCTAAGTTGGGAACTGCTGATTGAGGGCTCAGTGTCTGTTATTCTAAATGTGTATTAGTTCTAGTTTAAACACTTGGGCGTCAGGCCAGTTATTTTACATTAAGAAGGTTCGTGGTCTGCACTCTTGTGGGAGGAGAGGCTGGACTCTGCCCTTCTGAGCTGGGAATTTCTGGTTAAAGGCTTATAGCACCTGCATATTTTAACTGTTTCTTACTGAAATTGGTACACCTTGTTTGCTGTAGCATAGACGAGATCCAGGCCTGCTGAATCTAGCTTTGTTTGTATGCTTGTTGTTTGTTTGCTTATTTCACTGAAATGCTAATTTCACCTAAAACACAGCTTTTCAGTGCTTCTGTGGATCCCTAGTGATATCTGCATTGCTTACTGTACTTATTACCTTGTTTCACTTGAAAGAAAGTTACTGTTTGTCATTTTTGCATTTAAGTTACCTGTAACACATTGCATTTAAGTTACCTGGCACTTGCTCACTAAGTCAGCACTAAAAAGTTAAAAGCACTACACCCTCACAAACTCCTCTTAAGTACATTGTTCCCCATTGGCCCTTTTTTTCAATTATAAAGGAATTCCCATTACTATTCTAGCATGTCCAAAGGTCAGTTGTCAATCTCCTCTCCAGTCCAGCTGGTGAATCTGGTAATCTTGAGGCAATGTTACAACTGCCTCATGTACACAGACAACCCTCTCCTCCTCCCAACAAATTCCAACACATGTGAGAGATGCAACCATATAGCCAAACTGGAGGCTAAGCTCTCTCAACTCAGTACTGGCGTAACCAGTCAGGAAGAGAAGGAAACCACACTCACTACAATTCCAGTCTCACATAGACCTACCATGACAGCAAACCAAACACAAACACACAAAAACATACTCGGAGGCTCTAAATAAAAATCTGCCTAAGCAGCAGAGACCTCCAAAGCAGACACCCAAGCAACCACTACCTCAAAACAAAACACGTGCAACACACAGCTCACAAAGCCAGTGTGCCGAGCAGTCACAGCCCTTAAGGCTAAACAACACACCTGATACACTTGTAATAGGTGACTCTATCGTCAGGCACACTGATGTCCCGCTCACAAGGCTGAACAAGGAGAAGGTCATGGTGAGCTGCCTGTCGGGCGCTAGGATCCGCCACATAACACAAGCACTCAGGTCACTCCAAGGCAAGTACAAATATGACTCAGTCATTGTCCATGCTGGTGTGAATGACCTGAGATGTACCTCCCTGGACTACATTTATTTATTTATTTATTTCCAGTTTGATTACCGGGAAGCTACTCACTGGCCAGAACGAACCATTTTTTCAGTGAGGCCCGGGGAGAAAAGCTCCAAAAGCAAAGCAAATACAATCTAAGTTACATAGTATAAAAGATAGTAATAAAATATATACATTTGGAATAACATTACATTGAATACAGTTAGTAAAAAAGCAAATACACACAGTATACTTCAAAAAACATCATTCAGGAGTGGTATACAATAGATTTAGTAGTTTCCTTAGTAAACATCAAAGACAATGATAGAAACAGGTCAGGTAAGTTTCTATATTTTACAATTTTACATATGAGGGAGTAGAGAAAGTACATAAGTGATGTAGAATATAGTTTGATCAAGGAGTAGAGAGAGAGAGAAAAAGAGAAGAAAAGAGAGTAGTAATTTAAATAGAGCAAAGAAGAAGGATGTAGAGGGTTCAAGGGGAAAGAGAGTAGGTAGAGTAGGATGTAGAGCAGGTGTAGAGTCAAGAGAGGAGGATAAATAGGAAAAAAAGGATTAGGTAGGCTTCAGTGTTAGATGTTGATAAGTAAGAAAGAGAGAGAAGTGCCATTTCCTGAGAAAGTGGAGAGAGGAAAAGAGGAGAAGCTTCAGAGTGATTGGGAGACGAGGAAAGTGATCGAGAGAAGGAGCTGCGAGCAGGTGATTCTGTTTTTGAGTGTGTTTGCGGGAAGATTGTTTGCTAGTTTGGGGCACATGGGTATGGGTGGTAGAATTAGGGTTTGAGCAGTTGGAGGTTGGAGGTAGTCTAGGTAGTTAGGAGTAGGTAGCCCAGAGTTAGAGTAGGTAAGAAAGTTCAGAGTGAAGTTTCAGGAGTTTTTGGTTAGCAAATGAAGAGAGAAGGTTATTCATGAAGATTAGTTATTTTATGATGTTTATATTTTCGAGTTAAGGAGAGGGGAAGAAGATGGTAGAGATGAGGAATTCCATATAAATATGCAGAAGATAGATAGGTGAAAACATTGGCTTGAAAATGTCTAGCGGAAGCAAAGCTAGTTTCTTCATTTAGCAGGTTTTCTTTTATTTTTGTGTTTTGTGTATTGTTAATATGATTACACATTTGCTCAGGAGTGATGCAGAGAGGCCAACAGATGGGGTTTTGTAGAATATAGTTTGACTTTTTTTTGATTATGCTTTTTTGAATGCTGTTTTATCAAATGTTAGAAGCCCTGGAGGGAGAAGAGAGATATTTAGTTTTTATTAATTTTTAGAGAGAGATGATTTTGGCATCCAGCTCTCAGTAGTGAAAAAGCTATTTGGGTTTTGTCAGTAGTTCGAGAATGTTGGAGGCGTGCAAGACTAATGTAGAATCATCTGCGATTGATGTTCATTGTGTCTGGGATGGCAGAGGAGAAATTTTTTATGAAGATGTTGAAAAGCATGGGTCCAAGGATGGACCCTTGGAACACCAGTGGGTGTAGGTAAGAAGGAGGAGGTAGAGTTGTTCCATTTGACAGCTTGGGATCTATCTGATAAGTAGCTAGAGAACCAGGATAGAGTATCAGGAGGGAGGAAGAGAGGTTTAATAGATGAAGAGAAAGGAAAGTGAGAGATGGTGTGAGTGGCTTTAGACAGATCTAGCAGTACAGTGCAGGAAAGAAAAGTAGAAACCCTGGCTTGGTTGACTGTTTCTAAGAAGGAGAGAAGGAGGTAAAGGCAGTAATAGTGCTGTGTCCAGGGCGAAAACCAGTGGGTGTGGTGTTTAGGAGGTGGTTATGGATTAAGAAAGGCATGAGTTGGTGGTGGACGATTTCTCTAGGATTTTGAGTAAGAACGAATGAAGAAAAGGGTGAGAGGGGGCAAAGAAGAATTGGGTTGATTTTTCTTTTTTGCCTTTTTGAAGTGGGAGAATGCTTATTGATCTCCAAAACATAATATATATCTGGTATTTATTATTTTTTTATTTATCTAAGATTTAGAGATAAAGATAGAGACAGCAAGAGGAAGAGGTTAAGAGGGGGAGGAGGGAGGGGCTTTTAGTTTTAAGGCTAGTTTAGATAAGAGTCTAGATGAATTAGGTTCAGCTGAGGTTTTGGGAGGACAGTGGGAGGACAGTTAGAGGTGGGGAGGGGAGGGGGGGAAAGATTGTTGAGTTGATGTTTGTTTGTTGGGAAGGATTAAGATTAGCTATAGATAGAGTGAGAGAAAGAGAGAGAGAGAGAGAGGTTAGATGTCTTCTGCTGGGGTTTACTGGGGGGGTTTTTTTTTTAGATCCTGGGGTGAGAGGGATTTTACTGATTGCAGAAAGGGTTTGGGGGTTTTGTTTTTTTTGGACTGTAGTTTGTAGTAGTAGTTCTTTTGTCCAGGGTGATTTTTTTTTAGGCTAGGTAGTTTGAGTTGGGGGAGGGAGCAGGAAAGGATTTTATTTTTCTCTGGTAGCTTCCAAGATTTGTCCCTTTGATGCATGACTTGTTTTGTTTCTTTTGATAGCCAGGGGCAGAGTTAGCTTGATCTCGTTTTCTTCTTGGAGGAGCTAGAGTTCAGGAGTATTTAGGAGGAAGATAGAAAACTGTTCTACAGCTTGTCTAGGGAAGTGTATTATAGGGGTCTGCAGTTGTATGTTTAAGAAATGTTTGAGAAGATAGTTGGGTTGATGTTGCTGAGATTACGAAAGTGTAGATGTAGTGGTGTAGATATTGGGTAGAGTTAGTGGAGCGTGTATGAAAGTAGGGAGATGGTCACTGAAGGTATCAGGATAGTGCCTGAAAGAGTTATTTGTTGGATAGAGACTAGATCCAGTCAATGGTAGATGTTTGATGAGAGACTAGGATCCAGTCAATGGTAGATCCTGGGATTTGTTTGTTAGGCCGGGTGGTTGAGTGTATTACTTGGGTGAAGTAAAAAAGAGGTTGAGAATGAGGGAGGGGGAGAGAGAAGTTGATTTTTAAATCAATGTTAACCTCGCCTTAGAAATGTAGGTTTCAATTTGATTTCAGTTGCCAGTAAAGAAAATTTATTTTCAAGGGTTGTTTTGTTGTCACCTGGGGGATATAAAGGAGATAATGCAGATGTCTTATGTTTTATTTAGTCAAGGAGACTGGCTGTAAGTTCAGCTTTTGAACTCAGGAGAGTTTGTAGAGGGATCAGGAGAGAAGGTTAGAGAAAATTATTGCAGAGCCTCCACCTTTTTATTTGTCAGTTCTGTGGATTTGGAAGCCAGGAGGTAAGATTTCAGAGTCGGTAATATGGGGTTTTAGCCAGGTTTCAGAAATGGCTAGGCTAGGATGGTTGGTGCTGGCAAATCCCCAAGCATGAAGATGGTGATTTTGTTATTTTAGCTCTGAGCATTGATAGAGAAGAGAAGGGGTTAGGAGAGGAAGTAGAAGAATTGTGAGAATTGGGGGACTATGTTTTATTCCAGAGGGAGAAAAGGGTTTGGGAGACATTAGTGTGGAGGCAGGGCCAGGGTTCGATGAATATCGCCACATAAGACAAGGTCATTATTGGTAGTAACTTTTGTCTTTTGTGTTTTAGAAGTAGGAGGCTGTTATGGGGAGGGGAGGATTTTCAGAGTGAGAGTTTTGGTGTGGTGAGGCTTTTGGGATGAAAAGGAACAGTTTTGGGGAGGTGAATAAGTGTGGAAGATATGTTGTTGTAGTGGGTAGATAGAGAAGGTTGTGAATGAGTACAAGGGTTGGTTTGTGTAGGAGGAGGGAAAAGGGTATTTTGTGAGAGTAGGACGTAGCAAAAATATAGGGGAATGAGAAGTACAAGTAGTACTGATGGGACATGATAGATATTATGAAGGATTTTTGGTTGTTTGAAGCAGAGTGCAAGTGGAGAGAGATTGATGTAGTGGAGTTGAGTAGGCACAAACAAAAAAAAAAAAGGATGGGGTCTTAGGAAGAGGTACATGGGACATGATATTATGAAGGGGAGGAGCATGTTTGGCAAGCAGAGGTGGCAGAGATTGATGTAGTGGAGTTGAGTAGGCAGCACAAACAAAAAAAAAATAAAAAAGAGGTCTCAGGAAGAGGATAGACTTCTTTTCAAAAATTCGTACTAAAGCAAAATAGGTTATTCTGGCAACTTTATAAATTAAAATGTGTGTTTATACAAATCGTGATACGTTCATAACGAAGAAAAAAATCCACAAAATACTGCACTAAGTGTAACAACAACACAATCAAATTTACTTGTTAAGGTAATGTGGTGTGTAACCCTAAAGTGTGTATTTTAATACTTTTTTTGCATCCGAATAGGCCATGGAAAAAGTACTTCTATACAACAAATATGACCTAACTGCTTTTCAAAGAAACCAAATTAATTAAATAAAAGTGCCAAAAAATCTGAAGACAATGCGAATACATGAAAAGAGACATAGAGGAGCTCTCTGAGCATGTAGCCCAGGCCAGTATGACCCTGACCTTGAGTAGCATCTTACCCTCACCAAGAATGATGCCACAATATAAAGACAAGATGATCAATTTCAACAATTGGCTTAAGTATTGGTGTCATTCAAAGGGGATCTAATGCCTGTCAGCCTGGGATGACATGCTCGACAAGTCACCATGCTTCGCTAGGGACGGCTTGCACCTGTCACCCCTGGGCTTTCAGATATTGGCAAAGGCTCTTGCTACCCCATAGTGCCTTTTTTAGGCAAGGCTCAAAAGACAAACCCACCTCTATAGGTATCACAAGGGATAAGAAACTAAGAGTAATGCTACTCAACGCCAGAAGTCTAAACCTCAAGATGCACGCACTCAAAACTCTCCTTAGCATGGAGAACATCGATATCTGTGCAGTAACAGAAACCTGGTTCAAGGCTCCCGAGAGCACCCCAGCACTATCAGGTTATACCTCATACCATGCTTTTCGGCCGCAAAACTTGGACCGAACCACAAAAGGAGGGGGAGTATCAATATTCGTCAAATATACCTACACCTCCAAGTTGGTGGCACAGCACGAAGCATCAGAGACTATCCATGTGCAACTAACAGTGGGCAAAACTGCCTTCCAGTTTATAGCCTGCTACAGACTACCCTCCCAAACCAAGGAACCCCACTCAGCCTTCCTGAGAACACTGGAAAATATGAAGGTCTCTCCAAACACCATTATATTGGGCGACTTCAACTACCCAAACATAGACTGGGAGCATTACTCTAGCTCTGACACCCTAGCCCAAAGGTTCCTAGAATTTACAAACTCAAATGCTATGGAACAACTTGTTACCACTCCCACAAGAGGGGAAAACATACTGGACCTGATCATCACCAACATGGGGACTCTATGCTCCAGACCAGAAGTGTATCCCTCACTGGTAAGATCAGACCATGAACTAATCTCACTAGATATTCACATCCCGACCCCACCCGCTGTCCAGAAAACCACAGTGAAAAACTTCCCTAAAGCAAATTTCACACTTCTCAAAACCGAGGTGGAATCCTTCAAAGCCCCCGGGCCTGTGGAAAATACGGCCCAGCCCGCAGAATCCTTTATAAACACATTCTATGAACACCTTCAGGAATGCATGGCTCATGCAATCCCAAATAAAACCAAGACCCAATCCTCCAAAGGCAGACGTCCTGTCTGGTGGACCCCAGCCATAAACAAACTATACAATAGAAGGAGGAAGCTACTACATGATAGAGCAAAATCCCAAAAAGGGAAGGCATCTCTGATCAGTATTAGCAAAAAACTATAGGCACTCATAAAATCGTCTAAGGCCAGCTTCGAGAAAACAATTACAAAGGACACTAAGGATAATCACAAGGCTTTCTTTATTTATGTTAGGAACCTGGGTGGGAATTCCCAGATATGCTCAGAATTAGTCCAAAATGACAAAAAATACACCAAACCCACAGACATTGCCAACATCCTAGCTGACAGGTTCAGGGCAAACTTCTCCCCCCCCTCCCGACCAAAAGGGCAAATATCTATCCCAGCAGAGTGCTGCCCCTCTGACATCTCAGATGCTCAGGTAAGAGCTGCCCTCTCCAAAGCAAAAAAACACAGCATCAAAGGGAACAGACAGTGTCCTGGGCTGCGTCCTACATGAACTCCAAGAAGAGCTAAACTCAAACATAAAACTACTGTTTAATCTCAGCCTTACTACAGGATATGTACCCAAAGAGTGGTGTACAGCAACAGTGGTCCCTCTCCATAAAGGTGGTGCCTCAACGGATCCTGGAAACTATCGCCCCATAAGCCTGACTAGCTTCGTCTGCAAAGCTATGGAAAGGATCATCATGGACCTCATAAATAAAGATACTGGGGACCTACAGCCACTGGATCCTACCCAGTTCGGCTTTGTTAAGGGCAGATCCTGCCTCTTAAACCTGGTCGATTTCTTTGAAACAGTCACCAAGGCCATTGACGAGGGAAGGTGGTCCACACAGCTTACCTGGACCTCGCAAAAGCCTTTGATACAATACCCCACTCGGGCATTATAGATAAGCTCACCAGCTTAAATATAAACCCTTATGTCACTAGATGAGTTGCAAACTGGCTCAAGGACAGAACCCACATGGTTAGAATTGCTGGAGCCATGTCAGACCCCAAACCAGTTACAAGTGGCATCCCACAAGGCTCAGTCCTGGGACCTCTCTTGTTCGGTATATATTTCTCGGAGGTACAGGCCAACACAGAAGGACTGTGGCTGACCAAGTTCGCAGATGACCGCAAACTGGGTGACATAATCGACTCTCCAGCCGACACAAGCATCCTCCAAAAGGGCCTCATAGAAACAGACAACTGGTGCCAGAACCATGGCCTCAAGTTAAACGCCAAAAAGTGTATAGTCATCCCCTTTGGCAAAAACAAAGTGCCTACAAATTATCACATAGGTGGTAATCCATTAATTACAGAAGAAGTAATTAGGGACCTGGGGACCCAAGTTGCTAGCAATCTCTCATTTGACAACCACGTGACCAAAGTGGTTAGAAGAACATTTTATATAGCCCACCTAATCATGAAGGGATTCACATCTAGATCAGGGGAGGTCATCGTGCCTCTTTATTCATCCCTCATCAGGCCCATAATTGAGTACAATGCCCATTTTGGGATGTACCTTACCAGACACCTGCAGCAACAGGAAAGACCCCAAAAGTACCTCACCAAGAGGATCAAAGGGCTCAGACAGATGCTATATGCTACCCGGTTAAAGAAACTCCAGCTCTAGTCAGTGGCATACCTCCTGCTCAGAGGCGATCTGTGCCTGATGTATAAAGCCATGTCCAACCCGGAATTAATTGACATGCTGCACCTCAGAAAATCCAAATCCCATCGAGCTATGCGCTCGAGAGACTTGAACCTCAGCACTGAAATAAATAGGATATGCTGGAGGGACAGATTCATAACCCAGAGGCTCCCTTCACTCTGGAATAAAATCCCAGTCCAGGTTAGGCAAAGTCCCTCATTGACTCTCTTCAAGAGGAATCTTGATGAGTGGATGGAAGATCGTAGGTTTACCCCGGATATCACTTCTGTGTCACTGTTAGACAGAGGCACAGTATACTAACCTCGAAAAAGGGCATAGCAAAATTAATTTAAAATGGGTGGCGAAAGCCAAACACAATCTGGCTAGGCTTATAAATGCCCTAGGGCAGATAGCCTAGTATGAAGTATGAACCTATGACAGTGTAGTCATCTGCATATTGTATGATGGAAGCAAGGTTAGTAGTTTGTGTAGGTTATTAGTCAGAACTGTGAAGATCAGAGGCCCAAGAATTGAGCCTTGTGTAACACTTACTATAATGGGAAGTGAGGAGGAGCGGTCATCTTGCCATTTGACTGATTAATAGCTGTCAGAGAGGTAATTCTGGAACCAAAGGAGAGTGTTTCTTGATATGTTAAGTGATGCAAGCTCATGTAGGAGTTGTTCATGGGACACTATGTCAAATGCCTTTGACATGTCGAGAAATATTGAGGCAACCATTTGACCATTGTTTTTTAGCTGGTTGACAGTACTGGTAAATTTGAGCAGTGCCATGGTGATACTATGGCCTGGTCAAAATCTGAGTTGTACGTGGGAAAGGAGCTGATTGGATGGGTCTATATTAGATAACTGAATGTTATCTTTAGCGAACGCTCACATGAGCGAAAATGCCGGTAATTGAACTTGGTATTGTGGGGGGCTGTGTCCCCCACACCCGGTGCTAACTATATATTCCGCCTCTGAGATCGCACTACAGGGAGGGAAGGGCAAATATCCCACTCCTCACTGTACCACGACCCCTCAAACACCCTTCTAATTCCCGGCATTTTCGCTCATGTGAGCATTCGCTAAAGATAACATTCGGTTATCTAATATAGACCCGATTAGATAGTAGGTGTTGCATTAGTTGAAAGAGAACACACTTTTTTAAGATTTAAGAAAGAGGGGATAGTATAGATATTGGCCCATAGTTAGTTCTAATGAGGAGCCTCCTTTATGGAGTGGGATTACATAGGAGGTTTTCCAGATTTTAGGTACATACTATTCAATGATAGATCTATTTATCAGTAGTGAAAATGGGTAGAAGATGACATAGGCTGCTAATCTGAGGTAGTTGTTCTGCAGCTTGTCAGTGGCAATGGGTGTGGGTTTCAGTTGGCTTAGAAATTTCTTTTTTGTACTTGTTTGGACAGGTTTAAGAGAGAGAGGTAGGTGAATCGGTGATAGTAGGGAGGTTGATTTGTTGCAGGCTATTTTTGCTTTTTATGAGTGACAGGATGGAGGTTATGAAAAATGAGTTAAAGTTGAATGCTATACTTTCTTCTGTGTTTTTGATATTCTGAGATGGGGTAGGGGTGTGGCCTGGATGGATAAGCTGATTAATAGAAGCGCAAAATGTTTGTGGATTGTTTTAATGCTTGGACTAAATGTTCGTATAGTACAGTTTTTTTTAAAGTTATGATTTGCTTTTTGCAGACATTTCTTAGGTGGCAGTAGTTGTCTAGGAAAAGTTTTGATTTATTAGTTATAGGTTCTTATGTGTCTTATGCAGGCAAGTGTGTTTAGAACATCAAGAAATATGTTATTTAAATAATCGACTGCTGCATCTAGTGGGAGGTATTTTAATGGGGACCAGTTACAGCTTAGTAGTATTTGTTTAAAGGTGTCTGCAGAAATTTTTTGCATTACATATTTGTTTATATATTTGTGGTTTTGTGGGTGAGGTATGATGTCTTAGAAAGAAGGTTAGTAGGTGGTCACTTAGGCTGCCAGGTAGACAGCCTGAAAGGTGGATTAGAGAGGGTTTATTAGCCAGGGTCCACTCAAGAATGAATTGTTTGTTGCTGGTTTTGTCATTTCTAGTGGGTGAATGAATCAATTGGGTGAAACCATGTAGGATGATATGATTTGAGGAATTATCTGATGAGTAGATTTGCCAATCGGTACTGAAATCACCCACTAGAATAGTTTCTTGGCTAAATGTGGCTAAGACCTATGAGAGAAGGTTTTCTATTGTGGAGGGGTTGTTATTCGGTGGTATGTATACAGCTAGTAAAACGATATGTTTGCTGTTATTGATTTTTAGACGTGATGGTAAGAGTTCTGTATTATTAATTTCTGGGATGTTTACCTGCAGGTTTTTGAAATTAAGAGTGTATATAGAATTGCTACTCCTCCACCTTGTGTTGTTGTCCTGCCTTGTCTGAGGATACTGTAGCTGGGGAAATGATTTCATTATTGTTTATGTTGGACTATAGCCACTAAGGAAATCTGGTAGGTCATCTTTGTAAGTAAAGTTATTGGGATTAGAAGTTAGGTCCAATTTAATAGCAAAGAGCCTGTGGATTTATTGCACCTGGTAGCATAGTTAATTTACTGAGTGAAATTATAGAGATGTATACACAGGTGTTGGTGGAGGAGTGATGTGGTTGACTCAGATGATGATCATATCCCTTCAGATGAGATTCCAAGTATTATGTTGAAGGGAACTTAAGAAAATATTTTCCAGAATATCACAGATGGAACCATTAGTGGGGTGAATATAGAGGACTCTTATGCAGATGGACTTGGCTTTGTTTATTTTAAGGCAGAATACTGAGAATCCCATCTTTGGAGAAGGATTGGATTAAGATTGAATACAGAAAAAGTTCAGGTTTCTTTTGGAAGATACAAACGATTCTTCCACTTTCGTATTTGAGTGGTCAAGTTGTAATATACTATACCCAGGTGGTGGTATTTTATCGGAAGTTATAGTTGGCTTAAGCCATATCTTCATTTGTGCTAGTATATCTGAGTTGGTTTCAGTCCAAGAGTGCAGGGTGTGTGTATGTGGTGAGGTTGTTGTGGAATGTTGCGTATGGTTACTGAGAACAATGGGAATAAGAACACTGCCTAGTAAGTGGGGGACTGACTCCTAACTTAGCATATATCAGCCGACGATTGAAGTAGTTTCATTGACAGAACAACTAGCTGTTAAATTCAAACATTAAGGTGGGAAGAACTTCACAAAATTTTGCGGGCTGTGAATTACTCGCTATTGTGAATTCATCTGAACATAAGTATAGCTCAGTGACATATTACCTGCAAGATTACACTAAAGAGAGAGGAAGATGAAGGAGATCTGCCTTAGGGTTGTCATCTTTGGCCAAAGCTGAAGTTGCACCAAAGCCACACATCTCAGACCTTCCCTAACCCCACCTATCTCCTCCTCCTCTTTCCCTACTCACCCACACCCATTTTGTGACATCACGTGTACGTCAGAGGAGAAGTAATGTCCTCTTCTCCTGGTTATGGCTGCTATTGCTCATGTTAGCGATGCTTTTCTTAAATAAAACAGAGTGGAAGATTTAATAATCTCCGACAGTCTGTTTTTGAAAACAAAATACCAGAATTTGCATATTGTTTTCTGGACCTTGGGACAAAAACTGATTATTAAAAAGTGTTGGAGATTGAGTATACTATGGTAAGACAGGGATTAGGTTACTACAAAGCTTACAAATATCCTTCAGCTGCAGTCACTTTAATATCTTACATACGACCCTTTTTCACCCTTGTAGTCCAGTCCTTTCAGAGTTAACTATTCCCAAATGGATACGGATTGTGCAGTGTTTTCTGTTCCTTTCTGTTTGAAGTGTCTGCCAGATGAATTGAAGTGGGGCAATGACTCCCAGCAGTTAAAAAACACACACACACACACACACACACACATATATATATATATATATATATATATATATATACATATATATAAATACAGAGAGAGAGAGAGAGGGACTCATATGTATATATATACAGTGGATATAAAAAGTTTATACAACCCTGTTAAAATTCCTGGTTTTTGTGATATAAAAAAATGAGACCACAATAAATCTTTTCTTCAGCTGGAACTGGGGCTTTAGTCAAGGTGGAGGGAATACTAGTCATTTTTGGCCAAAAACCTTCAGGCATCTGCTAGAAAGCTGATATTAAATTATTCTTAGAAATACATTTCTGGAGAGTTGAAGATGAAAAGTAATTTCACCTTTCAACATGACAATGACTCAAGCATACATCCAAATCAACCAAAGAATGACTTTACCAGAAGAAAAGTAAAGTTTCAGAATGGCTCAGCCAGAGCCCAGATCTAAATCCAATAGAAAAATCTGTGGGGTGACCTGAAGAGAGCTGTGCACAAGAGATGCCCTCACAATCTGACAGATTTGGAGTGCTTTAGCGAGGAAGAATGGGCAAATATTGCCAAATCAAGATGCGCCATGCTGATAGACTCCTACCCAGGAGGACTGAATGCTGTATTAAATCAAAAGGTGCTTCAACAAAGTAATAATTTAAAGGTGTGCACATACAACAAAGTATTAGTTTAAGGGTGTGCACATTTATGCAACCAGCATATTGTATGTTTTTTTATTTTTTATATTTTTCCCCTAGCAGATTTGTTTGGCTTTCAATTGAATTGTACAGGTTATAGGTCACATTAAAGGTGGAAAAAGTTTTGAAATGATTTATTGTTCTCTAATTTGTTTATATCACAAAAACCTGGAATTTTAACAGCGGTGTGTAAACTTTTTATATCCACTGTATGTATACACATATATGCAGACACACACACACACACACACACACACACACACACACACACACACACACACACACACACACACACACACACACACACACACACGCAGAAAACTTCTTTCCTGTAGTCCAGACCCTTTATGGTTAACTATTTCCATCTGACTAGGGATTTTCCTCTTTTTAACTGCTGCTTAGTATTTCGATTGGTCAGCTCATGTATTGTGGGCAGGACGGCGGCATATGGCAGTGTGGTATATAGTACACTTATTACAGTGAAGCCATGCCCAAAGAGCTTTGAACTCTCTCAAAGATGCTCTGGAAAGGTGTCCGAAGATTCAGAAACAGAACTGGGACAGCACTCATGCTACTTTCAGCAATGGTGAAGAAATGCTACCCTTGACTGGGGCATTGTCAAGTGGTGGACATGTCCTCTTCTGAAGCTGGAGTACCACACACATATAATGGAAATGGATTAGTTTTTGTGAATAAGGTCAATTCACTGAGTAAAAAAAAAATTTTTGTGTATAAGGTCAATTCACTGAGTAAAAAAAAAAAAAACTTATGTAAAAAGGCTGCAAGAGTGGTTGAACTTCATTTGGAAATGTTGAATAGGCAGCACTTGTTGGGGTTTCGTGGTCGGTAAGCATTTTCAGCATTTGTTAGAGAGGTGGAAAATGACAGGCAAACAGGCATTGTAGTCCCTATTTTCATAAAAAAGATGAAAAATGAATTCAAATAATAATGTGACTGAAGTCTTTACTCATTGAAAAGGTATATATCGTTGTGGTGAAAAGGAGACTTTTTTCCCAAAGGATATGTGTCCGATTGAGGAAGACTCAGGATGTTTCTATTCTGACCATGGAAAAGGGGATCATCACTTTCTGCACAGATTTTAGAGGGGTTGAGGGGTTAGTCAACATTATCTATAAGGGGTTTTGTGGAATTGGAGAAGGTTTATGACTGTGTACATAGGAACATCTTTTGGGAACTGTTGCAACTATATAGGGCCACAGGACTGAAGAACAGTGCCACATGCCATTCTGTCCCATTAAGTAACTGACAGGTTTAGCTGCATTCATAGTGTTATGGATCCATGGATGGAAAAGGACTTTGTTAAAAGAGAGCATTATCTCTTTCCCTCTCTTCCTTGGTGTGATTTTTAAGGAATAGAATATGAAGTCATATCCAAGACCTAGAATGCAACCAGTAAATGGATGTGGGTATGGTGTCTTTATATTGTGCAGATCAGTTTGGTTTATTTGAACCAAGAGACTGTTATCACTTGCATCCACTGAAGTTATTCATTGCTGTGCATATAGTAGATGATTTGAAAATAAACACCTCAAATTATATGTCATCTGTAGGTAAGACAGAAGGGCTGTACTTCAGAAGCTTGAAGTTTGAAAACTTCGAACTTCAAATGGCTGAGACCATACGATTGAAGTTTTGAATCTTCAAAAACCTAATAAAAAAATAAAAGTAATTACTTTTTACATTTTTTCAGGGGGGGGGACCCCCCCTTGCACCTCCACACCCTCTGCTAATTAAATATACCAATTCCGAGATCGCACTATAGTGAGGAAAACGGTAAATATCCTGTTCTACGCTGTATGGTGATCTCCATTTAAAACGTTCAAAGTTTTAACACTACAGTCTTATGTTCTCGTCCTTTGGAAGTTTGAAGTTTTGAAAATTCAAGCTTCTGAAGTGAATCTGAGGGAAGGCATTGCATCTGGTTCATTGGTTTAAGTATCTTTGGGTATTGTTCAGAAGTAGACGTAGAGAGGATTAAGATTGGTCTGAATGCAACCATATTACATTTGTTGTACTAGACTATGATCATGAAGTGAGACTTGCCAAATGAAGTAGTTTTAATTTTATGGGGTCAATCTATACCTCCACCTATACCCATAGTGTAGAGCTTTTGTAAAACTGCTGTAAGCTATAGAAAACCAGAAATGTTTGCAGAGTACCATGGCTCACCATTTGCTAGAGTGAGGAACACAGTAATCCAGGATGACCTAAGAGTACATGCACTCATTTATTTTTTTGAAAGGAGTCATTAGACAAGGTTTGAGATCCATCGCAGGTAAACTAAGAACATTCTGCCAGGTGGAAGGCACCAGAAAGGCCCAGAATATTTGAGAAGGATTTTGTTTCTATGTTTGCCTGAGAACACCCAGGGATCTCACATGGTGAGGTGGAGGCTGTTGCTGGGGACAGAAATGTATTGACTATTATACTTAGTTTATTGATATTGTTACCTTAACCACAATAAGGAGTATAGTAAATGATGCAAATAATGAAGCAATGGAAAGAGTGAAGTATGTAACATCTGTTACCATGGAAAATTAAAAGAATGAATTTCAGATAGTTTCTCAATATTTTGTAAAGGAGATGCCAAGGCTATAACTCAAAATGTTTTACTGTAATGTCATACATGAAAGGAATTTATTATGATCTATAGAATATTTAGATGTTTTTGTTGTAATAGTATAATGATGTGTATCCAAACTGTGATTCCCCCTTTTCTCTTGTGTTCTTTTCTCAGCGATAATATATCTCTACATTAGTAGGTGTGTGCAGGAGGATGTAGTTTACACCTGGGGGGTGCTAGGCAGTAGGTAAAAAGGTGAGATCTGTCATTTCTGTATTAATCAGCATCCAATTATGAATTACTATGGCAACTCAAATTTGATGCCAGCTGTTTTTCAGGTCTTAATAGGATTTTTAATATCTGCATTGAATGTATTTTTGGGATGAAGCATATCATATGATTATAGTAGGATGTAAACATTAATGTGGTTTTAACAGTAACCTTTTATTTATGAAGTATTGTTAAAGTGGTAGAGTGAAAACCATTAAAGAAATGCATAATTTTTTTCTAGTGATAGTTTCCCTGTCAGTGTCTTTTATGTGTGTGTGTGTGTGTGTGTGTGTGTGTGTGTGTGTGTGTGTGTGTGTGTGTGTGTGTGTTGGAATATATTTATTTTAATGTAGTTAATTGTGCCAGTGAATTGGTTTAATTTAGAATGGGGTTTGGATGCAAAACTAATGATTTTCAAATTAAAGAGCAGAAAAAGGGAACCTTAATTAATGAAGTAAAGAGTGCAGATGGTATCAGAGATATTGCTAAAAAGTAGAAGGGAGGTGTCTGAATGGTTTTACTGAGATTTGTTAAGGGAAAAAATAATGCAAGGATGACTTTTTGATGATTGTAAGGTTCCAGGACTGGAACAGGAAGAGAGAGAAAGAGAGAGAGAGAGAGAGAGAGAGAGAGAGAGAGAGAGAGAGAGAAAGAGAGAGAGCAGTTGCATATGAAACTAAGGGTGGGAGATGTAATACCAGTGCTAAGACCTGTGCATTGCGGCAAGATAGGAAAGCCCTGATAGATTTCAATCTCTGCATATGCAGACTACTGGCCAGAAATCTGGTGGCTAGATTACATGAGGTAATATTTCTATTGTTTGTCAATACACAAATAAACTATGTTTAAGGAAGATCATATATGGCTCTTTGGGGTCTGTTGTTGGATTTTTTTGGAATGGGGTAGTAGAGGCAGTAGCAAAAGCAGAAGTGGTATTAAAGGTTGTGCAGATTGTGTTTACTTCTGAAAGCTGCAAGTTTATTTCAGGTGCTGGGTAAAATGGTGACAAGAGATTTTCTGAATGGATTAAATCTTTTTACATATTACTAAAACCAAGGCTAAGAATTAATGGAGGATTGACAGACAATGTGTGAGTCAGAGGAAAATTAGGCAGAGGGTCTCCTTATTACTGCCACTGATATTGTTGATTGAAAAACTGACACAGATTGAGAAAGCTGATAAGTAGTTAGGAAGCAGAAAATAAAGATTCGGAATTAACGTTCTCACGGGTTTCTGCATGTTGTTGTAGGACTTGGAATGGGCGTTTACACAACTGATAAATTCATTTCAGCAGTTCAGAGAAGAGGCTGGGTTGACTTGCCATCCTATAAAGTATTTAGTGATTTCAGTTTGGGAAAAGGAGGGGGGGTCTAAGAGTGTCATCCTATCTTGTTCGAAATATAGGTATATGGGTATTCACAATGGTACAGACTATGAAAGAAAATAAGGAAAAGGTTGTTGGTCATTACGATAAGTGGTTTGGGAAGGTAGGAACACTTCAAGAAGGATGCAGAAAATTTGGGTGCTGATACTCCCGTTAGTAGTACATGTAATGAGATGGGTCCCCTTCACATGGTCGACATTTCAAAAAGTCGAAGACCATATGGCTGAGACCATATGATCAACTTTTGAAATGTCGACCATGCAGAATGGGCATCTCCGTACACTGCAGAATGGAAAGATTTCCATCTTCTGCACTGTAGTGCGATGTCAGAGTTGGTATATTTAAGTTCAGGGGGTGGGGTGGGAGGCCCCCCTTGGGGGTTGCAGGGTGGCTTGAAATGTGAAGGTAAGTGATTGTTGTGATTTTTTTGTTGTTTTTTTTTTTTACATGGTCAACATTTCGAAAGTTGATCATATGGTCTTGGCCATATGGTCTTTGACTTTCTGAAATGTCAACCATGTAAAGTAGACCCAATGAGATACATGTTAGTGGTGCATGGCAACAAATGGACAAGAGAGCAACAAAAATATTGAAAAAAGGAATATCTGAAAGGCTAGGACAAGAATTATTGGAAACATTATACCGCAGATGAATAATGACATAGTGGATAGGGATGATGGATTTATAAAATATGAAGTGAATTTATTATAGAATATTAGAATGTAAAATCCAGAATTAAGATGGAATAGGTGTGAAATGGAGGCAGGGAAAGAGTGGAGGTACTCGATAAACCAACAAGGGTGGAAGGAATATGTGGCAGTGGAAAATGGAAGTGGTGTTCAAGAAATGGAAACAGGTAAAGGATGCATTGGGAATAAGCATGGAAGCATATTTACATTGGGTATTTAGTCTGTAATTCAAATAAGCTAAGCACAATGTTAACTATGTATACCTGCTTACATTATTACCCTGTCTTCAGATGTATCTAGTCATACATTTTTAACTATATTCATATTTATGTAATGTTAAATCCTTTCCTTTTTGTGTCTCTGGTCTCTATGCAGTAGTTAGCACAGGGCATTTATTTCTTGTCCTTTCTCCGTTGAGTAATGAGTAATAACTACAGAATAGGAAAAAAAGTGAAATGTATGGAGTCGGGCAGACTTGAAGTCTATCAAAAATATGACACTTCCACTTGTCATGGTGTGCTTGTCTCCTTGAGGTTTTTATGTGAGCATGTCTTTAGTTAATTGTGGCACAAATCATTTTAATATTTTTAACACTGGGTATTTGATATTATTGCGTTATACTCTTAGAAGTTCCTATAATAATAGTAGAGATGTCTTCTTAAATTAATATTTAAAGATAAGTTTTACTATGTAAAACAGAATAAAGAAAAGGGGTAGGACTTGGAGTAATTCTGATAAAATATGAATTATGAGTAGAGCTGCACTATGGACACTCTAATTCACTGAATATATATTTTTCAAAAGTCCAGTTTGATGTTAATGGTATGACACCAAATTTTGTGTCTAAAAAAAAAAGAAGAGGTAAATTTACATGTTGTGTACCAAATGTAAGATTTTATGGCCATCTACTAATGCTGACTCCAAGATTTCTGGATCAGATACTTTGGAAGCTTGTCATGTAGGCCTGTTTATGGATCCTGTTTTTCTATTAAACATTTTGGACAACAGCCTGGGATATTAAGATATAAGCTGCTATTAAAGAATATTTTAGGTATTAAGTTAATCTTCTTCTTTTTTTTTTTTTTTTGAATTGCCATTTCACAACTTTTCCGTTTTTCAAAGTCAGCACTTCAAGTTCTGAAAAACAACCCTTTCATAAGGAAAATGTCATGTATATCTGGCACTGGATAATTGACCCATTCATAACCTCTGCATACCTGGCACTGGATAACTGACCCATTCATAACCCCTGCTAACCTGGAACTGGATAACTGGCCCATTCATAACCCCTGCATACCTGGCACTGGATAACTGACCCATTCATAACCCCTGCATACCTGGCACTGGATAACTGACCCATTCATAACCCCTGCATACCTGGCACTGGATAACTGACCCATTCATAACCCCTGCATACCTGGCACTGGATAACTGGCCCATTCATAACCCCTGCTCACCTGGAACTGGATAACTGACCCATTCATAACCCCTGCTCACCTGGAACTGGATAACTGGCCCATTCATAACTCCTGCATATCTGGCACTGGATAACTGACCCATTCATAACCCCTGAATACCTGGCATTGGATAACTGACCCATTCATAACTCCTGCATACCTGGCACTGGATAACTGAACCATTCATAACCCCTGCATACTTGGCACTGGATAACTGACCCATTCATAACCCCTGCATACCTGGCTCTGGATAACTGGTCCATTCATAACCCCTGCATATCTGGCACTGGATAACTGAACCATTCATAACCCCTGCATACTTGGCACTGAATAACTGACCCATTCATAACCCCTGCATACCTGGCTCTGGATAACTGGCCCATTCATAACCCCTGCTCACCTGGAACTGGATAACTGGCCCATTCATAACCCCTGCATATCTGGCACTGGATAACTGACCCATTCATAACCCCTGCATACCTGGCACTGGATAACTGACCCATTCATAACCCCTGCATACCTGGCACTGGATAACTGACTCATTCATAACCCCTGCATACCTGGCTCTGGATAACTGGCCCATTCATAACCCCTGCATACCTGGCACTGGATAACTGGCCCATTCATAACCCCTGCTCACCTGGAACTGGATAACTGGCCCATTCATAACCCCTGCATATCTGGCACTGGATAACTGACCCATTCATAACCCCTGCATACCTGGCACTGGATAACTGACCCATTCATAACCCCTGCATACCTGGCACTGGATAACTGACCCATTCATAACCCCTGCATACCTGGCACTGGATAACTGACCCATTCATAACCCCTGCATACCTGGCACTGGATAACTGACTCATTCATAACCCCTGCATACCTGGCACTGGATAACTGGCCCATTCATAACCCCTGTATACCTGGCACTGGATAACTGGCCCATTCATAACCCCTGCATACTTGGCCTTGGAAGCTTCTAACAGCCTTATTCGTCTGCTCTTCTTATTGAGCACTGAAAATGAAACTGGGAAGATCACCCCTTCAGCAGTTAGTGCACTTTAAAATTGTCGTAATGTGTGCACTCCTCATTGTTGGGTTTCTGCCTTTGAATCATCATTTAAGTACTTGTAGCTAGTTTGATTGGTTTCTGAAACCTTTTCACTTTTGGCCAACTGAAGTGTGTGTTAATGACTGAAACTACAGTTCTATTGTCAGTACAAAGGTAGCATGATTTTTTTGAGCTGGGAGACACAATGAGGTTTTAAGTGAGAATCACACATTGTAGCTAGTTGTTTGCTTTGTTTCAGGTACTTTTCACTTTTGACTAACTAAAGTGTGTTTTTTACGTTAAGAAGACTGGAACTATAATTCCCGTGGGTGTAGAAAGGTCGCATAGTCTGTCTGAGTTGGGAAACACACCAAGGATTAATGTGAGATCATTTCATTGGCCAGAGGGCTCTTTAATTTGTTTAGTCACTTTAAGTCTATAAATTCAGTTGCTCTTTATGCAGTGGGTTTTATCAGTGCCTTGTATAGATGAAGGCATTTGGGAACTAAATTTTGCCTATAAAAGTTTCCGTGTAATGTTATCCAGTACTCAGTTGGGGAAAGTGCAACTTGTACAATGAGGAACACTTACATGAATTCAGTTTTATGTAGCCTAACTGTAGTTTTTACCATCACAGCGACAAGTTAGCCTACTATGCCAGTCATTTGTAGTTCACCTACAAACAGCCAGGCACCATGGAAGAGCACTTTCCCAGTTTCCCTGCTACCAGATTGGTAAATGTGGACATCTTTAGAAAATGCAGGAATTCTCATGTTCATTGACAGCCAACAAATCCTTAGAGAAATGGATATAGTACGTGAGAGATGTAACTACAGACAAGATTTTCATATAACCACACTCCAAATATAACCAGATTGTTAGTAACATAAGTATGATACCCACTCACACAATACTGACCCAAGACATACACCAACATATGTTGAGGCAGTTAAAAATGAACCCCAAAGACCTCCTAGATGTCTGTCCTAAAAAATAAATCCTCAACAACCCCAAAAGCACTCCAACAAAATAACATCCAATAAATACAGCTGTACTCTTTGCAGTCTCAACTACAAATCCTATAAGGCAAGCTGACATAGTACCCAATGTTTTAGTCATAAGAGACTCCATTTTGAATCACAGGATGTGCAACTCATCAAGATGCATAAGAGAAAAATTACAGTCAACTGTCTATCAGTGGCAAGGATCCACCAAGTCACCCATGTGCGCAAGTATTTAGACCACAAGTACCAGCATGAATCAAGTCATAGTCCATGTGGTTGTAAATGACCTGAGATGTATCTCCCTGGATGATATGAAGAGAGACATTTTTTTTTTAATTTATTGAATTTTGTTTACTAGGAAAGTCCAACTGGATAATGAATACCCATTTTCAGTAGAGGCCTAGGGAGAAAAGCACTAGAGAGTTGAATAACAAATAAAACAGTGTTGAAAGTGTAATTAAAAAGCAGATATACATACAATTTGATAGAGGAATACATAGGATAAAATAAAGCATTAGGAGACACCATTGATGTAAGAATAAAATGAAATAAAAAATGCTGATTAAATATGAAAATCCATATAAATATAAATATTAGAATTATAGTCTATTATGCTAGGAAATAAAAATAAAGAGATACAAGTTAGCCATGAGTTAGTATGAAATTCTTTGAGAAAGAATTTAAGTATATTGAGGCTAGATGTAATTCTGATTGAATTTGGGATAGAGTTCCATAGTTTGGATATGCAGTGTAAGTATAAGCTTTGCCGCATAATTTTTTTGATTTATAGATTTCAAGCTTTTTTTTTTTTTTTTTTTTTTCAAGATTTTTTTCTTGAGAGCGCAAAGTGTGATTTGTGAGATAGAAGGGTAGATAAAGGGTCGGGTAGAAGAAACTGAGAAGGAGCTAGTTGATGTGTTGGTTCTTACACAAGAGAAAACGCACAATGCAAAGCAAAGATATGTTTTAAGTGGCAGGCTAGCTACAAATTTAGTTGTCTTATGATAATATTGCTCCAGCTATGATTTATGAGAGATCTGGATGTTAGTCAAAATAGGTGAGCCATGTGGAAAGAAGGTAAAATAAAAGTGGTAGCTAGGGTGATTCTACTAGAATGAGTAAGGAATTGTTTGCTGTATATAGCAGACCTGGCTTTTGTTGAGTTATTTTTATACAGTTTTGTATGTGAATATCAATCTTAAAGTTGTCATCTATGGTAACTCCAAGCAATTTAGTATGGGCAAGTACATTGATAGTTGTATTGTTTAAAGAGGTAATGCTGAAGTTACTTTTAGCATCGGCATAGTACTTTAGAAACAATAGTAGTAGTTAAGTCTTTTGGGGATTAAGTAAAAGTCAGTTTTAATGTAGCCACAGTTCAACTGAGTTAAAGGCATTTTGTGTCATGGATTGTTGTTGTAGTGGGCAGTTAGATGAGCAGATGAGAGTTGAGTCATCTATATCGTTATGGAGCTCTCAGACTGTGTACCTCATGCTGGTGTGTGCCTAGCATTGGTCAGAAATCTACCTTCACCAAAGATGGTGCCACAATATGAACAAAAGATGATGACTTCAATAATTGGTTTAGTTTGTAGTGCCATTCCAAAGGGGTATAACACTTGTCAGCATGCAAGGATATGGACAACAAGCCGCATCACTTTGCCAGTGATGGTCTGTATCTGTCCCCTCTAGGCTTTTGAATATTGACTAAAATATCGTCCTCCTGCATGGTGCCTTTTTAGGCAACACCACACTGACAAACTTTCTGACATAGCAAAAACAACCCAAGGGAATCTAAAGGTCTTACAGCTTAATGTCAGGTGCCTGAACAAGAAACTGCACTCCTGCCAGGCTCTCCTGACCCTGGAGAATCTGGACATCTGTGCTGTTATTTGAGACATGGTTTAAAGCTGCTGATAAGCACCCTGACAGTTCAGGGCTAGAATGCCTTCCACACAATCAGGTCAGCTACTGTATAGGCAGGGACCAAAGGTGGAGGTGTCTCAGTCTATAACAAGAAACTGACCTGGAGACTAGCCAAACAGGACAATGTACTTGAGCTTCGCCATGTCCTGATTTGCAAAGGAATAGTCCTATATCATATTCTTGCAAGCTATAGGTATCTCTCTATGACCAAAGATGTCCATAATTCGTACTAGGACTTACTGGAGGTCCTCACCATTCAACCCAATACCACACTCACAGATTACTTCAACTACCCCACTATAAACTAAAATATTTACATGACCCCAACCATACAGTCACACATGTGGAAAATATAAGATAATATACAGATGACTCAACACTACCATATGCTGCCTTTTCAATAAAACAACTCAATGGTGATGTAAAACAGTCCTTTAAAATTTGAAAACTGGGTAGAAGAATCTAAACTAACCGTAAATCCAGATAAAACTAATTTAATCACATTCCTCTTCTGAACTCACAGACTATTGGACATAAAATGTCATCATTCAAGCAAACTAAAAGTATACAAACACAAAACTACTGGGAATAATAATTGATTACAGACTGAGTCCAACTTATAGTTAAAAAGCTAACCATAAGCTATATTTTTTAATAGAATATGCACAGTAGGCTATAATCCAGACCTGTCTAATTGGTCTTCTTCATACCGTAACAATTTTCAGTAACCCATCTTCCTCTTCTAATGAAAAGAAAGTAATCTTGCAATAAAATTTACAGTTTGCATGAAGCTAGATGTACCATGCATATTATTTTGTATCACTTCATTTCCTTAACTTAGTATAGCTATGTAATCTACTACTCTAAATTAATATTAATTAATACTGCCTATAACAATCTGTACTGAAGACAGATGCCTGCAGTCACTAAACCAGCACCCAATATAAACTCAAAAACGTAAAAATCAAAATGGTAACTTGACTATACTCTTAAATGTTATTAAATTGTTGGACTCTATCTCAACAGATTTCAGAAATCTCATTTTATCAACATTTTAAAATCTCTTTGAAAAATAACCCCTTAAGAAACTGGTCCTGCGCATTTAACAACCACATTACTAAGACTACCTCTTATTCTAAATCTTATCCTATACAGAACTTTAGTATGATTTCTCTGGCATTTTATCAGTAAAACAACTCTGCCCTTGTTTGGACCCCATTAGTAAATCCCCTCCTCATATAATCAAATCAAACAAGATATCACAAAGTTCTCAAACTTTGAAGGTAGCAAATTTCTTTGTTTCATGACAAGTGAATTTTACCTGTTTGGATAAAAAATAAATATAACTCATTTGTTATCTTTGAGTTAAAATTACACTGGGACTACAGAAATGCTGTGTAAAATAACGTGAAAGATTCATTCAATGTGAGCATGAGATTACCAAGGTGTAAATACTATAAAATGTATGTAGCGCAAAGATGACATGTTAAGCTGAAAAGTCCTAACTGTGCACTTTTACTCTTAGCGCATGCAAAAGTATGCAATGTAAATCATTTCTCCCCAGGCCTGTACTGAAAGGGGATCTTGCCATCTGGACTTTCATGGTAATAAAAGGGAAATAAATGAATAAAATAAATAGTAGTTTCAGTTCTTGTTTTTAAGCCAATACATATGATATTATGTACTGAGAACAGGATATGAAAACAACTGAAGTATATATATGCTGTTAACTTATAACAAATAAGAATCAGGAAATCCAAACCTGACTTCACTGTCTTTGCAAATTATAAGAAGTACACTATCCAAGTAGCCAGTACTCTCCTGATACTGTATACCACCATTGTGAGAAAGTCTAATAATAAACAAATAAATTATGTGATTATTTTTTACTCATTTCGCCTACATAAGCACACACGTTCATGCTGCCTTTCACAGATAGTCTCCCCCACCTAATATCGCTAAAAGTTATCAGCATTCTGTGCATACCTTTGATATTTTTTTAACATACAGAAAATAAATAATAGCAACAGTGTAATTGCATGTCCTCCTCTTAGTAACACGCTCTGCCCTCCTGACCAACTAAATCAATAATTGTGTTATAGATCTCATATTGCCATTTGCTTTCAGAAACTGCCTCATTCTCACTAAGATAGCCACATTCTGCTTATACCCCTGATGTTCGGTTGTGATAAAGATGGAAAAATATCAGTTACAGTATTCTGTGTGTGTCTGAGAGCAGCAGGTTGGCTGTTTCCCAACAAGGAGTATCACTGCTAGATTAACAGTCATCATGTAATTAACATTTGCCTTCACATTTAGGTTGTCTCTTCTCCAAGAGAGAGTCATATTATACACTAGTGATATCTGATTTTAAAGGAAAAAAGAAATAAGGACTGCACTAATGTATTACTACTTGTTTGTGAGACACTTCTGACTGCATTTCAGTCAATCATTTAATGTAAATGTGTAATTTCCTCATAACTTGACCTCAGCAGATAGCCACTGCCCTTAATACTGGAGTGACTGCTGCTGCTGACTATGTTTAGACAAATGATGATAAATTGCCAGAGAAGCACTAAGAACTACTATTCTGAGCAAAGAAGCGTCAACTGTGTAGCTCATAAACTAGTAAGAGGTTGAGTCTCTAACCATGACATCCTGCTATTTAAAGATGAAAGAAGTGAGAAATCTTGTTAATGAATAGCACGGCATATCACTTTCATGAAATATATTTAATTCACTTTCTATGGTAGATTTGTAAGAAATAATGTAACCTGTAAAGTTAAAGTACTAACAGTTAATTAAACATAAAGACTCTTGATGAAGGCACATATATATTTTTTTCTATTTAAAGCTGGAGTTTTAGTGATTTTTAAATTAAAAAATGTGAAACGGCAACTGCACTCACTATTCTGTCCCTGTCTATTGACCCTGAATTAACTCTATCTGTAGGTGTGCTGTAAAGACAATTTACATTAATTTTAGGTTCATGTAGTAACTGGGTGCAATTTATCATGTTTAGGCCAAGAGAAAGGTTTTAGCATGGATTACAGTGTTCTGTTTCTAGTTAAGGTAGTCAATACAATATGGGGGTTTGCAGGCAAGAAATAGCATGAGAATTCCTGGTGTAGATACATATTTGGCATTTTTGTAATTCATGATATGTATGCCCGAGGGGTGGAGTGTGTGTTTATGTGTGTATATATCTTTCTTTGTGTGTCTCCATATATATATACATATATACACACACACACACACACACACACACACACACACACACACACACACACACACACACACACACATTTTGCATGAATTTGCAGTGTAATAGGATCAGGGAATTTGCTCTTACCTGGCTGTGTAATTTCTCAATTAGTATATATAACAGGAATTATATTTTTATAGCCTTCAAATCTCATTTTCACTGCAGTAATTAATAGGTTCAAAGCAAGTCTAATTGTAATCCAAGTTCTTAAAAAGTAATTCTAAACTCGCCTAGAAAAGTGAAGTAAACAAACAAAAAAAGCAACTCAGCAGGCAGACATAATTTCATTTTAAATTAGGGTTTCTTCCATTTTAGCCTTTTTATAGCAAGCTGTCAATTATAACCAATGTATTTGTCCTTTAACTCATGTATAGTTAAACCAAAAAAAAAATCTTCAAAAAAATTAATATTCTTATTGTTTTTCATATTTTTTATTTTTCATAAATATTTATACATGTACAGTCACAATGCATTATTGCCCTTTTTAAAGTGAAACCTGCTCTGCATAACTGCATCTATGACAGAGTTTTGCCCTCACTACAACCCAGACCAGCCAAGAAGTGCATCAAAAGTGAGTATCTGGAACAGATGACTCTTACTGACCTCAGCATAGGAAACTATTTCACTGTGGTTGAGATCATTGAGAGAGCTTGTTGTATCTATCCAAACCCATAGAGAAGGAAAAACTTAATCACTCTTTCTCATCTTTTTTCAAGTTGTCCTTAGATGGCAGGTGAAAGGAGAAACAAACTGCAAAACAGTGGATAGAGTTTCATGATCAAGGAAGTGGAATCAAGGTTAGAGAATTAATTCACTGTGCAAGTGTCCTTAAAATGAACCACTGGCAGCAAGAAGACAAACTAAATGAAGAGATGTTCTTAGCATATTACAAAGTTTAATCAACACTTTCGTCACCAGACTTCTTCAGAAAACAAATTGCATATCAAAAAACAACAGTATAAATAATAGTAACTAAATACCCATTAAACAGTAATTCAATAAACCAATGAATGATTTGAAACCATAAGAAGTACTGAATAGTCAGCTTCCTATTTAGTAAAAGGATTTTATATTAATGACATCATTTAAACCAGGAGGGCTATCGGTGGCTAACTTAATTCTCCACTCTGTCTCTTTTCTCTCTATTTGATTTTTAAGGTTGCCACCTCTCTTATCCTGGCAGATATATTCCAGTATAGTAAAATTTGAATTTTTTGTAAGGACCACATTTGACTGAATGCCTATACAAAGCATTATTTCCATCCCTTATCTTAAGTGCATAATTATGTTCTTTTATTCTGTTACTAAGACATCTGGTAGTTATACCAACATAAAATGCTGGACAACCAGAGAATAAAGCAATGTAAACTACATTTTTACTATTACAGGAAAATCTACAATGATTTTTTATAGTATATGGTATATAAGTGTTAAATATGGCCCTTCATATATGAACCTACAAGCACTACAGTTGTTATACTTAAAGGTTCCATAAGTTTTGGTAGTAGATGGCAGTGGAGTAGTTGTGTCATTAGTCTCTAATATCTGTTTAATACTACCATTTTCTTATAAATAAAATTAGGGCTGTTCCAAAAACAAACTAAATTTCTATCCCCTTCTATAACTTTCCAGTAGTTGTTTATAACTGTTCTGATCATTTCAATATCAACAGTCATATCTAAACAACATATATGCTGCAATTTATCCTGTTTGCCTGAAACCAATTTATTATTAATAGCTTTTTTACTATTAATGCATTTTATCAATGTAGGTGGAATCTCCATAATTCTTTTATTCTTAATTTCTTGAGCTGTTGTTTGCAACAAATTAAAAGAATATCTTCTTCATATAAACAAGTCAGCAATGAAGGCAATTTCAGACTCAAAATCCACTTTTCTACTGACCATATGTGAAGCCCTAATGAAATGACCCCTTGGGATATTTTTTCCTGATATAGCTAGGATTATTACTTTTATAATATAAATAACTGTTGACAAATGTATTTTTTCTGTGTATCTTACTGAAAAAAACAACAGTCATAAATATCCCATCCTAATTCAACATCTAGAAAATTAACTTCTGACCTATATCACCTACTTTAAAAGACAAAAAAAATCACAACTAGTATTAATTTATTTTACCAATACTTTCATGAGAGGTTGCAGAGCCTTTAATGATGAAAAACAAATCATTGACAAACCGGCAATAAAACACAATACTAGAAAAGCTATTCATGGTGGGGAAAATTTCTTTCTCCCACCATACTAAAACTAACCCATCGAATGCTGGAGCCATAGAAGCCCATGGCTACACCTTTTAATTGTTTATGGTATTTGTCATTAAATAAAAATTAATTATTTTCTAATAACAACTCCAGCAAAGCAGCATATGACCTTACTGAAGAAGCTGCAAATGAAGTGTATTTATTTAAAAATTTCAGAACAAATTCAACACCTTCCCTTTGAGGTATAGCAGTAAACAAAGTAACAATATCCACTGTAAGCATATAATATTCATTATCATTGTATTTAAAATCAGAAGAAAATAGTCTGATACTATTTAAAAAGTTTCATGAATTACTATCGTAAGAAGAAAACTTTTGTGTCAAAGGATTAAAAACAGAATCTAAACATAAGGAAATACCTTCCATAATACTCCCTGAGGCAGATACAATAGGTCTAAATGGGAGATTAATAGGGTTATGTATTTTAGGTATTCCAAACAAGACACCAACTTTAGGATTGTCACCGTGTAAAACAAAATCATACAGTTCAGTACTCAAATCACCATTCATTGGTGGTCATATAAGAAATGATGTATAAATTTAAAACTTCTCCAAAGGTAACCTCTAAATATTCTTCTTTATTAGGTAACATTTTTTTCCATAACACTGTTATATTTAGTAACACTCATAATGACCACCCCTCCCCCTGTATCTGCCTTCATAAATTTTATACAGCTGTCATTGTTAAGTCTTCCAAATACAGATTAAAATATGATTTAGCAGTTTAGAGTTTAAAATGGACCTACTGTCCTTCTCACAAAAACATTCAAAAGCTTTAATTATAGAATGCAAGAATGCAAGACAGGATTAAAAGTGGAAGATTTAGAAATAGTCCTTTTAACAGTTACTTCTTGTATTATATATATATATTTATATATATATATATATATATATATATATATATATATTTATATATATATATATATATATATATGTGTGTGTGTGTGTGTGTTACGTTTAATTTTCGAGTAAACATTTTTAAGTCTACTAAAGTTCTAGTAAGACAGGGCCTAAGACTGGGTAAAAAACTAAATCCCAGTTGTAAAACTTTATAATGTGAGGTAGGCAAATCAAAATCAGAAAAATTGTAAACACTTATACCAAAACTCACTGTCTTTGGCAAACAGTCCATCACTTACAACGACGGCTCCTCCCATGGCCCTTTTTGGAATGAGTTCTGTCCCTTGCCTCTTTGCAGTTTTTTGGTGATTTTATCATATTAGGATCACCTTGTCCAAACTGACCTGGATGAGAAGAATGCAAAAGCAATTCCGTAACTTCCAAATTAATTACTCCTCCTGTCCATATACCATCATGTTGCTTTGTGTTCATTTATGACACTCCAGCTTGACTTCCTGTCTGTTTATTGACAAGTTTTAAAGGCCAGTAACCTCATTGCCAATAGAATTACCACTCAGCTTGGATTTCATGTTAGTTTTACTGCTCGTAATAGAGGAAATATTTTGTGTACCAAACGATCGTTTGTTCATTTTACAGTCAAACAAATAGGCTGCTCCAGATTCATAAGCTGCCTTATCTGGAATGGCTTTCTTTAACTTATGCTGAACAATGATGTTCTCATAATTGTTTGCAGCAGTAAAATATTGTCATATTCAGATTTTTAATCTATATAATTTTGAAGCTGTTCCTTAATTTTATTATCTAATTTTCCAGATTAAGTGTAAGAAAACTAAGTACTTGAGTATTGTTTTTAATTAAAAGTTTCAAAAATTCATTGCCAGAATTGTTGAAGAAAGACACCACCTCCTGGTAGAAAGAACTCTTCCTATCAATGTCATTAGGAACTTTATAGAATCTCAGAACCTTAAGTATGATGTTTAATGAAATGCAATGTTCAAAATACTTATTTTCCATAAAACAGGTCGATACTTTTTAATTCCCTTTTCTAGATCAGCCAAAAGAGGTAAAAAGTTCTTTTTGGCTACCTGCTCATCTGGAGAATTAGTAATTCCTTTAAAAGGGTCATACGATGCATGTAAAACTCAAGCCATGTCACTAAGAAATGATTCACCATTAAAAGAAATTTATCGGCCATGCCTGTTACAGTCTATCCCAATAGGACTTAAATCAACAGATGACATTTTTGCTGGGAGATTGTTATAAGAAAACTTCTTAGTGAGAGTGGTCAGTGATTTTTGTAACTCACAAAGAACTCCAACCAAATCTTTTATCATACCCGCTCGACTGTTGAAACCATATATATGGATAACTCCAAAAGTTCGTCATCCAGTGCACAAGCCATAGGGAAGCCAGAAAAATAACAGCCAAACCAACCAAACTGACAAAATCCCTAGAACCAGGGAAAAACATTAAAACCACTGGCAGCACAAAGACAAACTAAATAAAGAGACTATTCAATAGTTCTTATGGTTTCAAATTGTTCATTGGTTTATTGAATTATTGTTTAATGGATATTTAGTTACTATTAGTTCTTTTAAATTATTTATACTGTTGTTTTTTGGTATGCATTTAGTTTTCTGAAGTCTGGTGATGAAAGTGTTAGTTAAACTTTGTACTATGCTAAGAGTGTCTCTTTCTTTAGTTTGTCTTTGCGCTGCCAGTGGTTTTTAGTTTTTTTTGGTGTTTCTTGGTAATTTTCCCTGGTTCTTAGGGATTTTGTCAGTTTGGTTGGTTTTCCTTAAAATGAGTTGTGTTTCATACGTGAGATTTCAACTTTTTGCTACTGACAAATAAAGGAAACAATGTATACTTAAAAAACATGACTTTAGGGTATTGTGATCACAAAATTTGTTCAGCATTCCTATAGCTACAAATTAAAAGATGTATTATTCAGATGTACCCTGCATCTTTACCATGTATGTTACATAAATGGAAATAATGTATTAAAAAATCTCTTATTTTTACTACACAGATTGTGAATGAATTGTATACAAAAGCACAAAAGTTGTCTGATTCCATCCACAAAATTAAAATATCATAATTGTAGTTTTGCAGACTTCTATTTTTTATGGAAAATATGACATAATATTTTGTTACAGGCAGATAAAGGTTATGGTCTTAATGGTAGTGTACCACTGAAACCAGCATTTAAGTAAAATGTATTTAAGATGGTGTTTTATTAGCATTTTATATGGTCCCATGAAGTTTAGTTAGCACAAACGCACTTACCTGAGTTTGTGTCATTAAAATTATTTCTTCAGGTGAGGTGGTTGGTTGTCAAGTAATTTTTCCTTTTGGACTTAGGTTTATCAGCCAACCTTTAATCCCAATTTGTGTTGTATTTTTCACAAGAAAATAATCAGCATAGCAGGTAGGTAGCCTTCACTAATTTGAATTAACATTACAAGGCGCAGCAAGAAAGCCAGACATATACTGCCCTCCCACCACACACACACACACACACACACACACACACACACACACACACACTCACACACTCACACACTCACACACACACACGCACGCACACACTGTGCAAGCACATGTATACACACACCTTGTAAGCATTCCACAACAGTATAAGTGGGAGCCTCTAAACAGCACCTATACACCTAGTTAAGTGAGGCATCTCCTCCAAAACAAAAATCACATCATCATGGAAGTGAGCATTAGGAAAAATACATATGCAAACCAGAAGCAGGACATAATAAACAGCAGTATTATGGATGTGCCTGCCTTATGAGCAGATTAGCAATTAGCAGCACTATACTTATTTACTAATCACAAAAAAGTGAAATCACACACTAAGGGGTCAACACCATATAACTACCATATACAAATACCGGCTTATCAACCCTGACATTGCTGTTAAGCAGAATTAACCATAAAATATCAACAAAATGGTGCATCTGTAAGCTGATACTTTTTTAAGAACGTAATGATGGAAAATAATCCCCTGAATAGGCAGTGCACCCAAGTATCAAAAAATGGATTATTTCCTAACATTAAGGTCCTAAAGTGACCCAGATTAGGTAAGTACCAATTTAGAGATATACCCTTTTGTTAATGATTAATTGTCAACAGCAGATAACCACACAGCAATGTTCTGCATGTTCCTTCAAAAAACAAATTATCTCTAAAGCCTCCACATGTACCCATGAATGTTATTGCCATCTCTACTTGTTTATAGAAAGTTTCAGATCTTATATAGGCATAAATGTACAAATAAATTTATGGGTAAGCCCTTGTGGTTTAATTCTTGGACCAACAAATTTTGTTACAGAAAAAAAAAATACATGGTTTGTATAAACGTTTTCCATCAACAAAGAAGAGTATAAACATCATTAGGAAGTGTAAACCTGAATATGAATTGAAGGTGGTTAGTGCTTTTGAGAGATGATTTCAGCCATATTGTGAGTATTAGAATTACTGCCCAGTACTGTCACAAGACCAAAGTAAATAGACAATAGATGTTCTAATACAGATAGGACAACAAATGTGAAGCCTGAGAGGTTTAGCTCAAAATTTTCATTGACTCATTCTTCAATGTTCCATTCCCTGAAAAATTTGAGCCAGCTTTTCCCAGACCTCTGCATTCTCCAAGGCCAGATTTAGCACCTGCTGTTTTGAATATTTCCTTAGAATTAATAGTAAAATGTAGAGAAGTCGCTTTTGTAGAACAAAGTTTTTCCCATGGATTACCTCATTATTGGAACCCTCAGTTAGGGGTAATATAGTCTTTAGAAGTCTAGGAAGTTTGCCTTTGATCAAGTGCCAGTTGCAGTAGGGAAACCTCTTTTCTTACATTGCCAGTTAATTATTAGAGGTGTTTCTCAAAATCCAAATAGATTTAAGTCTACTAATATTCCTTTTTTATTAGGTCTTTGAATATGATGCTTTGCTTGGTACGAATCAAGCCAAAAGCATATCTTAGCTTGAAAGATAGCATTCTAACCAAGATTATCAGAGCAAGGCTACATTACTTTTTCTGATAAATTAAAAGCCATTCACTTTTATCCTAATAATTCAGACTTTTAGGTGGAGATTTCTACTTTGTCTTTCAAGTTGTAAAAGACCCTGTTTTACTAGATCATCTCCACCTCAAAAACGCAAGTAATGCTAGGTACACTTACTCCAAAGCATGCAACTTATGACACAAACAGGACTTCATGGATGGATTGATTCATTACCAAAATTTTCCTTTAGATATAATGAAATTCCCATGCATGTTAAATGTTGTAAGACCTTAACCTCAATTTAAGTCCTTATGAGTAGATGGTTTCACACAGATTTGTGTCAGGGAATAGTGGTTTGGTATTTCTCAAGGAAAAAGATACATCAACCAGTGATGTGTCCTAGTGTGTTTGAGATGGTATATCTGTTTCTTCCAACTGTCTGCCATGTACTAACCTATGAGCTTAAATCCACTTATTATAACTGTGGTCACTGACCCCTGGCTCCATGCCATAGATAGATGATGACCAGTGTTTGACTAGCAGCGTGGCTGGGTATTGAGAATGAGCAGTCTATATCGGCTCACTTGTCATGGTAGTTTGGTAGTAAAGTTTAGTTCTGTCAGGGCAAGTCCTGTTTGAGAGTATGGTTCTGTCAGGACAAGTCCTGTTTGAGAGTGTGGTTCTGTCAGGGCAAGTCCTGTTTGAGAGTGTGGTGTGTCTCCTTGATTGCATGCAGACTACTGCAGTTGCCAAGTGGTAGGTCATGAATGAACTGGCAGTATGGGTAGTGCTGCATGCATCATCATTTTTACTCAGTGTAGCTACACTTCCTTAATTATGTCCTAAAAATCCTGACTCCCTAGCCACATATATAGTTCCTACACTCTGGTTCCAAGAAATCACAAGGTCATTTTTCCCCTGAAGAGGGAGGTCCACCTGTAGAATCACAGCTAGAATAAGCTGGGAACCTCTTGCTCCCACCTGGATTCACAAGGGCGACCCAAGGCAGGAGAGACTGGCAATGGGTTACTTTTGCATGGGTGAGATTTTGCAGAAGAACAAAATAAATAAGTACTAAAAAGTAAAAAAAAAAAAACACTCTAGTTAACCAGCAGAGTATGGCAGTAGTCATAAGTGAGTCTGACCTTTTCAAGGTCTTTGTAAATGAAACTGTAGTAGCAATGAAAGGAAATTATGCATTTTTTGGTAACTATAAATAAAGACAACATGTGTCATTCACGGAGCACTATTAATATAAAAATGTACTTGGAAAACATGTTGGACATGTGATATGGTAACTAAATATTGTAACTTCTTTCATCAGAACTAGCTCCACCCATCCAAAAATGTAAATGACAGACATCAGTGAGTGTAAGAAAAAAAACAATTAAAAGCAACACTTTTACAGTGGTGCAACTCCTCTGCACCTCCATCTCACTGCATGTGTAAATATTTTAACTTTGTGATTCTAAACTTCCTTAACCCCTTCTTTGTCTCACTCTAGTAACTGAACATTTTCTGACTAAATGTAGGAATTGATAAAAACGGTAAGGGATTTCCATTTCATCAAAATTAAAGATGAAATTGTGACTCCCAATGTTATGCTGCAACATCCAAGTACATACACTAAGAATCTGAAGGCTCCTTGAAGACATCACCCTGTATTTCATTAACACAGAGGGATTTTAATAGTAATGAGCCAGTTGCCTGTCATTACTTTTGCAGTGGTACCCAAGACAAGCCATGAAAAAGGTCATTCTCAGACTGTTAACACTCAGGATTGCACCATTAATGGTTTCAACAGACAACAGATAGATGTTTGGGTCTAAACAATGCTTAGGCTGTTCTCCAGAGAAGAAGATTGCTGCCTAGAGATGACTCTTATTAAAAGGACAAAAGGAGAGAGTGCTTAACAGAAGCATGGGGTATTCCTTTTTCTGTAGAAAATGCAAACTACAGTCAGGACAAATACTGGAATGGGAAATATGGCAGTGATATGGCCACCAGCTCTGATGCTGCATGTTAATTAATTTCTTCAGGAGTGACTTTTAAGACTGAACTACAGAAAGTGGAGTTGATAGAATGTGTTACTGTAAGACAAAAGCAAAGGGCTTTTGAACAAAATACACATTCTCTTCCATACCTTTTTACTGCTGCTGGAAGCAGTGAGAGTAGTGATACAGGCAATAGCAATGGAACATTTCAGAGTCCACAGAAGTGCTTGATTAACAAGCAGCAAGCATGTCTGACAGTCTATAAACTATAAACAGACTTCCTTTTCTGCTACTGCTGCTCATCCTTGAGATAAAAATATTGTTGACATCTAAGGCCAGTGAAACTAAATATCCATGCCATTACTTACCCAGTAAAGCCTTTACCACATGATTCAAACTTTAAATTGGAGATTATTCCTAATTCAACTTGCCTTTCCTTCATACCTAAAACAGCATTATAATCCACACATTTTTATTTTCAGTAAACGTCATGTAATGCAGCAATATGCAACACATGTAGAAATATGCTGAAGTAAATGGAATTAATTCAGACAGACAAATACAACTAGGTTCATCAATTGAATTGGAAAAATCAGTGATGAGTTGAATGCACAAAGCTGACCAAAATTTATGAAGGGTATCTGAAAGTAACAAGCTTCTTAGCAGAGAATTACAGAGCTTAATACCAAATGTAAAAAAAAAAAAAATAGCCTAGCAAAGATGTATGCAGCTATAACATGGGTACAGGTGGCA
Source organism: Protopterus annectens (assembly GCF_019279795.1). Taxonomy (NCBI): domain Eukaryota; kingdom Metazoa; phylum Chordata; order Ceratodontiformes; family Protopteridae; genus Protopterus; species Protopterus annectens. The sequence goes on from NC_056742.1 coordinate 45,904,636, forward strand.
TTTAATCCATAAACAGTATATTATGCCAGACAAAATATTTATTTGAATCTATTTCCCAGTCAGTCAGTACATTAAGCAGAATATTAACAAAGAAATTTTGACAGTAGCTTTTTCTAATGTTGAACATGATGCATGCCATTACATTTTCTCGGTGCTACTGAGTATGCTTTGTTTAAAAATGTTTATTCTCTTAACTGGAAAACTACCTTACAGCTTGGCCAATAACTTTTTCCCTAAATGCTTCTATGTAGATTTATTTGGAATTATGTTTCTCCCATCTGTGCTTCAAATTATGATAGCATATTGTACACTGACCCTAAACTCCATCCCCTAGTCTCTCACACAAGCTAGTGATTACTGAAGTGGTTATTACATTTTGTGCCATCTGTAATAATAAGCACAATCTTAAAAAAAAAAGGAAATCTAAACAAAAATACACTCAAATATAATGACGGTCTGTGAATTATTTTGTTATTTGGTTCTTTGCAGGAAGAACATGTACTTCATTCTCAAATCGAATTATTGCAACTGACGAATTTAATCTGCCGCATCTAAAGGATGATATATCTTAATACTGAATTCTTTTACTTAATAGCAGGGTTATCAGCACATGTGAGATCAAGTCCAGGGTATAACATGAACTCATAAATTTCTGTCACAACAGCACAACATCTACCAGCTGAATCTTACTGATACTGTTTGCACTTCAGATGACAGAATAAATGATTCAGACAAGGTTCTGGTTCAAGTATCTTAAAGCAGCAATCCCCAATGAAAAGTAAAATGATTGATTAGCTTAGCACCGTGTATTTCTTCATCTCCTTTTTGTAGGAAGCCTTTTGCTGCTTAAAATGAACATTTTAGACAACTTTAGATATGACATATGATGCTTTCACTTGTCATAACAGGTATATTAATCCACAGTACATAAACAAGCCTGTCAGTACATATTCTATTATCATCTCTGGAAGTGTGGCACAGAAAATCACTATATAATTTGAACAAATATGCAGCTCAGTGTTAAAGAGATATCTCTCAAAATTTTAAAAGTCAGTTTTCCATTTAATTCAACATGATTTTTTTTCTTTATACAGCAAACAAGCATCTATCCCATGTTCTTGAAATACCATACTGAACTGAGAACTTCTTTCAAGTAGTTCTAGTTTATTTATAGGTTTATAGGTTTATATGGCTTTCGCCACCCAAGAAAATTATTTTCCTGTGCCTCAGTCGAGCAGAGTCACAGAGTTGATCCCCAGGGTGAATTTCCTATTTCCCATCCAATCATCAAGATTTTTCTTGAAGAGTGCTAATGATAAGCTTTTTTCCTATATCTTGAGTAAATCATTCAACCTCTACTCCATAAACCACATTTAAATTTGACTGAAAAATTATGAGATGGGTAATATGACTTATTATGAATCTTGAAAGATCTTTGCCATGTCTGAGGCCTGAATCTGATTTTCAGTTGTAGTCATAAACAAAATCAACACTGAAACCTCTTAATAGCATTTAACAAAGAGGTGCCATGATTCTCCAGTCAGTTGATCCATTAATGAATTAATTTAATTGCTGATATAAATTTGACACCTAACTGAAGGCATACCTTATGCATTTTCTGTGTATGGCAATGTCTAACACTCTAACACAGCAGTCTTGCATTGTGTTACAGTAAAAGGCAATCTTTTAATGGTGGGCCATTCAAAATCATGTGTGCAAGCACTGCTGCTATTGGTAAGTTGTGCCACTTTTTCAGTCTATGACATGAAGTCCCACTTTTACTTTGCAATAACAGTTAAAACAGTTAAGTAGTATTGGCAGTTGAATTGCATTTGATTGAGTGAAGTTTTTCTTTTTTATTATATTTAGATGAAACACCACTATTTTGTTACTTTATGTATGCATGTTCTTTTCCCTAACAAATGACAATTTTGGAGTTGATTAGAGTAGATAGGGGGGCTCCTAGAGTAGAGAGGGGGTTCCAGAGGTTCCACCTTGAATAGAGAGTTGCAAAATTTAATTTAGCACTTGTGTAGTAAATCTTCCTGAGAAAACAAACATGACAACATTAATTAAGACAGGGATGAGGCTCCCATATTTTGTAAAAGTGCTGTTTACCTTTTATGTTCTTTCCTCCAGGCTAGGCACACCACCTTTCCATAATCTCCAAGGCATACCCATGGGGAATGGTCAGATAAGTGGTTAATACTCTGAAAGATTAGGAGTAAACAGCAAAGATCCAACTGGTGACTACAGTAAGTGATAGGTGTGCCAAGGGATTACTAGTTGTAATATGAGGTTCTCAGCATTTGGCAGTAAAACTATCACCCTCAAATGACCAACTTTGGTATGTTACTATATTCTCATATAGGATGATTTATGCAGCAAATAATCCTGACTCTTGCAATTACTTGATTATTTCCATTGGAGGGGAAATGCCCCAGTTCAAAAGACATAGTAAAACTCTGGTAGACTTCCAAAGGCTCACCATCTCCAAGAAGAGGTTTTGTGGTCAGTTTCTAATAGCTTAGGTACTAGTCTTCGGGCTCACTTGCATAAAACAATTTGACAGCCTACAAATAAGCATTCACACTTTTCATGATAGCTTAGTTGAGATAGGGCCCTTGAGTTATAGCATGCAATCAGTATTGAGGGGATGTTCCCCTTTGCCGGGAGGATATGTTTACATCTGTCATGGCATTTACAATGTTCAGTGTACTGCAGAAGTTTCAACTATAATGCTTAAGTAAGGAGATCATTTAGGCACAGACTCTTGCTGGTGATGCAAAGTTGAGAAGGCATACTATGTAAACTTAACTTGGGAGTAACCAGTATTTTTAAGATTTGTCTAAAGCTGCAGGACGTGGAAGTTTGGCCTATATGTCTCCTCATACCACCTACTGAGGCAAAAGCATTATAGATTATAGGAATCTTGTCAAGAAGCTTCAAGTGTGAGGGGTGATTTTTAGATGGTTCACACCTTATGTTCATTTTTCTACTGTTTAGATTTTGGAAACATTTTGTAAAAGATGCATCTAAAGAAACTTACTGCTATCATGCAAGCTTCTTACTGCAGGAGAATTTGATGTTGAATGCATATAGATTAACAAATTCTGAAACATCATCCTTAATGGTTAAGAAAACCCTACAAAATGATTGGACATTTTATGCCTTTTGATTTCATTATGAGACTTCTTACCAGTGTTGCATGTCTTTTAACTTACTTTGGACAGATCAAAATGAAAGTAAAAACACAATTTGTTATTTTATGCCTTTTTGATCTGCATTACTGTGCTTTACTTATGCCTATTGACAAACTGGTGCTACTGTAACTCCTCCTCCTCAGTCTAACAGTAGGTTATTTACTTGACGTATATGTAATGGGGTTTTCCTTCACTTTTGTTTTCTTCAAGTTTTGTTTTCATGAAGGCTCAATAGAGAAGATTGTTTTAAAACTGAAGCCACTTTATAAGTTCTCAAATATCATCAACTGCTGTTCCATCTAATTGTGACAGACAAAATGGCACTTGCCCAAAAGTTTTGCAACAGTCTGGTACTAGACAATGCTATCTTGTCACTATCATAGCCTTCAGCCTGCATTTCTGAGTTTGGGACCTTTCCTCATCATCAGCATCATCTAATACTTTCATTTTCTGAGTAGACAGTCTCTACTTCTACTGCTACTCCACCTCAGGGCTTCCACTGAATCAAATGGATATCTCTGTCACCCCAAAAGGGAAGGAAAGGAAGTTGTGGAGGTTTCTAGAATATACAATAAATAAAATAAATATGATTCATTTACTCTCCCATTTGAGTTCCTTAAACATATTCATTAAACTCTTCAGATTCACCATGGTTTCAGAAGCAATAACAGGACACAAAGTGCTTTAGTCAACTTCCATAAAGTTGCCCTTATAACAGTGAATATTCTGCATGTATTTTGGTCCCTGCATCTACAAGGCAAGATGTTATACAATTTTAACACCAGACCCAGACTACCTCTGCACACACGCACACATGCACGCACACACACACACACGCACAAAATCGATAGGTATTTGTGCATTTTTTGCCGACTTGGATAATTATAGTGATTATACGGAGTGTATTCAGCAAAGCTAGATAGGCATCTGTGTAATGGAAGGGTTAGTATGTTTTTTCTTTATTCTTTTTGTCAGCTCATCATTAAGTTCTTCAGATAACACATACAAACATTCTCACTTGCAATGGACAAAGAATCTAGGGTTTCTTTTTGAATGCATACAGCTGCATTCAGATGCCTGCAAATTGTCAAAACCTCAAAAATTATGCTTTACTTGGAGGCCAGCTTGCAGTATTTATCATGTGGGGCACTTCTCCCTCCCATGTTCCCTATAAATTATAAAAGTCACAGAGCAGCACAAAATATGGAAATATATGACTTTCAGAAAAAAATATATTTTAAGCAGCAAGAAAACTCAAAAGAAGTGAGTGTGTTCCAGCAGCAAACCCAAGCAGAATTCCAAGCAAAACCACAGCTGTTAACAGGGAGAATGGCAAGGCTCAACAGTTGAAAATTCCACAAGTTTTATTAAACGTTAGCGTTTTCATAGTGTTCACCACTGCTTCATCAGACAAGAAAGTAATGCAAATGAACTTCTTTTATACTAGATTTCAGTATCAGTTAATACAACAATGCAGACTCCTAGTTGAGCAACATAGCATCTGCTTTTAAAGCAACAGTGTCTAAAAACGGCAAATAAAAAATAACAGTAGAAATACCAAGATGCAGAATAGTACATTTATCTACTTTTCTTTGCTTTTAATACTGTATTAGGGGTACATGGTCATTCAGACCCATTCTCCTGTGCACTCCTGACCTTAAAATCCACTGTATTTCTTCATTTTCAGTCATAATTACTAACCCCCCCCCCCCATACTCACATTCACAACTTATAAAACTTGGAATACAAATGCATGCAAAACCAACCGGAAACTAAAACAGAGAGTGAGGGATCATTTGTATTGCATGAGAAGAGGGAATGTTTGTAATGCTTTAGCAAAACACACACTAACAAATGGCAACACACATACATTTGTATTCCAAGTTTTATAAGTTGTGAATGTGACTATTGGGGGGGTGTTAGTAAATATGACTGAAAATGCAGAAATACAGTGGATTTTAAGGTCAGGAGTGCACAGGAGAATGGGTCTGAATGACCATGTACCCCAATACAGTATTAAAAGCAAAGAAAATAGATAAATGTACTATTCTGCATCTTGGTATTTTTACTGTTATTTTTTATGTGCAATTTTTAGACACTGTTGCTTTAAAAGCAGATGCTATGTGGATCAGTTAGGATTCTGCATTGTTGTATTAATTGATCGTGAAATCTACTATAAAAGAAGTTCATTTGCTTTACTTTTTTGTCTGATGAAGTGGTTGTGAACACTGCAAAAGTGCTAACTTTTAATAAAATGAGGATTTTACAAGTGTTGAGCCTTACCTTTGTGCCTGTTACCAGCTGTGGTTTTGGTAAAAAAATATATTTTAACTTGTTTTCAAGTTTTTTAAATGTGAATGATTTTCTAAAGCACACTACTCAAAAATATTTTGTTTACGACATGAATATACAAATGCTCATGCTTATGGGCACACAAATATGTACATCAACAATGCTTGTTACAGTTGTAAAACTGGCCCATGTCTATTGTGATGCAGTACCATTTACCTTTTACATTTACCTTTGAGTTTACACAGAAATACTGTATTACTTTCACATTATATTGTGGAGTCATGTTTAAGGACAGTAAGATACGAAGACTGGTAGTTCTACCCTGCAGCAGATACCTGGCTTCCCATTTAAGAATGGAAAGATAAGTGTAGTTTACCAAACTACTAAGCTATTGATTATCAGATGGGATATTAAACAGAAGTCCAACTTTCTTTACTTGCTCTTAGGAGATGCCTAGTAAAGATCCATTTATACTAATCAGTAAAAATGCATGATATCAGAATATTTAAAAAATGTAAAGCTCACAATGACGTACAAAACAGAATTTGTTTGAAAAAAAAAATCCATAAAATGTAATGAGAAAATATATAGAAAAAATAGGAAATAGAAGCAACAAAAAAAGAAGTTATGTCTTACCATAAAGTTCCATCTGTATTGTAGATCTTTGTTTATTCATTACCATTAGGACCTCGGTTCCATCCTTGGAACCGATACGGCCATTTCCAAGCTCGTGCCAGCCCAAAACTCTCAGCTAAGACCTACCCATAATGCCCCCTCCTAGTTACTTCAGATCGAGTTTGCCCACCCTTAGATATTAAATGTAGTAATAGAAAAAAAATAGTAGGAGGCTCTGTCTGAGCAAATACCCTAACCAGGAGTTCCTAAAGTCCACCAGGAGTGCAGGCAGGGGAAGGAGGGCAGGAAGTAATGAATGAACAAAGATCTACAACACAGATGGAACATTATGGTAAGACATAACTTCTTTATCTGATGTTGTAAATCTTTGTTTATTCATTACCATTAGGACCGAGTCCCCAGCTACTTGAGTCCTGGGTGGCCCTAAGGAAGGATATTCCTGAGCACCATAGAACCAAAAGATGCTCGTCCTCTGGAGGCCAAATCTAATTTGTAATGAAATATAAAGGTATGATGTCTTGCCCAAATGGCTGCTGTGCAGATATCATCCGTTGAAGCTCTGGAATGAAATGTTATAGAAGTAGCCATAGATCTGGTAGAATGAGCCTTTATTTTGGAAGGTAAGGATAGCTTATTCTGTTGGTAAATAAAGGTAATGAAGTTTCTAAGCCAGGAGGATAAAGTCACTTTGGAAACAGGTTTACCCAATCTGAGTCCTGCAAAGGCCACAGACAATTGATCTGTTTTCCTGAAAGATTTAGTCCTATCCAAATAACAATGAAGCTGCCGATGCACATCAAGGGTGTGCAAAAGGTACTCCCCTCAGTTAGAATGCTGAGGGAAGAAAACCGGCAGGTCAATAGATTGGTTAATGGAAAAGTCAGAAATGACCTTGGGCAAGAAAGAAGGATCAGTACAAAGGGACACCCTATTAGTGTGGAAGATCAAGTAAGGGCTCTTGACACTCAAAGCCTGCAGCTCAGATACTCTTCCTGCTGATGTAAGTGCTACTAGAAGTAAGGTTTTCCATGACAAAATTTGCAAATCACATGTATCAAAAGGCTCGAAAGGAGAACCTGTGAAAGACTGAAGTACCAAAGTCAAACCCCATGGTTCTAAGGGAGGCTTGACCGGAGGTTTAACATTTAATATTCCTTTCAAAAAGGTCTTGCAGAGGTTGTGTGACATAATTGAAGAATTATCAAGATCATTATGAAAATTGGCAATAGCTGCTAAATGTACAGTGATTGTCAAAGCTGAGGCTCCTGCATGCAAAACAGTAGTCAGGTATTGTAGGAACTTTTGAATAGGCATAGAGAAAGGGTCTAAGTTCTGATGTTTGGCCCAAATAGAGAACCTAGTCCATTTACTAGAATAAACTTTCCTGGTGGAAGGTTTGTGTGAAGCCAGAAGAATTTCACGAACAGGAGATGGGATGTCAGGCAGCCTGACAATCATTGGAAGTGAAGGAACCAAACTGTGAGCTTCAGACTGTGCAGGTTTGGATGAATCCGTCCCTGAGGATGAGATAACAGGTATAGGGAATGATCCAGGATCCACAGACTGTGAATCAGATGAGGCCATAGGGAAGGCCCGGTGGCCAGTCTTGCCTTAGAGCATCCCTTGGTGGTTTCCCCTGAGGGAGGATAAGGGCAAATTAGCTTCTGCATTTGTAGTTTAGGGGGGGAAGCAAACAGGTTACAGCCAGGCTTGCCCCAGCGTTGGAAGATACGATCCGCTGTTACAGGGTTGAGGGACGACTTGTGAGGCATCAGGATATTCTTGCTCAGACTGTCCACAATAAGTACTCCCGAGAATGTGTGTTGCTATAAGGATGTGGTTGTAAACTACCGCCCAGTGCCAAATCCTCATGACTTCTTGACACAGGGGGTAAGACCTGGTTCTGCCTTGCTTGTTGAGTTACCAGATGACTGACATGCTGTCTGACTGAATTACAATGGTCCCAGAGGGTAGGGATGCATGGAACACTTGCAATGCTAGGAGAACTGCCCCCAGTTCCAGAACATTTATTTACAAATTGGCCTCCATAGGGGACCAAGTGCCTTGGACAGTCTTTCCCTGGAAATGCACCCCCCCACCCTTACAAGGAAGCATCTGTGGTCACCGTGGCTGTAGGCTGGGGAAGACAGAATGATCAACACCAAAGATTCGTTTGTGGGTACATCCACTATAACATTTCTTCCTTGCAATGGTTTGAAAGATGTAACGTGGTCGAGTGGGAAAATTAGCAATGACCATTGTGCCAGAAAGGAGCCACTGTAGGATTCTCATGTGCAGTCTCGCCAGTGATACCGATATAATAGCAGCCACCATGGAGCCGAAGAGTTGCAGTACAAGACATGCTGGTACATAGGTCTGAGAAGAAGGTCTTGGATTTGGTGTGTTATATTCAAAAACCTGTGAGGAGGGAGAGAAGCTTGACAGGATGTTGTGTCAAAGACTGCTCCAATGAATTTGTGTCTTCATTGGAGACATTAAGATTTGTCCCTGTTGATTGTAATCCCCAAAAAGAGAGTGAGACCTTGAGTGTAAGAAGATCCCTGGTCGCAGCACTAAGGAGCCATCGTCTAGAGAGGGAAACACCTGAAATCCTTGTAGTCGAAGATGAGCTACCACAACTGCTATACATTTGGTGAACACTCGAGGGGCTGTCGAGAGACTGAATGGCAGTACCCTGAACTGGTAGTGATTGGCTCCAGGAGCAGTGATCCATCTTTATGTGGTAGTAAGCATACTGGAAGGTCTATAGAGCACATCCAGTTATCCCTCCCTAGGGAGGAAAGAATGGACTGTATCGTGAACATCCGGAAATTTTGAAGTTTGATAAATTTGTCCAATAGGCTGAGATCCAGGATTGGTCTCAAGTCTCCTGTCTTTTTTGGCACTAAAAAGAACCTCGAGTAAAACCTGGATCCTGTCTGGTCTGGTGGTACTGGTTGGATGACTCTTTTCCTTAGCTTTTGTATTTCTAAGGCTGCTAATTCCCTGTGATTGTGTGGTACATCGGGGATGAGAGTAAAACTGAATGGTATTCGGTAGCCTCTGGATATTATTCTCTGCAATCAAACATTGGTAGTAATAAGATACCAGGCTAGTAGATGAAGAGAAAAATGCCCCCCGACTGCTTCCAGAGGAAAGCAATTGGGCCACTGCTCAAGAGCACTGGTAGGGTCTGCTAGAGAAAGAATCTCTAGCCTTGGTTACACAGACCCCCTCTACCCCAAAAGGGACTTCTTCCATATGAGTTTCCCCCTCTGCCCCAGGGGGACTGTTCACCATGAATGTCATGAAAAAGTCCTTGGGATTTCTTGTACCACATTTTTCCTCCCTTCTGGTTCCTGGAGTAGGACCTCTGGGGGTTAGAAAGGAGTATGCCCACAGCAGACAAGATCTTTCCATCTTTCTCACTAAGTGTAAGTGTGCCTCGTACTTTGGGTCCAAAAAGTGCAGATTCATCGACAGGTGCATTGATGAAGGAAGATTTAAAGGAGTCTGCGAAGTCACACAACTGCATGCAAGCATTACATCTCATGACAACACCTGATGCATGAGATATCAAACTCATCGAGGAGTTCGAGATGGATTCAAGGGTAGCTAGCTGTGAAGCAACAGTATGATGCACCTCATCAGGCAGTACCCCACCAAAGAGGGTGACATTTTGGAAATTAGGTCTCTTTGGAGGCAAGGAAAGTGTGCCAGATAGAAGAGCGACTGAATGGCAAATTTTACTGAAGCATAGGTCCATTTCCCTAGTCTGTCCATGGTCCAGGACTCTCTGTTCGGAGGATGGATGGTGGAACTATCTTCTGCAAGTTCCCTCTTGGTGGCCATCATCATGACCATAGAATCAACTGTCATCTGCTAGGACCAGTGGGGCTGGTTTTCAGGTGTAGATACAATTTTTTGTCTGGCCTCTGAGGGAAAGGTTCTACATTGTCTGGGGCCTTCCAGGCACACTGCATGATGATTTTAACAAGGTCATATTCCAGTGGAGTCACCCAGGAAGTAGATGGCCGGGCACAGAAGGCCTGCAGGAACACCGATTCCTCAGAATAAGGGTTATAGGACTACCAGTCTCCCTGCTGCTTGAGGATTTCAAGAATGTCTCCGAATGAGATGTCATCTGGGGAAGACCATGGGGACCCTTCCCCCTCATCAGAATCAGTGTCTTTGGTGATAGAGTCCTCCAGTGAATCAAGGTGCTTCCTCTTTCACCATTTCTTCTGGGGTGGCTCCCCAGTGGGATCTTCTGAGGAGGACTCCGGAGAAGGGGTTCCCTTCAAAGAGGGTTCTTGTGACTCTCGTGCCTGGGATCCCGAAATAGAGGGTTGGAAGAGGTGTATGCTAGGGGAGGGTTCTGATACTGATGTCACTGGTGCTGACTGAGAGTCCACTACCTGTACAGCAGGCCCACCTGAGGAGGGATGGGAGTCCGGAACTGGGAGGGACAACCTCAGAACCGGGGTCACACCTCACCATGAGGAGCCCACCTCCAGGTGAGGAGCTCTGAGAGAACTGGAAGCCATCAGAGCAATGGACATAGATGGAAGTGGTGAGAAAATAGGTGCAGGGCTAGGTACCAAGGTACGGATGGTCCAAGCACTGCTTCGGGAGAACATCAGTTCCACTGGGGCCGATGCAGCAAGGGTGTACGGTGCTGACAGGGACAACACTGCTGTCCTAAGTGAGACAGTATGCACCAGAGTGGAAGTATCTTGCCCTTGGCAGATATTCGAGTTTTGGAGCCGATGGAGCAGAAGAAACTGTCGGCACCATGGCTGGGGATGGTGCTGAAGCAGGTACAGTCATCAGAGCCAATGTCGGATCCAAGGACTGCACCGAAGTCAGTGATGCTGAGGTCAGAACTGAAATAGAGGTGAATATCATGGATGGCACAGAGGAAGAAGACACAGAGCCTGTTGGCAAAGAGGTCTGCGCCGAGGGTGCCAGTGAAACACGGAGCCGACTCAGTTCCATAACTGATGGAGATGCAGGACTGAGTGACTCTGTTTTTCCTTATTTTTTTTTTTTTTGTTTTTTGGAGGGGGTGAGACCTCTGACCCAGATAGAGCCTCTGAAAAAGGTGTCTTGAGTAATCCATTTTTTCCTTATGTTTTTTGGTCTTTGGAGGGGGTGAGACCTGTGACCCAGATAGATCGTCCAAAAAAGGTGTCTTGAGTAATCCATTTTTTTCCTTATTTTTTTTGGTTTTTGGAGGGGGTGATACCTCTGACTCAGATTGAGCCTCTGAAAAAGGTGTCTTTTTAAGATAAGTTTATTTTTACGTTCTGCAAGTGTACAATTACTAAAACTAGCACAAATGGCACAGTCAGCTTTAATATGATCCACGCCCATACAGTAGACACAATGGACATGTGTGTCTGAATTAGGCATCTTACGTCCACACTTGTCACACTGTTTAAATCCCAACTTAGCTTTGTCTGACATAGTAAGGCAACAAGGTGATCCTATAGAAAAATTAAGGGAGAAAATACCAATGATGTTATTTAAAAAAAATATCACTAGTATAAAAGGAAAGGCCTGTCAAAGACAGGAGAGAGGGACAGTACCAATAAAGGTAAAAAATTAAATTACCAAGGAAAAGGGTAGGAAATAGGCTTAGGTTATCGGCGACAGTGAGAAAAGGCTAACTTGACTAAAATTAAATAATTTTGAAGAGAAACTGTCTTAAAATTAACAATTTTCTACTTAGCTTTGAGAGAGATGGCTAGCATGTCTGACTAGGAATGCGGCACATGAGATCTGAAGTAACTTAGGAGAGGGGCGTTATGGGTAAGTTTTAGCTGAGAGTTTTTAGCTGGCACGAGCTTGGAAACAGCTGTATCGGTTCTGAGGATGGAACCAAGGTCCTAATGGTAATAAATAAACAAAGATTTACAACATCAGATCAATATTTTGATTTCGTATCATAAAATAAAACAATTAAAAATAAAGTTATTCTCAGCCAGCAATATTTCTGTCACAATTTACATGTCGCCTTTCATTGTTAACTTGCATCGATTGTGCAAAAAAGCACCAAAAACAAACCAATGTTTTAATTGTAATGCTTGTAACTGTTGTCTGCTCTGAACAGTTTCCCTGTTGTATTTCTATGAAACAATGTGTATCTCTCATTTTCTAATGTGCTGGGAGACACAAAATGTCTTTTTAGTCTTTTTTGCTATTCTGTTTTTTTAATCCTTTTTAATACGGAAAATAGAACTTGATCCATCTGATTATGCAAAATAAATTTTATAATGGTCCAGGTAAGCATCTTGTTTACTAGCCAAGCCAGATTGCAGTGTCTCCCCTGGGTTAGCAACATTGGCATTCCTTTTTGTTTAGTCTTTTCATAGTGCCAAAATTGTGATAACAGCTCAAGTCACATCTGTTTACCTATCTAATTACCAATCTGAAATGTGTTCCTTCTGTAAAACAAAACAAAACAAAAAAGTAATGCTTGCCAGAGTAAACTCTAATTGGTAGCCTGTGTTTGTTTTAAAGGTTTCTTCAGGGAAGCATCTTCATCCCTTACTTTTCTTTCAGTGAAGCTAACCCAGACATCAGGCTCAATGCACAGAACATTTCATGCCTTTTTAAGACAGTGGAAGTATATGCGATCTATGAAGTCAACTGTCGCTGTCTTAACCACAGGTCTGGGTCTGGTGTGTCTTAACTGCAGCACAAATTTCATTTTTTCCACTTTATTTCTCCTCCCTTGATTTCTCTCTCTCTCTCCCCCATGATCTGTTTTTTTCATAAATAAAGTTCCTAAAATCACATAAAGCCTCTATTTCCAACATGCACATTTCCCTTTTCACAATATTTTCAAAAAAGAGAAAGACAAATTGTTTAAAAATGTTTGCATTTTCTCAGAGTACTGGTGACTTCAGAGATGACCATGTTTACCTTCATATAAAACATTTGTTTCTAACAAACATTTCATAATCTTACTAAATTAATTTACTGCAAAACAATTGTAGATTGTACCGTGTCCTATTTCTTCCATAGCCAGTTTTCTCAACTGTCTGTTTAATCCTTACTTTATATGGATTTGCCTGACATCCCCTAAGTCCCTATTCATTTTTAACATTCTTATATAATGGTGGAAACGCCAGTTATCCTCATACTAAAAATCTTTTTTTTCATATCTTATTTATGATTAATATTTATTTTGTATATTCATACACCTTACATGATTTCTTCAACTTTCATTCAGACCTCCTCAGATATTTTATTTAACATTATCACTACTATTCAATCCCCATATACTTTTTGTTGCTTTTGTTTAGCCTTGTTTCATGTAGTTGACCTGTTTGCTTGTTTTTATTCTGTACCTGGACTTGTGCCTTAAGTCCCCCACATGGCCAAATAAGTGGTTTATGATATGAGTTCCCAACCTTTCCTTTAAGGATGACAACTGAAGCTGCTGATGGTATTGAACTGTAACTTGTCTTCATCACGTGTGACCTTTTTGGGGAGCCTCCCTACTCTTTTTTTAACATTCTGACTTCCATCTGAAGTGAATTTAACATTTTGCAAATGACTGTGAATTTAGAAAAAAAAGTCATTTTTTATAGTTTCAGATACCCGAGAAACAGAAAACTGTTACTTCATGGGAGTTTAACATGTATCAATAGGCAAATCCTCCTTTTATCGACATTTAGAGTTTGCAAATCTATTTTAGTAATTAATATATGTGGTGCAGATTTCCTTTGGTGTAATTTTGGTTAAGCTGACAATTGTATAAGAACATTACTGCATTATTGGTTGCTGATTTCTCTCTCAAAAGCATGCATTATTTTTTAACCTCATGACAGCCTATGGTTTTGGGATCATATGAACAGCCACACTGTAAGTCTGCAGAAAACCAACTTTTAATGTTTATAACCTACATGTCTGCTTTTATTTAAACAAGTTACATTTTTTATGTATTTCCTGAATCATAAATGTCATATCCTACATGAAACATGTTACTGTTTCTTACATAAAATCAACATTAGGTCAACAAAAACTATATTAACTATTGGTTATTTTAATTAATAGCTATCCTCCTTTAGCATGTTTTTCATCAATTTTTTTTTCGAAACCATCATATCCTAAAATCCCCTTATGCCAACAACGTTTATGTTCTAAAAGAGTGCAGTGATTTGTACAATGGTCACATTCATTAATAAGATACCCAACATTTTAACACATCATTACCCCATTTCCAAAATGCATGATTTTGCCACCAGGTTTTACTTTCATTTTGTACTGTACAATTAATTAAAGCTTGCATTCTTGCATCAATGCATTATACATTCATTTTTATATATATGTATATATATATATATATATATAAAGTTTAACTTTAAAGACTTCCATGTCTTGTTTAGTCACTGCATCCTACGAAAGTACAACAGACAGATGAGAACAGGAAATGCACTAACTTATTTTATCTGCAGTAGCATAATGTTTCCCCAAAGCAGTAGTACACCAACAATAAAATAAAAAAAACAAACAAAAAAAAAAAACTAAAATAAAATTACTTTCAGGATTTTATACAATCTTTAGTGCTTTCATCTCAGAATTAGTTACATGACTTCAGAAAAATATCTAAAAGTGTTTAATCAAAAGACTGCAGAACAACATTTAATACTATCTGTTTCCAGCATTTAATTATTCTGAACATATACTATGACAGAAAAATGAATCAGGATAAAACAAGTAAAAATTAATGTAAATGTACAAACTGTAAACATCCCATGCTATGAACACTATGGTATTTATTTTTCATTAATATTTCTATATTTCTGACAATCAACACGCATGTGCCAGTTTCAGTGGATTCATTTCTACCAAAGAAAATCACATTATTAAAGTTACTTGTTCATAAATCCTGGTTTCTCATCCACATCCTGAAATAAAAAAGAATATCACTAAAACATCTTCTTGATTCCATTATGTTTGAAGGAGATTTGTTATCTATGTAAAATCGTGTGGCTAATAAAGCTGATTATTTCATTCCTGAAACATTTGCTGGTCAGTCAAGATCTTAGTTTTTATCAAAAACAGTCACCAGTGTGTGGATTCTGCCCCTTTACTAAAAGTAAAGAAAGAGAAAGGGACTTCAAAGGCCTTGTGTAGCTATTCAGTAAAGAAACCCAAATAAATAAAATATTTTCTTTATTACAGTATGTAGTCTATATACAACATTATTTATAATGTGATGAGCCTTGTTCTGCTATCCTGTGTCTTAGTGGATATAAAAACTCTTCTGTTCTACACTTAAGTTAGGGATTCTGGTCTTAAATTGTATCAAATAACACTCTCTGGGATTAATTTCAGGGTGGACTAATGAAACAATGTGCCTCTAAAGTGAAGTATTATGGTCTTGTGCAAAGATGCTTGTGTATAAGATATTACTGAGTTAATTCATGCAGCTAACTCAATAGTCTTTCATTATTTTTTTTTTAAATATTTCGATTACTCTATTCACAGCCATGGGGAGCTGCAACCTATCTTTGAAATAAATGAATACAAGACAGAAGACTAATCCTAGAAGGAATGGCAGTCCATTGCAGGACATGTATACCTATGAATAAAATAAAGGATTATCAAATTACTTGGCCATATATCTTTGGGAGGTGAAAAGAAACCCAAGAATCTGGTAAAAAAAATTATGCAGACACATGCAAGGCATGACATCTTGGCAAAGAAGGCATACCAGCTAGGAAATGAACTGAACAACTAAGTGCTATAAAACAACAGCTCTGACTACAACAGTGTTCTACTTCCACTGTAGAAGTCAGTCATACAAAACAGCATTAGACAGCTAACATCCTACAAACTGAACCATAACATTTATTCCTGTGAAAACAAAGCATTGCAGCAATGAGGCAATCATACCTCCATGAAATATTAACCCTGACCAGTAAACTGACGTCCATGAAAGCAAAATATATTTTGTCATGCCAATATAGTAGTCACACATGTAATGGACAAATCTGTTTGTTATCTATACTGTGAAACTCTCTTGACAATCATTAGCTTATAATTTACATAATTGGAATAGTCTGTATTGCTTAAAAGTTATGCTTTATATGTTTTCCTCTTAATATCCCAGTTTGTGCATTTGTTCATGGCTGTGGTTGAAAACAGTCCTTTCATAATACTTGGATCAGTTTGCTTATCCATTTAACAAATAACAAATGAGTAATAACTATTATATAAACACATTCCCATTGCTCACGTATAGCATAACATGAAGTATAATTGGGCCATGTTTGTGCACTTGTGCTGCACAAATTAGTAAACATGTTCACTTGTTACAGAACATTTTGCCATCTATTCATCACATTTAATAGTAATATGAGGCATGCAGACATGCCACCCTCAGATGCAATGTGAAAAATGCTAGAACAAAAATCCATGTAACACAGATAAAATAATTTAATGATATGGTCAGCAGCAGTATGTTGTGAAGGCCTGACTGGAAATAACCTAAAGTTATCCAAACTACAATGAATGCTAAATAGTCAAAACATTAATGTTTATAAAATGAACACATCAAGGACCTATTTAAACCATGTCTATATATATTCATCACCACTGCATATATTGATAGCATCTACGCTGCAATATCCAGAAGCTTCAAGTGTAGTTCAGGAAGAGGCATTGGAATGCAGAAACAATCTGCAAGTTACATTATGCCTCTGAAAGTGTGTGTATATATTGTAAAGTTTGCACCTGGTACTGAGACAACATTGCTATACACAAGCATTTAACATGCACCTTTAGAAATATCTATATGCTTCTGCATAATCTCAAGATACCAGCAGTCTGTTTTCAATACAAGACATATATCTGTTAAATCATGTGCTTCCAAGTCATGATAGATCTTACTAGTGTAAGTGCACATGTACACTATTGCATCTTAATTGTGAGTGAAAAAGTTACAGCCTCTGTGGATACTATCAAGTTCCATCAGGTCTTTATTCAGAAAATTTCAGAAGAAAGCTGTACCACATATCATGCAAACACCTGTAGGTGGAACATTTCCATTCAAGGATATGTATCCCCTATTCTACTTATGTGTAGTTACACATCATATATTATATTAATCTAATGTATACATGTATGCTAACCAGGTCAGGACCACAAGAATGTAGAATCCATGAAAAGTTTGCAATGCTGCTGGATCACAGGCTGCATTTGTACATTAATACCTGCAGTATATATGAAGGAACCACCTTAGAGGCAGCCCATTTGAATGCAGTCTATAGCTTTGACTTACACAGAAAGCAGTTCTTACTCAACATGTTACAGTTGTCAACATGTAAAAATAAAGTCATGAATGTCTCCGTTTGAAAACAAAATGTAGTTCAAAACTTACAGCATCTTCTGCCACCATCCCAGAATCAATGTCAGATTGAACTTTTAGAAAATGTTCTAAATGCATAAGTATTGCCCACTATACATGGCTGTCATGTCACAGGAACCTTAATTATCAAAACAAGTATGATTTGAATTGCATCCTTGCACTGCAGGGTTAACTGTATGCAAGGTCATAAGTAAAACTTTGAATATGGTCAAACAATATACACTACCCCCTGTCATACACAGTTCTTTTTATGAATAAAATAAATAATGGATCCACACTGGTCATTCATATCATCAACCCAAAATCACTGTTACCAGAAGGAATGGTAATATTCACAATGTATATGTCAACAGAAAGAATGTGGTCATCATAATTAGCATCAAGATCAAATAAGTGCTGCAGCAGGAATGCAGTCTCACTCTCCATGATGATCAACTAATGAAGTGCAGAAGGTGCATTCAGCATGTTTTGACATGTCAACAGCACAAAAAGAGGACATTATTGCAGCAGGAATGACACCCCATACTATCCTTAGAATCTAGTGCCACTGTTCGTGACCAGCTGTACCTTACTTGCAGAAGCAGCATTCAGAATGCCGCTACAGGCAGGCAGTCAAAGAACAGTTCAGGTTGCCACTAGAATAATCTTAATATGAAGAGTCTAAGGCTGCTGTTCTACCACCCATGCCCATCCCTCAAAAAAATCCATCAACTCATGGCACGTAAAGTGTCAATCTGCAGAAATGAACACTTGGACTGCTCTATGAAAACAAAAATCATATACATTTCTAGTGTATACTTTTGTTCAAAATGTTGTATCTTCTGAAAATATGCATGCCAGACATCTACCTGTGTCCTGTATTCTTAGTAGCTGCTGCACCCTTCTAGACCGATCTGTTACCATGTTCGCAGTTACTTGAATACTGATATTGAGTGAACTGTTATGTTTAATTATAATAGTTTATAGACAAACAGTCTATCTTAAAAAAGGGAAGATGCCAACAATCACATAACTGGTGAAAGGTTATCAATTATAAACTAAAAAAAAAACTTGTAGTTGAAGTCTTATTTGCTCCTAAATAAATGAAAACCCTTTACTTAAGAGAAACATTGGGTAAAAAATGATCAGTTAAATATAGGAGCAAGTAAACTGCATAGGAAAAAAACAATGAAAACCTGTAAACAAACTGAAACTCATACAATTATTCTAATTACACTTAGTCTCGATGTGGTTCTGGAGCCTACAAATTTGTACTGAAGACTGTTACCAAAATATCATTAAAAAATTTCAGTGCTGTAGTTGAGACACAATAAAAATAAAAATAAAGTGCCCCAGAACCATGAGTAAAATCTGTTTAATCTGTCACTTTAAATCAAGAACAACAATAAAAATAAAAATAATGTGCTCCAGAACCACATCGAGAATAAAAATAAAATAAAGTGCTACTGAACTTCTGCTTTTCTCATTGTAGCTGAGACACAAGCAGCTTATCTCAAATCTAGCTACAATCACTAAGAGAGTTGGCTGTACTCCCCTTTTCTACCATTCCTGCATAACATACTTTTGTTATTTCAGTTGTGACTGGATTTTCTCCCATCTATAATCAGAAATGAAGGATGAAATGTAGGAATCCTGACAGCTTTCTCTGCAAATTAGATATTTCCCAAATTCAAAAAGTCGCAATTAGGAAGGAGAGAGTACCAGTCATGGTTATTTAATCCTTGTAGGCAATTGTTGTTTTCCAAACAAAACAGGGTTTTTCTCTTTTTTAAACTAAGCTGATAGAATGAACAAAGATTTTGACTCCAACTTAAAGGTAATGCACCTTCTGAAAGGAAACTGTTTCATTCGATCATACACAGCAGCATTAGAGTAGTTATAAAATTTTGCACATCTAATAACATATGCAACTAGTGACAATTATATTCCAAAGAAAATATATAGCTCCTGACAGAGAGCATAGTATATTTATCATAAAACAAAGGCAAGAAACTTAAACCAAGAACAAGTAACTCCACGACAAAAACGGCTGCCAAATAATCCTCCACTTTATTTAAACAAGAAACACCATAAAATCTTCGTAAAATCAAGCGCTTTCGCCTGATCGATATCAGGCTTTATCAAGACAAAGTCCTATTGGATGTGCCAACATTTAAATACTGTTGTCCATTAAGGCTAAATTACACAATTAAGATAATACAATTATTGTTATTATTATTACTGCAATTCATTAATCCAAATTCGGATTTTAAAGTGCTAGTGCTCCTCTTAACAGTTTGTATTACAATTTTCATTGCCATAACTCCATTCTTATTAAGAATTAAAATGCTTAAATAGGTTTTATCAGCGGAGTCCAAATCATTAAAATTACTGAACTAGAACACAATTATTTAAAAATATATACATAAATCATGTTTTTGCAATACTTGAATGCATCTCACACATTTGCGTTTCTTAGACAATATAACACAATACTGACAAATGTATTGAAAATGGTTCGTTGCAGTTGTATTCAAATGAGTATTGCAAACACCTCAAAGTTGTTAATCCTTCCCTTGTTAAAGAAAAACTTAGTGTGTGTGTTTGTTGTGAAAAATTTGATGCTTTCCTTAGCATTAAAAACATTAAAACCTTAAATACACTGAAGGTTGTCTTTTTTTACTTTTTTACTTACTTTCTTAACTATGGAATGAGACAATGCCTAACCCTCTTAAAATGTTTAAATCAGCGAATCTTGTTTGCGCTCATATTTATCATAAAACCCAATGTGTGAGTGAGGCACAATGCTTAAAAGCAATAGTCAGTACAGGGTCTTAAGAACAAGTGTCATGGATAGCATTATATAAATGAAGACTTAGGAAAACACTACTGTGTTTCTGTCCTTGCCCACAAGACTGAAAACACAATTGTTCTGTTAATCAACTTTCACATAGTGCCAACAAATCACTACCTAATTATTTTAAAAGCACGGTGGCTTCTTACTCCAGCTAGAGCAAACATTTACTAAAGAGTCTTCATTTACATCCACTAAAATGAACAGCTTTTGTCCTCCCCTTGCCAACACACTGAAACTACCTTATTCCTCCCAGTCATGAGAAACACTGAAGATATCAAAATGATCTGATCTGTCTTTTCTGGGGCCAACCCCTAGATGCCAGGAATAACTTGTCTCAGAAACTATGTGCATTATACAATTTGTTACAACTTAAGAAGAAAATGAGAGACTACCTTACCAAAGAAAACAAATGTGCCTGTTCCAGGGGTAATGGTTAACATTTGTTGTAGTGCCACTCTTCTCAGGTTGAAAGTTATGTAAATAAGCGTTCTGTGACTAAGCTCTAGTGTAATATTGATATTATTTTTAACAAACACAGCTTTTCTTATATTGTACAAATTTACTTTTATATATTCTTTTCATGTGTTGCATTTCAATTCATTAATTCTATGTACTATATACCAATGTAATGAACCCATGTCTGTTTTTGTCTTAACTGTAATTTGCTTTAGTGTGAATCTGCTATTGTGCTAATCTACTGTAACTATGGCTGTCCTTGCTGCATGGCTTGGGTAGTGGCTGAAAAAGGTCAGGCAACAGACAGCCTAAGGGGTGGACAAACTACATTACATACCTCCACCACGGACAAACTACATTACATACCTCCACCTGCTCAGACAAGCTCCATGTGGGTTTACAGAGTGGTCCTAGCAGCAAGGAACTCAAAAAAGTGACTACCTTCTGGATTTAAGTATCTTTGCTTTTTTTTTCACTGGAAATAGCTTCTGTAGCTTACTTTGAACTAGCCTGAACTGTTTTTTAACTTATTGCTGCATTATTTTAAAATCTGCACTTAAAGTTACATTTAGTCGAATTTGATCGAAAGTTTGCTTGTTTGTTTGTTTAATTTAACTGTGGAGGCTGCCCACTAAAGTGTGCTAGCCTGTGTAACTAA
Source organism: Protopterus annectens (assembly GCF_019279795.1). NCBI lineage: Eukaryota > Metazoa > Chordata > Ceratodontiformes > Protopteridae > Protopterus > Protopterus annectens. Next base: position 45,926,103 of record NC_056742.1, read on the forward strand.
TTTATCACTGTCTCTGCATTTACTGTGTGTTTCTACCAAAAAAACAAAAAAATAATCTTTGTTTTCCCGCCTTCCTCGACTAGTTTAGACCAGTTTACAGGCATTGCTGTATTCTGGGCTGTGGTGTAGTTCCTGTGTTGTCCATTACCTTACTTGGATAGAAGAAAGTTTCTTTGCTCACCAGTGGGAGTGGTGAGCCTTGAGCAGCCTACCTGTCCTTGGGGGAAGTGACCTCAGCACAAGAAGCTGTAGTAATTGGTTGTTTGGGACCATTCCTAGCTCTTTTGTAGTTCACTGTTTAAAATCCACCTCTGGGCATTTTTTTCTGGCTATACTGCTCAGACAAGCTCCACGTGGGTTTACAGAGTGATCCTAGCAGCAAGGAACTCAAAAAAGCGACTACCTTCTGGATTTAAGTATCTTTGCTTTTTTTTCACTGGAAATAGCTTCTGTAGCTTACTTTGAACTAGCCTGAACTGTTTTTTAACTGATTGCTGCATTATTTTAAAATCTGCACTTAAAGTTACATTTAGCCGAATTTGATCAAAAGTTTTCTTGTTTGTTTGTTTAATTTAACTGTGGAGGCTGCCCATTAAAGTGTGCTAGCCTGTGTAACTAATTTATCACTGTCTTTGCATTTTCTGTGTGTTTCTACCAAAAAAAACAAAAAAATAATCTTTGTTTTCCCGCCTTCCTCGACTAGTTTAGACCAGTTTACAGGCATTGCTGTATTCTGGGCTGTGGTGTAGTTCCTGTGTTGTCCATTACCTTACTTGGATAGAAGGAAGTTTCTTTGCTCACCAGTGGGAGTGGGGAGCCTTGAGCAGCCTACCTGTCCTTGGGGGAAGTGACCTCAGCACAAGAAGCTGTAGTAATTGGTTGTTTGGGACCATTCCTAGCTCTTTTGTAGTTCACTGTTTAAAATCTGCCTCTGGGCATTTTTTCTGGCTATACTGCTCAGACAAGCTCCACGTGGGTTTACAGAGTGGTCTTAGCAGCAAGGAACTCAAAAAGCGACTACCTTCTGGATTTAAGTATCTTTGCTTTTTTTCACTGGAAATAGCTTCTGTAGCTTACTTTGAACTAGCCTGAACTGTTTTTTAACTGATTGCTGCATTATTTTAAAATCTGCACTTAAAGTTACATTTAGTTGAATTTGATCGAAAGTTTGCTTGTTTGTTTGTTTAATTTAACTGTGGAGGCTGCTCACTAAAGTGTGCTAGCCTGTGTAACTAATTTATCACTGTCTCTGCATTTTCTGTGTGTTTCTACCAAAAAAAAAACAAAAAAAATAATCTTTGTTTTCCCGCCTTCCTCGACTAGTTTAGACCAGTTTACAGGCATTGCTGTATTTTGGGCTGTGGTGTAGTTCCTGTGTTGTCCATTACCTTACTTGAATAGAAGGAAGTTTCTTTGCTCACCAGTGGGAGTGGGGAGCCTTGAGCAGCCTACCTGTCCTTGGGGGAAGTGACCTCAGTACAAGAAGCTGTAGTAATTGGTTGTTTGGGACCATTCCTAGCTCTTTTGTAGTTCACTGTTTAAAATCCACCTCTGGGCATTTTTTCTGGGTATACTGCTCAGACAAGCTCCACGTGGGTTTACAGAGTGGTCCTAGCAGCAAGGACCTATAAAAAGCGACTACCTTCTGGATTTAAGTATCTTTGCTTTTTTTCACTGGAAATAGCTTCTGTAGCTTACTTTGAACTAGCCTGAACTGTTTTTTAACTGATTGCTGCATTATTTTAAAATCTGCACTTAAAGTTACATTTAGTTGAATTTGATCGAAAGTTTGCTTGTTTGTTTGTTTAATTTAACTGTGGAGGCTGCCCACTAAAGTGTGCTAGCCTGTGTAACTAATTTATCACTGTCTCTGCATTTTCTGTGTGTTTCTACCAAAAAAAAAAAACAAAAAAATAATCTTTGTTTTCCCGCCTTCCTCGACTAGTTTAGACCAGTTTACAGGCATTGCTGTATTCTGGGCTGTGGTGTAGTTCCTGTGTTGTCCATTACCTTACTTGGATAGAAGGAAGTTTCTTTGCTCACCAGTGGGAGTGGGGAGCCTTGAGCAGCCTACCTGTCCTTGGGGGAAGTGACCTCAGCACAAGAAGCTGTAGTAATTGGTTGTTTGGGACCATTCCTAGCTCTTTTGTAGTTCACTGTTTAAAATCCACCTCTGGGCATGTTTTTCTGGCTATACTGCTCAAACAAGCTCCACATGGGTTTACAGAGTGGTCCTAGCAGCAAGGAACTCAAAAAAGCGACTAACTTCTGGATTTAAGTTTCTTTGCTTTTTTTTTCACTGGAAATAGCTTCTGTAGCTTACTTTGAACTAGCCTGAACTGTTATTTAACTGATTGCTGCATTATTTTAAAATCTGACTTAAAGTTACATTTAGTCGAATTTGATCGAAAGTTTGCTTGTTTGTTTGTTTAATTTAACTGTGGAGGCTGCCCACTAAAGTGTGCTAGCCTGTGTAACTAATTTATCACTGTCTCTGCATTTTCTGTGTGTTTCTACCAAAAAAACAAAAAAACAAAAAAAATAATCTTTGTTTTCCCACCTTCCTCGACTAGTTTAGACCAGTTTACAGGCATTGCTATATTCTGGGCTGTGGTGTAGTTCCTGTGTTGTCCATTACCTTACTTGGATAAAAGGAAGTTTCTTTGCTCACCAGTGGGAGTGGGGAGCCTTGAGCAGCCTACCTGTCCTTGGGGGAAGTGACCTCAGCACAAGAAGCTGTAGTAATTGGTTGTTTGGGACCATTCCTAGCTCTTTTGTAGTTCACTGTTTAAAATCCGCGTTTGCACGGCTTTGCGCGGTCGTGCGCATAGCGCAGTGCCGGTTAAACAAGGTTAAACTTTTTCTGCCTCCGCCAAGTCTGCTCTTCAAATTTTCCCTTAAGGAAGCTCTACTCTTAGTATAACCAGATTATTCACTGTATTATAAGCCTAGCACTTGTTCTCAATACTTCTCTACTAAGTAAGCACTCTCGTACTAAGTAAAGCACTGCATCTACTTACCACCCCTGTGAATACCCACTTCCCTTAAAGGTATACCACTCCCTTATACTGTTCTAGCATGTCGAGTGGTAGATTACTGGCGTCATCTCCAGTTCAGCTAGTCAATCTGGGCATCTTGAGACAATGCTACAATTGTCTCTTGTACACAGACAACCCTCTCCTCCTCCCAACAAACACAAATACATGTGAGAGATGCAACTATATATCCAAACTGGAGGCTGAACTCTCTCAACCCAGGGCTGACATGACCAGACAGGAGGAGATGGCAACCACACACACAACAATCCCAGTCCCACATAGACCTACCACAACTGCAAACCAAACACATAAAAGCACAAAGACATACTCGGAGGCTCTAATAAAAAACTTACCAAAACAATAGAGGCTCCCAAAGCAGACATCCAAAAATCCACCACCTCAAAACAAAACACATGCAACACATACTTCAATAAATCAGTGTGTCGACCAATCACAGCCCTTAATGCCAAACACCTTGCCTGATACACTAGTAATAGGTGACTCCATAGTCAGACACACTGATGTCCCACTGACCAGGCTGAACAAGGAGAAGGTGACTGTGAGCTGTCTATCGGGGGCTAGGATCTGCCACATAACACATGCACTCAGGTCACTCCAAAGCAAGTACAAATATGACTCCGTCATTGTCCATGCTGGTGTGAATGACCTGAGACGTACCTCCCTGGACTACATGAAAAGAGACATAGAGGAGCTCTCTGATTATGTAGCCCAGGCTGGTATGACCCTGACCCTGAGCAGCATCTTGCCCCCACCAAGAATGATACCACAATACAAAGACAAGATGATCAGCTTTAACAATTGGCTCGAGTACTGGTGTCATTCTAAGGGGATCCAATGTCTGTCTGCCTGGGATGATATGTTGGACAAGCCATGCTGCTTTGCAAGGGATGGCTTACACCTGTCACCACTGGGCTTCCGGATATTGGCTAAGGCTCTTGCCACCCCCATAGTGCCTTTTTTAGGCAAGGCTCAAAAGACAAACCCACCTCCTTAGAAAACAAAAATGGAAAAAAACTAAGGGTAATGCTGCTCAATGCCAGAAGTCTAAATCTCAAGATGCAGGCACTTGATGCACTCCTCAGCATGGAGAACATTGATGTCTGTGCAGTAACTGAAACCTGGTTCAAGGCTACTGAGAGCACCCCAGCACTACCAGGCTATACCTCGTATCATGCTTTTCAGCCCCAAAACCAGGGCCGAACCACAAAGGGAGGGGGAGTGTCCATATTCATAAAGGACACCCACACCTCCAGGTTAGTAGCAACACATGATGCAACAGAGACCATACAGGTGCAACTAACCATAGGCAAAACTGCTATACAACTGGTAGCATGTTACAGACCACCCTCCCAACCTCAAGAACCCTACTCAGCCTTCCTGAAGACATTGGAGGATATGAATGTATCACAAAATACCATCATACTGGGAGACTTCAACTACCCAAACATAGATTGGGTTCATTATTCTAGCCCTAATACCCTAGCCCAAAGGTTCCTGGAATTCATAAATTCAAATGCACTGGAACAACTAGTCACCTCTCCCACTAGGGGAGATAATATACTAGACCTGATCATCACAAACATGGGGACAAAATGCTCCACACCGGAAGTATACCCCTCACTAGTGAGATCTGACCATAAACTAATCACCCTGGATATACATATCTCACCTCCACCCCCAGCACAAAAGACCACAGTGAAAAACTTCTCAAAAGCAGACTTCACTCTTCTTAAGAAGGAGATGGTATCCTTTAAGCCCACTGTGCCAGTGGATACCACATCCCGCAATGCCGAATCCTTCACAAATGCTTTCTATGGACATATCCAAGAATGCATGGATCATGCAATCCCAAACAAATCCAAGTCCCTCTCCACCAAATGTAAGCATCCTGTCTGGTGGACCTCAGCCATAAACAAATTGTATAACAAAAGAAGGAAGCTACTGCATGACAGAGTGAAATCCCATGAAGGGAAGACATCTCTGATCAACATTAGCAGAAAACTACGTTCTCTCATAAAAACATCCAAGGCAAACTTTGAGAGAAAAATCGCTAAGGACACTAAAGATAACCACAAAGCCTTCTTCAGCTATGTTAGAAACCTGGGTGGAAACCCTCAGATATGCTCAGAGTTGGTTCACAACAACAAAAAATACACTGAACCCACAGATATTGCTAACATTCTGGCTGACAGGTTTAGTGCAAATTTCTCGCCTCCCTCACCCCCAAAAGAAGAAATACTTATCCCAGCTGAATGTAATCTCCCTGTCATCTCAGATGTCCAAGTGAGAACCACCCTAAACAAAGCAAAAAACACAGCATCAATGGGACCTGACGGTATCCCGGGGTGCGTGTTACGTGAACTCCAAGAGGAGCTAAACCCACACATAAAAATGCTATTTAACCTTAGCCTTACTTCGGATTATGTACCTGTACACTGGCGTACAGCAACAGTGGTCCCACTCCACAAGGGGGGTGCCTCTACAGACCCTGGAAACTACCGCCCCATAAGCTTAACTAGCCTGGTCTGCAAAGCTATGGAAAGAATCATTATGGAACTCATAAACAGAGACATAGGGGACCTACAAACACTTGCCCCACCCAGTTCGGCTTTGTGAAGGGCAGATCCTGCCTTTTAAATCTGGTTGACTTTTTCGAAACAGTCACTAGAGCCATTGATGAGGGCAAAGCAGTCCATACAGCATACCTGGACTTGGCTAAAGCCTTCGACACAATACCCCACTCAGGCATCATAGATAAGCTAAACAGCTTAAAAGTAAACCCCTATGTCACTAGATGGGCTGTAAACTGGCTAAAGGACAGAACCCATAAAGTTAAAATCGCTGGAGCAATGTCAGACTCAAAGCCGGTCACAAGTGGTGTCCCACAGGGATCTGTCCTGGGACCCCTCTTGTTCGGCATTTATTTCTCAGATGTTAAAGCAAACATGGGAGGGCTGTGGCTGACAAAGTTCGCAGATAACTGTAAACTAGGAGCCATAGTCGATATACCAGCAGACACACACATCCTACAAAAAGACCTCACTGAAACAGACAACTGGTGCCGTAGTCATGGCCTTAAACTAAATGCCAAAAAATGTACAGTCATCCCTTTTGGAAAAAACAAAGTACCCGCAAATTATCACATAGACAGCAACCCACTGAGTACGGAAAAAGTAATCAGAGACCTGGGGACCCAAGTAGACAGCGACCTCTCATTTGACACCCACGTTGCCAAAGTGGTTAGAAAAACATTCTACCTTGCACACCTCATCATGAAGGGATTCACATCCAGATCCAAGGATGTCATTGTACCCCTATATTCCTCCCTCATCAGACCCATGATTGAGTACAATGCCCCATTTGGTATGTACCTCACCCGGCACTTGCAACAGCTAGAGAGACCACAGAAGTACCTCACCAAAAGGATCAAGGGTCTCCAACATATGTCTTATTCAGCCAGACTAAAGAAACTTCAGCTCTATTCAGTGGCATACCGCCTGCTCAGGGGTGATCTCTGCCTGACGTACAAGGCCATGTCCAATCAGGATTTGATGGACATGCTCCACCTCAAAAAATCCAAATCCATCAGGACCACGAGAGCTAAAGACTTAAACCTCGGCACAAGTATGAATAGGCCATGCTGGAGGGATAGATTCATAACCCAGAGGCTTCCCATGCTTTGGAACAGGATCCCAGTTCGTATTAGGCAGAGCCCCTCACTGACTCTCTTCAAGAGAAATCTTGATGAGTAGATGGGAGATCGAAAGTTTACCCCAGGGGTCACATCTGTGTCACTGCTAGACAGGGGCACAGTAAACTAATTCTATTATGTAAGGGGATCTTCAGTGTGTCACTACTAGACAGAGGCACAGTATTCTAGATTTATTCTTTACATTCTTGTACCACTTCATGGGGTGGCAAAAGCCACATCACTATGGCTAGGCTTACAAATGCCCCAGGGCAGATAGCCTAGTACTATACTATGAAACTATGAAACTATGAAACTAATTATTTTACAGCTTAAGTAGTCCACACTTTCCTATTTACGCCTAAGAAAATACCATCCGCTAACTAATCTAGTGCAAAAAAAAACGTCATCTGGTAATTCAGGATCTTTTAAATCAAATCAAATATTCACCATGACATCATACAATCAGTACGGAGATCCATTCGACTCTGCATCATTTGCATGCAAGTGGAACGGTATTTCCCTTAAAAGAAGAACAGAAACAAGCACAAAAAGATTCATATCTAAACTAAATGGCACTTAAAACTCATCAGTGGTCTGTCATAATGTAGCACTTAAATGTTTTACTCACACTAAGGCATACGTTCACACAAAATGTTAATAAAACTACTTTTGAGAAGCGTATGCTGATACATTAATTTTAACTTTTCCCCGATCTCATTCTTGAATCGTATATTCCCTCCCCTTCCTTACTGCTTTCTTCCCCATTTATGTCTTTATACTTTAGCTTTCTGCAATTCTACATAACATCTAAACACCCCAGGCTACCTTCCTATACCAAAATTACATAATGGGAACATAATTAAATTGTTTTACCTTGTGTAGTTACTTTTTATTTACTTATTTACTTATTTTTAATGCTTGTATAATTACATTATTTCACTCTGTATATAGCAATCCATTTTTAGAGTTTTTCTGTCTAGGCCTCGGCTAAAAAATAGCATCGTCAACTGATTCGTAAATAAAAAAATGGAAATATATTTCAGATTTGTGCAGTGCCTTAGAATGCACATGATTGCAATGCAAGTCAAAACATACAGATGCTGGCATACTGTAACTACTATGTCAGTATCAATGGTCTAAGTGCACACAATAGACCAACTCCTGTGTCCACGACTAAAACATCTATTATACTTTACATCTATTATATTCACAAACATTGCTGCAGATTAGTCTATCAGAATAGAGCATGTATCATAGTTGAATAATCCCACTTATATGGTGTGTTATATCACACATCTATATGCCTTAATGTTTACATTTGACGTTAACAAATATCGATGCTCACATCAGAAATATAATTTGAAATGAACAAATCTCAAAATTAAATAATCTCACTTTTACACTGATCAGGAAAAGAAAGAAAATGCCTTCCTATTTTGATCAGTAAAAAAAACAGTAATCTATCTTCAGACATGCTTAGTCTGAAGAGTAATACTGTTAATGAAATGTTTGTTTTTTGTAAGGTACTGTGTAATGTTGTGGTTAGGGGCAGCAGCAGGTTTAGGGTTAGCACATATGTGTTAAGATGGTCGGGGGGCTTTGCAGTAACCCTAATCTTATCACTGACCATAACCACCTTATGAAAAACACTTTCCCTAAAAGTGTCACGATACAATACACTCAAATGTACATGCCTCATTTAATCACATGCAAATAACACTACAGGTATCTTGTTAGCTAGCCCTTACTATAATCCTAGCCCACAGACACTCTCACACACACCCCAACCATAAAGCCAAAACTTTCAATATATCTGAAAGTTTCAGCATTAGTAAACAACTTTGCTTACAAGCAGACCTCACACAGTTCAAAAAAGTGAATGTTAAATGCCTTAGTACATATTGATCCCTGCATACCAGATTGAATTTGCTTGTGTGGTCATCATTAGGCTGCCATTTCAACATACACTAAACATATTCTGCAGCACAACAGATAGCACAGCAGCCATGGCAGGCATACCTTTAGATATTTGTGCAGGGAGTACGACTGTGAGCCATCTACAATCCTCTTATTGGTGATTACAATTAATATTTCAAAAACAGATGCATGTTACCCATCCTGTAGTGCACCCAATGCCATAAGCATTAATGAGGTTTCATAGACACATGCATACAAAATCTGATGGTCATTACTTTGTGAAGAATTCCCATATCTCAAATGAATGCCTAATTTGATTAATATGATGTTAACATCATGTGGAATTCACAATATGTCAACATTTTAAACTTGTCCATTATAAGCTGTGACTAATATATGATCATTTTAAGTTACAGTTGCACATCAAATACAGAAAAGCTCAAAGTGTGGAAGCACTATGAAATGTCCATAACAATATATGACATTATCTGCTTTGAGGATTAAAGATGTTGCCATATTATTTGAACATTATTAGGTTTTACAACTCCACAGCACAAGCAGAGTACATGGTAAACAAGCAGAGGAGTGAGAACCATTGTATTTGTCATGACAGTAGATTCAGACTGCTGCGTAATGTACCACTGGGCCAGCTATAAGATGCACATGTATAAGAGTAACAAAATGGTATGGAAAGTAGTGAAAAATGGAAAGAATATCACAAGAAGAGGGAATACAGTTATGGATAATGGAAAAAGGACTGTGTGTGTGTGTGTGTGTGTGTGTGTGTGTGTGTGTGTGTGTGTGTGTGTGTGTGTGTGTGTGTGTGTGTGTGTGTGTGTGCATAGACTGAAAGATATGAATAGGCAGCATTCTTAGAAGTGAGGTAATCCCCCCATATATTCAGAGACTGGATTGAAAAAAAATGAGCAATGACATATTTGTAAAAGGTTGAGTATGAACAGAGAGTCTGCAGTAATGCACACGGACATGTTCAAAACAGATTACACAGAAGCATAGGCTACTAGGCAGTACATAAAAAAAGGGAATGCGCAATTATATAAAATAGACCGCAATTGCTGGACAGGAAGACTATAGACCAGACACCTAGACAGACAAAAAAAGAATGCAACATAAAGGTTAAATATTGGAGAAAAACTAGCAGACAGTGCTAAATCTTTACTCTGACTGGTTGTATGCAGTAGTGTATTAGAGAAAAGGTTAGCTCTGTTGAAATTCTCCTTTCCCCTTTCCTGTCAGTGTACGATTCACTTATCTCTTCCTCAGTACCTGCCCATACTTCCTTTATGCATTTCTTAACTGTGGGCCTTTTCTTTTTTAGTCTGCATACTGTATTTTTTATTAAGACTCAGTGTTGTGCTTATTTATCATTTCCTCAAACAGCCAATTTGTAGTTCATTTTGTATCTTCTTGTCCAATATACATTTCTTTGTTTTGCTTGGACTATACATCTCTAATTGTGTTATGTGGTACTCATTCCTGTCTCCTTCTGTACTTTTGATATTCATGCTTTAATGTATAACTTATTTGACAGTATTAAAGGGTTTTACAGATATAGTATAAGTACCTTGCAACATTTTTTCCATACTGTCTTCTAAAACATTTAAAGGAAGTCAACTTAGAACCATCTCTTTACCCAGTGATTACGAATTTGACCCTCAAGAGTTAGTCAATACAACATACTCCTAGACATAACTGCTCATCATTAGTTGTCATAGAGGGTTCCTTCTATTTTTACCTGCTTGCATTAGACTTAGAAACTCTCTACATAAAGTATTTGCCCAAGTACCAGAGATGCAGCTTTATTACATAGGTTCAAAAAAGACAGTTCCATGCTGACATTGAAAAGTTCCTGAATGTTTATACCAGCTGTATGCATTTCAGTGTCATTTCTTTGAAGACAAATGAAGATAAACCTTATATAGAGTAGTTGTCCCAAATGAATGTAAGGTTGTCCATAATAAAATACTTTGGCAGTGGCTGGTTTTCTGACAAGTGATCAAGATATGGACATGAAAAAAATTCATGACTAAACAACATTTTAATTGAGTGGCAGATCTTGTCCAAGTTGTAGTGCAAACTTTCATATGTTGCCTCCAAGCTTATTATATGTTGGATAAGTAGAAATCGTGAACCTGTGACACTAGCAACCTCTACTGAAAAATCATGTCTCTAATTTTATAAATTCCATTTTTCAAACCTGCAGTCATTGACAAATGTATTGTTAGAGACTTGGTCTGTAATAAATGGTAGAACAACCTGTACGAGTTGTATGTTTCCATGGCACTCAAAACCGAAACTCCAATTTTTTAAGTCAACTATTTTATAAAAACAAATGTGCACACATCTGAGGTTCACTTTGTATAACATAGGCCTCTAATAGATAAACTTGTAATGCAGCTAGCATACATTGCCATCTATGCTGCAATATGTAGACAATGTAACACTGGGTAAACCTGACTACTCAATTGACCATAAATGTATTAATAATAGCAGAACCACAAGTGTGATGGCTCACCCAGGTCAAGCTGGATATTGTAAATGAATCTTGGTTGAGCACTGTATGTATGCCTAGATGCTTGCTGCATTTGTTTGAACATATTTTTTGTGTCAAATTACTGCTTAGGGTTTTTAATTTAACTTAGCAACTGTAGTGTTATTAGGCTGTGTTACCTATTTCTCTTCCACTCCTTTCTTATATTTCACCAATTATAAATACAGTCTTACCTCCTCTAGCACCCTCCTTGTCAGCTTTTCCTAATCTTTATTTTTATTTCCATGTACAGTTCTCAGCTAACACAAACACTTTGAGGCATCCTTATAGTAGTTCTCTCCCAGCAAGCTGCATCTGCAAAAGTCTGTGGCTGGTTTTCTTAAAATAAAGGCAACATTACACTGTATGTTAATGCTTTAACCCTTCTATGATTGTAAATTTCATTAGAATGTATTCAGGGACTACACACTACTTGTACCCCCACCAGCACCCCCACCAGAGATCTCTCTAAACCCAATACTTTTTGCTTGGAATCATTGTTTTACTCATTCTTCTCCTTCCGCAATACACTCACCCATACTTCTCCTACTCCATCATTACTCCTGGCATAAGGTTTCTATTTCTCTAAGAATTCCTACTCTACAAAATTGTCAGCTGCAGAGATACTTTCCACAGTACCTGGTAGTCCAAGTGACTGATTGTTCCTTGCTGTGCAGTCACAGAACTTGGCTCTGCCCGCTCCATTCCACCCTCACCACACTCTACCTTTACTACACTCCCCTAACCTGCCCCCATTCCCTCCCACCCCCAAATCACTCAAATTTATTCTAAACCTAACCACACCTGCTCACACCTATCTAACAGCAATTACATATACAATTTCCAATTATGCAATAGCTCACATTTCTGCACTAACCTTAACAACACCCATCTATTATCACACATATATTAACCTTTAACCAAGCCCTACCTTTTTTACCATTACAAAATGCTATCAATACATTGTATATTACTAGCTCTGCTAACAACTGCTGCTCACTTAAACTACCATTCACAAATAGTCTCCCCTTAAACTTTTTACAAAACTACATCTACCTTTTCTCCACACCTAACTGACACTATCTTAATATCTCCATCCATCTTAAATATAACAGAACTCCATCACACCTCATACAGACTACACCATATTAAACCAAACCCAAAAATTACCCCTTTTAAGATTCATAAGCATATATCAGCATTCGTCCAGACACTAGTAACCATAGCTACCAAACTTATAAGTGGAGACATTCACCCAAACCCAGGCCCACAGAATACCTCCTCACCACCCCCTCCAATACAATATATAACCAATCTATCATGAAAAGGCTCCAAAATACTAATCCTAAATCTAAACCTGTAAAGCATAGTCAACAAAGTTCAAGAATTCATTGGAATACACATGGTATTTTTAATAAAAAATAGTAAAAATATAAAACATGTGAGCGCTTTCACATAGACCTCTCTGCTTCCTCAGACATACTACAGTAACTGCTGCTCTTGTTTAAATAGTGATACATCTAGGTCATATCCAATCAGTTGACAGTATCTTGATTGAATAAATAAAAGTTTAAAAGGCATACACTGTATAAACACTATGTAAACAATCAAATCATATAAATAATGGGCTAAAATTGTGTGTAAAAAAAACTATAAAAGCATGCTCTGTAGAATTAGATAGCAATAAAACTGTGAAATATATGTATAAATATTAAAAGATGTGACCAAACATAATAATCAATGTTTCAAAGCCCTGTTCCTGAGAAAAGTTTTCAGTGAAACCTTACTATTTAGTCCATGTGGTCTGTCAGCCTGAAATCTAATTATCCATTCTTGTTCTGAGGCTTCAGTCTTGTTGTTCATGTTTCCACCTCTTTTATTATCTTGTATAATGTGTAACACTAGAAATTTGAAGGTGTGTATGGCTCCCTCCTTTATAACATGCATGGTTAATGCACTTGTCTCTTTTTTTATTTTTAATGTCTCTTACATGTTCTAGGACTCTATCTTTGAGCAGCTGATTAGTTTTGCCTACATAGTAGGCTGGGCATTTTGTACAGAGACCAAAGTATACAACATTCTTACTATGACAGTCTGTATAAAAGTGTGTATTAATGCTAAACTTTCTAGTCGGGTGTGTATACTGCCCCCATCCAAAAATGAAGTGGCAGGCTGTACACCTTTTACACGGATAGGTACCTAGCCTATCAGACCTTGTATAGTAGTCTCCATCTAACTTCTTATAGCACAACTGTCTTTTTAATGACATGTTGTTTTTAAAGGTAAACAATGGTGTAGCCCCTATAACACCTTCTAGTTCATCCACATTTAACAATATGCCCCAATTATATTTAATTATATCACAGACTGTACTGATATTACTTGCAAATGTTAATGGAATACGTAATACATCATTCTCTAGATTCCTGGTTACTGTGGTACTGGTGGCAGAGTTACTTTGGTTATCCTGGTTGGTTCTCGTCCTATCCTAATAAGGCTTGTACCTCTCTCTTCTCTCATTCCAAGCCACTTTAATTTGTTTGTCTATATCTCTGACTTTATATCCCCTTTCAATAAATTCATGTTTTAACAGGGTAAGTGCCTGGGACAAACTATCATCATTATATAGCCTCATGCATCTAACTATCTGTCCTTTGATCACATTGGTTTTAGTGTAGTTAGGATGCATACTACTACTATGTAGAACATTATTCTTTCTAATGGGTTTCCTGTACATGGAGGTATGAACATAATTGAGTGTGTCTCTTGTAACCTTTACATCTAAGAACTCTATTTCTCTATTTGAGTATTTGTATGTGAAATTAAAAAAGGGAGTGATGGTATTGATGAAATTTAAAAATTGCTGCAAATTGTCTTCGTTATCATGCCACAACAAAAAAAATAGTAAAAAAAATGCTTGTACCATATAATAGACTTAGCAAAATCGTTACCTGTCAAAATATTCTCACTTTCCCATTGTATAAGTGCTAGGTTGGCGTAGCTATTGGCACAGACAGTGCCCATAGCCACGCCAACCTTCTGTATATAAAACTTGCCGCCAAATATAAAGATATTATTTTCTAGGATGATCTCAAGTAAGGTACAAATAAGTCAAATTTTGGTATTTTCTATCCCTTTTCTATTAAGTAGTTCCCTTACATTATCTATACCCCAAGAATGGGGAATAACTATTAGCCCATTATTTATATGATTTGATTGTTTACATAGTGTTTATACAGTGTATGCCTTTTAAACTTTTATTTATTCAGTCAATATACTGTCAACTGATTGGATATGACCTAGATGTATCACTATTTAAACAAGACCAGCAGTTACTGTAGTATGTCTGAGAAAGCAGAGAGGACTCTGTGAAAGCGCTCACACGTTTTATATTTTTACTATTTTTTATTAAAGTGTTGTTTTGCCGTGTGTATTCCAATGAGTTGCTGGCTTTTTTTGGAACATTATACTTCATCGTTGGATACTCTATCCATATTCAGGGGATTTGTATTTTGATAGCTTTGTATTTTTACCCCTATCTGGACATGGCAAATGAATTTGAGGTGACAACCTATGCCAAGGCAGCCATGAATGTGGGGCCAAAGGATCGAAGGAATAGCCAGATGAAGCTGAATGAGAGACTGAACTCCATACGAAACCCTGCTAGTAATCCCTTACTGGCTGAAGGTATACTGGACAAACTGACATTCATTCTAACACTGAAAATAATCAATCTGAGAATTTTTTGAAGAGCTTTAGAAATCTTGAGAATAAGCTATATAGCTATAAACGCCTTCAATGGCAATGTTTTCATCTAGAAGAATCGCTAAAGTTTAAAATTTCACCCAGAGGTCTTAGAATGTTAACAATGCCCAGTTATGGACATGCATACCCTGACCTCCTCAAACGTTGGCAATGTCTTATCCTAGAATGCAGTGCTAAGTATATGCAGCTTCTTATAGATTACTTCAAGCCAGAAGATTAGCTGCTTAAAGAAGTTAATATACTGCACAATGACATCTTTGATACATTTTCTAGTGAAATAATAGCTGACAAGTTTGATCAGCTACATGAACATATCAGCCAATATGAGAAACGTCTCTCTAGTGCTAAAACTAAACAAATACATCGAGATTTACATGATTTTTGAACTGGGCAATGTGTTCTCCTGGAACAGAGAGAGGAATATACAGGAAACTCTTAGACAACAACCAGGAAATGGGCATGACTGCACCAGCAGTGAGCGGAGAGGAACAGCAGTGACAAGCACAATGCATATGGATGCTGAAAACTCCATTTTCAGTGATTTACAGCCCAGAAAATCATCTTCAGATGCTGCAACTAGTGTTGGTGCCAGCACTTCTAAGGTTACAGCAAAAACAACAACTAAAAGTGATGAAATACCAGTTGTTAAACCAAAGTATACAGTACTGGCCTGTGTTAACTACATAAACAACGCTAGGGATTCCAACATTCAGGAATGCTCTTCCAAGAATACAAATGGGACTTTTTTGTTAGAAAAACCTTTCCCAATATGAGGGAGGTTGCGCAATCGCCCCCAGTATGGAAAGTCACGAGACCCCACAGTGTGGGTGACCAGAACAAGTTCCTGAAGACAAGCAAACAGGTTTGATTTTTAATATTTCCTCCATTTCTTTGACTGAAGCACAGAAAACTTTATTGAACAGAGGTTTGAGTTGTGAGTTTTGTTCCTGTCCAGAGAGCAGACTTGGTGAATGTATTAAAAGAACTGAAGCTATTTGGCAGGACACTGACTTTAAAAACTATTTTTCAAGGTGGATCCAATGAATATAATATTTTTAAAAAACCTAATACTTTTGTTCCTCCCAGTAATTCTGGGATTGATTTATTCATTGAAGTGTGTGAAAAACAACTAAGGAATGTGCTTAGTAATGAAGCTACCAATGTTTTTTATAAGTTATCTAAATGTGAACAGCAAGCGTTAAATGATTTAAAATGGTCTAAAAGTGTTGAAATATGCCCAGCGGATAAAGGTGGAGGAATTGTTATTTTAGATAGAGACAAATATATTGCAAGTATGTTAGTGCATTTAAGTAATGTTTGATATGTTAATAACAGGCATGATTTCTGAGCCACTTTTTCAATACTTCAATATAGAGTATCCAGTGACTCCAATTATGTATGGTCTACCAAAAGTTCATAACTTTTATTTATTCAATCAAGATACTGTCAACTGATTGGATATGACCTAGATGTATCACTATTTAAACAAGAGCAGCAGTTACTGTAGTATGTCTGAGGAAGCAGAGAGGACTCTGTGAAAGTGCTCACATGTTTTATATTTTTACTATTTTATTAAAGTGTTGTTTTGCCGAGTGTATTCCAACAAGTTGCTGGCTTTTTTGGAACATTGTACTTTATCGTTGGATACTCTATCCAGATTTAGGGATTTGTGTTTTGAAAGTTCAAGAATTACATGCCACCCTATCCCATTATAACCCTGATATTGGTGTTTTTAATGGAAACCTGGTTAAAAGCACACATTACTGACAACGAAATTGCACCACCTGGTTACAACATTATTACAGCAGACAGGAAGGTAAAAAGAGGTTGAGGGGTAGCCATCTTATTTAAGAGCAGTCTCACACTTACCACAAAGCCTAAACATAGATAACCTCTGAAACATAGAAATGCTGCCTACTAAACTTTAATTTAACCAAAACAAATTTATATCCATTATAGCTACCTATGTCTCACCTGGAAATGGCATCTCCACTACAGAGCACATCATCCAGTCTATATCAAATTCTATAGCCCAAGAAACTATCATTATGGGTGACTTTAATATAGACTGGACAACTTCTAATTCACATAACCCTAGCAATCATATCAGCCTCTATGGCTTCACATAACTCATTCAAGCTCCTACATAAAAACTACAACTGTCAATCTATACTGGATTAGACACTAACCATCAAACCTCAGAATTATCAGATTAGTGCCTGCTTACCTGACAGCCTTAGTGACCATTTGCCAACCTATCTATTGAGAAAAATATCACTACTTTCAAGCTCACCACCTTCCATCAAATTGCAGTAAAAAAAAACCTTTAACCCCCAAAACCTAATGAATACCCTAAAAAATGTAACGGGTTTATATTACTGCAACGAATGCTTAAATGTTCGAATCTATAAAGGTCGACCTTTACAGATCGAACACTTAAATGTTCAAAATAGAAAAAACATAAATAAATAAAAAAAAAAAAAAGAAATAAGAAGAAAGAGTTTAAGCAGGGGGGCAAGCCCCCCTACACCTCCCACACCCCCGCTATTTAAATATACCAACTCAGAGATCACACTTCAGTGAACTACAGTGCGGAAATGGGAAATTTCCCATTCCCTACACTGTTGTGCGATCTTAGAGTTGGTATATTAAAGTAGGGTGGTATGGGGTGCAGGGGTGCTTCCCCCCTGCTTAAACCCTTTAGTTTTATTTTTTTGTGTTGTGCATTTTTTTTTTAATTTTTGTAAAAATTTGACCGTTTAACTGTTCGATCGCTAAAGGTCAACCTATAGAGATTCGAACATTTAAGCGGTCGTGCATCTAATATAGACCCAAATGTAACTAGTCTCTACTAAAATGTCTGCCACTTGATGCTGCAGTAGATTATTTCAACAGTAACATCCTTGAAATTCTAAACAAATTGGCCCCCCAGATCAGTTTGTATTAAAGTCACATGCACACCATGGCTAGCTAATGATGCCAGAATGTTCCTAAGGAAAAGAGACAAAGTTTGGCAAACATGGCTCACCTGTAAAACCCAAATCAACCGCATCATATTCTAGCAAATTAGAAACATGGGTAAACACCACATTGACCTAGATAAAAAGAACTTCGACTATAACCTGCAACATAAACACCAGCATAACCTCCAAAAATTTTGGAATGCCATAAATACCGTTCTCCACCCAGGACTTTCTACTTCCCCTTCCCAAACTTACCACACTCTCCTACCACTGTTGCACAAGAATTCAATGAATACTTCACTGAAACTTTAATATCTCTAATTATACCATGATCCCCCATTATTATTCCAAAACGTGCACGCTGATTGGCCAGCGTGCCCATTGTAAATCGAGTTATACTAATGGAAAAAGGTCCGGTCGCCCGGACTTTTTTCCATTAGTATAACTCACTTTTTAAAACACTGTCTCGCTATGTTAAATGGGTTTAACATAGCGAGACAGCTTTAAAATAAGCAACGGAAATCTCCGTTGCTTATTTTAAAGCTGTCTAGCTATGCTAAACCCATTTAACATAGCAAGACAGGTTTTAAAAAAAAGCAACGGAGAAAGCAAGATCTCTGTTGCTTTTTTTTAGTGTTTCGCTATGTTAAATGAGTTTAACATAGCGATACAGTTTTAAAATAAGCAACGGACATCTCTGTTGCTTATTTTAAAGCTGTCTCGCTATGTTAAACCCATTTAACATAGTGAAACACTAAAAAAAAAGCAACGGAGATCTTGCTTTCTCCGTTGTTGCACAGCTCTGATGTACTGCGCAGGCGCGCAGTACATCAGAACTGCTGCGGATGCCAGACATCTGCGGAAGGGCAGTAAACAGGCATTATACTATGCCATTATTTAAGAAAAGTAATAGTTTCTTTTCTTAAATAATGTCATGGTATAATAGCAATAACCCACTTATGGGTGTGGGTAATGCTGTATTTACCCACGGTTGGCTTTGTTTGGTCCCTCAGGCTTCGCCCTCGGGACCAAACCACACCAACCGTGGGTAAATCCAGCATTACCCACACCCAGGCGTGGGTTATTGCTATATTAAAAGTAATTGACTGGCCTTCAAACCTCTCAATATTAACTCCAACTCCTTCTCCTTTCAGCCTGTTCCTACAGCTACCATTAAGAAACTACTGAAAAAGCTGAAACCCTCTTCAATAGCAGCTGAGAAGTTACCAGCCAAATATTTAAAACTAGCAGCTGAAGCCATATCTTATCCAGTGTCGATTCTTATAAACATGTCCATAGCAGAACAACATGTCCCAGCAATATGTAAAATTGCACACATTTTCCCCTTACACAAAGATGGAAATTCCACAGAGCTGACCAACTACAGATCGATCGCTATTCTCTCTCCACTATCTAAGCTTCTCGAAAGATGTATCCATTACCAACTGATTCATTATCTTACTTTCAACAACATGCTAGCAACATGTCAACATGGTTTTAGGCCCCATCATAGTACCACAAGTGTATGCCTCAGTTTCACCAGTACCATCAACTAACTTAGAAACAATGGTAAAATAGTCTCTGCTGTCTTTCTAGACATGTCCAAGGCCTTTTATCAAAGGCCTTTTATCAATGGTCTCACACCCCAAACTATTAAATACACTCTCCAAATTAAACCTCAGCCCCTTTGCACTTCAGTGGTTACAAAGCTATCTACAGGACCATCAGCAATCTGTAAAATGGCTTAATGTCCTATCCCACCCTCTTCCCATCACACTAGCAGTACGTCAAGGCTCAGTTCTTGGGATGCTACTCTTTACTATTTTTGCAAACAACCTCCATAGTGCTACCCCACTGGCTTCAACTATCCAATATACAGATAATACAATGCTTATATCTGTAACACCTCCATGATAGAACTCAAAAATCATTCTCCGATACCGAGCTATGGCTCTCTAACCATCAGTTCATACTCAACCCCAATAAAGCAAAAGTCATGATCTTCCAGCCCACAAGATCCTCTCCCCCCTAGCACCTTTTACATTACAACTAGGAATAATACTAAAATTAATGCTGATTCACAAACAAAACTACTAGGCATAATAATAGATAACAACCTAAGATTTGATATATTTGATATAGCACAAACAATTAAGAAAGTTCACAAAAATGGGTGCTCTTTGCAGAATTAAAAAAGTATCTAACACCTCCAGGGTTTCCACTGCTAGAACCCATCTTCTTTCAATACTTCTGTATGCTTCCTCAGTTCTCACCAACATGAAAAAGACAGATTTAATTAAACTTGAAACATGCTACAATAAAATAGCTAAATTTGCAACTGACTGCCCACATCATACGCACCACTGTCACTCCTTAAAGAAACTCTCCTGGTTAGAACTCTCACAACTTCTATCCTATAACCAGTTAACCTTAGCACACAAACTAGTTTATCAACCTGAAAAAAAATCAAGCCCTTCTAAATATTCTCCAGCCCCGTACCACAAATTGAAGTCTTCGCTCAACAAATAAATCTCTACTACATGTGTCCAAATCCACTAATACGGTAGGGGACTCACTATTTTTTCAATATGTAGCAACACGGTGGAATTTACTACCTCTCAGCATCAGAACCAACACAGATACCAACCAATTCAAAGATTTTTAAAAATTCTTAATGACACCTGACGTGGTCCCTATACTACTGCAGGATGACTAGTTTTAATAGTTTCTGGTCACACTTTTTCGTCTTCCTTGACCACCTCATAATCTATTTGCTCTCTCATGTCTAGATAATCTCTAACCTCATCTTTTCTATCCAATTTCCCCCTACAAACCCTTGCTCTGCTTACTCTGAAAAACTACAATGCCTACACTACAATAAGGAATTATATCAGATGATTGTATAATACAAATATCAGGTATAATAGCATAACATGTAATTTCTAGGGTACTGTAAGGCTTGTATTTTTTTTTTTTATAATTTTTCTGAATAATGTTTTGCATAATTTTTTGTATAAGTTTTGTATAATCTTTGTATATGGAGCTTTTCTCCCCAGGCCTCCACAGAAAATGGGTCTTATCCCAGTTGAACTTTCCTGGTAAACAAATGTAAAATAACTAACTATATATATATATATATATATATATATATATATATATATATATATACATATTTATATATATAGATATATAGATATATATATATATATATACATATATAATAATATAATAAAATAATACAATAAAATAAAGTACACATTATAATGTTGTCATGGGTAGTGCGTATAAGCAAAACAGTTAACATACTGTGCAGTGTCAGTGGCACAAAAGGTGACACACTTGCCTTTGGCTCTGGAGGCTGTGTGCCCTATTCCCACACTAGATAGATAGATTATGGACATAATAATGTAGCTTAAAGAGGGTGCTTCACTCTTGAGTCTGCCATCCTTCAGATGAGATGGTAAGACCCCATCTGCCTGAGTTGGTGGTAGTTCAGGTAGATGCAAAATATCCCATGGCACTTATTGAAAACAGTAGGGAAAGTTTCCCCATGGTCTGACTAAATTTTTTCTAGTAGTATATAAACAGCACCTCAGGTTTACCGTGAAAAGAGGCTAGTGGCCTAGTGGGGTTAACCTGGTCAACAAAAGATAGATAAATAAATTAAAAATCTCATCATAGTGACAATATACAAGAAAATATTGTAGGTACATTAGGGGAACGACAATGAGGCTGTTTCAAACAACTGGAGCCTATTTTATTGAATAACTACACTAACAAACAAATGTAATGCATTGTTAAAAAGGAGGTAGCTAAAACACACAGAATTTTATCAGGTGATTAGTATAATGCATTATCAGATAGTTACCATAATGGATTAAAACTAAGAAGGGTTAGTTTTACTTACTTTTATACAGACATTGATTCACTCAGTCTCCATTTGCATATTGTGTGACCCTTAGCAAGTTGGTTAACAAGCAATTTTTTCTGCACAATTGGGAGATATGACTAAGCTTGTCAACCACCTGTCTAGTAACTGCCTGTGAAATTATTCATATTCAAAATAGGTTCATAGATTCATAGGCTGATACTAGGCTATTGGCCCTAGGGCCTATACAAGCCTAGCCATAACAATTCCCTGGATATTTTTTCCTGCAATATTTCCTTCCCAAAAGTTACTTTATAACTCCTATAGTTTAATGGAATTTCAATAGAAACACAGAATGATCCTTAAGTAAGTGGTTACAGATTATATAATTAGTCCTGTGTGTATTTCAGTAGGTGGCAGTCTTAGTGTTTGTTTTTAGATACACATCATAGGCAGTTATTGTCATTTGCTCATGCTTTGCACCAGTCAGATCATAGGATCATAGACGTTTATTAGGCTATCGACCAGGAGGTCATTTCAAGGCTAGCCTTTTCATCCCAATGTAATACCACAGATGCACTAGTCAATACCTCAGACTGCATTTAGTAATGACTGCCCATGTCTAGGAGGGTTGTCGGCACTATCCCTGGTAGAAGTTTATGGTGCACCATCCACTCGGCTAGGTTCCTTTTCAACAATGTCATGAATTGCTAGCCTATTCCAAAGACACAGCAGTCACTGGTAGAGAAATCTGTCCCTCCAGCATGTCCTATTTAACTCGCGTGCAATATTTAGGTCTCTGGAACAGGTAGCTCTACTCCCATTTGATTTATAGATATGCAGCAAGTTCATTATGTTTGGGTCTGAGATTGATCTGTAAGCCAAGCATAAGTCTCCCCTAAGAAGTCTATATTATACAGAGTATATTGTCAGGGATTTTATTCAGTCTATGTAAGGTACGTCCTGGAGTTAAGTCCCTTAACCTTCTTTGTTAGAAACCTCAGAGGTCTCTCCAATTGCTGCAGGTGCTTTGTATGGTACATGCTGAATGGGGTGTTATACTCAATTATGGGTCGGATTAGTGCTGAGTACAGAAGGTTTCTAACCTTCTTTGCTCTTGAGGTGATGCCGTTACTAATCAAGTGTGCTACGTAGAAAGCCTTCCTTACTACAGTAGACACATGGTGGTCAAAGTTAAGGTTGCAGTCAGCTCAACTTGTGATCCCAGATCCCTTACCACTTCATAAGTACCTAGGATATTGTTGTTGATTTCATAGTGTGAAGGGGCATTGTTTTTGCTGAAGTGAATGATGATGCATTTCTTTACATTCAGTTTAAGTCCATGACTAAGACACCAGACGCTGGCCTGCGTAACATCCTCTGAGAGTATACTGACATCATTTGGGGATTCAGTAATTGCACCTAGTTTACAGTTGTCTGCAAACCTGGTCAGCCACAATCCCTTAGTTTTGCCCTAAACTTCTGAGAAGTATATACCAAATAGTAAGGGGCTCAGTCCTGACCCTTGTAGGACCCCGCTGGTGACAGGTCTGCTGGTCGTGTGGAGTCACCTACTTTGATAGTGTGTGTCTGGTTTGTGAGTCAGATGGCAACCCATCTTACAACAATGGGGTTTACATTCAGTTTGCTAAGTTTATCAGTAATGACTGAGTGTGGGATTGTGTCGAAAGCCTTTGCCAAGTCAAGGTATGCTGTGTGCACAGATTTGGCATTGTCAAAGGTCCTAGTCACATTTTCAAAGAAATCCACCAGATTTGACAGTCAGGATCTGCCCTTGAAGAAGCTGAATTGGGTAGGATCCAGGGTTTGGAGGTCACCTATGTCTTTATGAGGTCTAGAATGATATGTTCCATGGCCTTGCAGATGAGGCTGGTCAGGCTTATGGGTCTGTAATTATCTGGGTCTGTTGCTAGGCCACCTTTATGGAGGGGAAGAACTGTTATTGTTCTCTATTCCACAGGAACAAAGCCTGTGGTTAGGGTATGGTTGAAAAGGGCACTTAATCGTGATGCTATTCATGTTTTAGCCTGTTTAGAAGACAGCCTGGGATGCCATCTGGTCCCATGGAGGCTGTTTTTTGCTTTGGACAAAGCTTTAATGACCTGCTCTTTAGATATGTAGGGTTGGCTGGAGTTTGAGGCAACATTTACAATACGTTTGGAGGGGATAAGGGAGTGAAATTTTCACCAAACCTATCCACTAGCAGGTTTGCTATCTCTGTAGGGTCAGTGTGTGTGATACTGTTAGTCACTAGTTCTGCACATGCTTGGGTCCTACTTTTCAGGCTATGTACATAGCTGTAAAAGCCCTTATAGTTATCCTTGGCTGTGCTTAAGTTTTTCTCAAAGATGTCCTTAGAGAATTTGACATGTTATCTTGTTGAGTCTGAGGAGGGTGCATTTCCAGTGTTGGGCCTCATCTTTGTTTTCTTGGACAGCAACTTTTTGCATTTATTGTAACGTTTGTTGATGCTGGATGTTCACCGTGGCAGCTTGTTTTTACTTGGGGTTCTGGCTTTGATTCTTTTTGGTACAGCTAAATCTATACACTTATGCAAGTGATTGTGCAGAGCTTTAGTTTAAGCTTTGGTGTAGTTACAACTTCCAGCTAGGGATGGGACTTGAAATGCATTTATACCTTCACCTAGGAGGGTATAATTTGCTTTGGTGAAGTTTTTTAGTCTGACTTTGCCCTTTGTGAGTTCTGATGTTAGTGACAGCTTGAATGTGACTGATTTGTGGTTAGATTTAACTAATGAGGGCCCAACAGCTGCATTTGCTTGTCATGTTAGTGAGGACCAAATTTAGTATGTTCGTGCCTGTTGTTGGGGTATGAGCAATTTGTCCCAGGGCATTTGAGAACAAAGTCAAGAAACTTTTGCGCTAATGTGTTAGAGCTAGAATAGGTTTCCCAGTTGATGGTGGGATAATTGAAATCCCCCACAACCAGAGTGCTCATTAATATTTGGATTGACTCTAGTTTGGTCAAGTAGGCTTCATGCATGTGATGACTCATGGAGGGGGAATCAATAGCTAGCTATGACTTGAATGGGGGTCTTACCTACAGTAACCTGAACTTGGAGTAACTTCATGAAGTTGAGAAGAGACAACTTTGGTCAACGTGTAACACAGAAGTATAATCAAAATGGTATTCCAAGGTAGAGGCTTAGATAAGATGAAGTTTTACATTATCAGGGGAGAAAGATCTTACATCACATTTCTGTTGCACCTGTATAAAGAGAGAAACTATGTTAGTGATATGCACATCACTTTTTTTCAATAGAACCCATTTCTGATACAAAATCCCCGCACTATGTTATTCTGTACTGTACTGTACTGTCATTCCTTGACAGCAGTCTAATGCAAGACCATATATGTATTGAAAAAAAACCTGTGCATTCACTGCAGCTCTGTTGTCATGCAGACATTACCAAGATTAAATAAGAGTGGCGCTCGCCAACTGTCTCCACATGCATAAATGTTTTCATTGGGTTTTTTTTTTCACCTGAGGAATAGAATAGTTACATTAAACCTCAAAACAATGTTATTTTATATGATGTTATTTTCAGTATACAAATCAAAGACTTGTAAATTTCTGTAATAGACTATAATACGCTGCATTACAGACCTTCATTGTCATTGGAGTGATTCATTACCATTAATTCTTTGTCATTAAATTGTCATGTTAAATTGTATTGCCTTACTTAAAGACAATTCCAGGACTTGGGAGGGTGGCCTAATGGTTAAAGTGTTTCCCTTCCAAACACCACATACAAGGTTTGAATCTCACAGGGGATAATTGTCTAGGCTTAAAATGTCTTGCAAGGGCAGTTAGCCTAGTACTAATCTATAAACATTTCCATTTCCAACTTAACAGCAGGGCTGACTAACTATAGATTCTACTTTTAGACTCTTAATTTATCAGGACTTTGCACTAAGTTTCCATGCCTATCCATATCACTCTCCGTTTATGCTCCCCTTTTGCAGTGTGCAGAATCCTCCCTGTGATCATTTGTACAGGAGCAACAACATAGAAAATGGCACTTTGCACTGAAGTTCCTCAGTGTAGGTTCTTCCATTACAGAAACCGCCGTTACTATACTTCTATTGTTGCATTTTTATTTTATATTAACTAGAAAGGGAGTGCACACTCCCAAGGACAATAGTCACTTGATTCCTCTTGTATCTGACTTATTCCCCCCCACATCTCTTAGAAGCAATTCTGTAGTCCTTTTAGAAACTGCTCTTTTTCAATTTTTTTTAAGCTGGGCAAAATAGGTCAGAAATACTCCTTTACAAACTGCTGCCCAGATACATCACCTAGCCTTTTGTGGCTTACTTAATACCTGGCTGATGTTGCTATATACACCATGTATATAGTGAAAGTGCAGGAGATTTTTTGTAACTGTTTTAACTGAGGACTACTGCGTTTCAGAGAATTCAGACACTTACCTCCTATTCCATTCTTAATAGATTGTATTTTGGTGCTTGCTGTGGCCTGGTTTCTTACTAATTTTCAGTAACAGTTAATCCTTTCCAGACTAACAGCCTAAACCTGCCTCTTGTTCCTCCATCACCTAACATCCGGTATAGGAACTATGGGCACCATTTTTAAAATTCTCCTGTAGGTGCTAGGAGCTACCTTTGTCCCTCAGCATTGTGTGTCTCCACATAAGTTTAATTGGATTTTATAAACTTATGTAGCACTTGGTATACTTTTACTGTCGTAATTTAAAAATGTAATGCTGTTCTAAGATACAATGCTTGATTTATAATTTTAGTTGAGGATCTGAGGTCTGACTGCATTTACACTGTCAACTACCATCTTCTTGCTATGTGGTTCTTGAATAACTTCACTCGTGTCTTAATGCTGTCTTTAACAATGTAAAGTTCTGCTGTGGAAGGAAGTAGTATAATACGAGCTGTAGTTAAAGTACTTACTGTAACTCCGAGCACATTACAGTTTTATAATGCTTGCATTAGTAAGTACTCTGCACATGTGAGTTCTTATACTGCTTCAGTATTCTTTAAATGTGCTGTAGCATTGTGTTCTATGTTAGATGTACACTAGTAACTGGATTTGCAGTATGCTGGTGTGAAAATTATAAAGAATGTTAACCTCTGTTCTCTAATTTTGATAGATGTGTTTTGAAAACAGGTCAAGATAGGTCAAGTGTTTTTTGTTACAGCAGTTTTTTAAAAGTATGAAATCTGTGCACTTCTGGTTACTAATTTCATACTATGTGCTGCGTTCATTCAAATTAGTTTCCTCTAACAACCTTTCCCACTCTTTTAGTGCCATCCTTATCCATATTACTCCATATCACTGTATGTCTGTGCTCCACTCCCTCAACTGAGATTGCAGCCTGGAGAAACATTGCCTAGCCTTTAATGGCTTTCTTAATGCCTGGCTGATACATCACGTATATAGTGACAGTACAGGGGACTTCCTTGTAACTATTCTTAAATGAGGGCTACTGTGTTTCAGAGAATTCAGCCGCTTACCTTCGATTCCATTCTTTATAGATTGTTTTTTGGTGTTCGCTGTGCTCAGTTTTTCTACTAATTTTCGGTAACAGTTAATCCTCTCCAGATTAACTGCCTAGCCCCACCCCCTCCTTCACCGAACATCTGCAGCATGTTTATTTAAGGTATAAAACACAAACTACTTGTGTTTTTTAACCAATTGGTTTTTCTGTGTGGCCTTTTTAGTCATTGTTTTAGTTTATTTAAGGTATAGGAAGTACAGGTGCCATTTTTAAAATTCTCCTGTAGATACTAGGAGCTACCCATGTCTCTCAGTGTACCCATATCACTCTATGTCTGTGCTTCCCTGCCTCATCTGAGAATGCAGCATGCAGAAACCTCCCAGTGATCGTTCGTACAGGACTAACAACAATATAGCAAATAGGACTTTGCAATTGAGCTCTTCAATGTAGGTTTTTCCAATATGGAAACCATGCCATAACTATACTTCTATTGCTGTATTTTTATTTTATATTAACTAGAAAGTGGCATGCACACTCCCAGGGACCATAGTTGCTTGATTCCCTTTGCATCTAACTTATTTCCCCACATCTCTTAGAAGCTATTCTGCAGTCCTTTTTAAACTGCTCCTTTTCAATTTTTTCTAAGCTGGACAAAGAAGGCTTGTCAGAAATCCGCCTTTACAAACTGCTGTCCAGATACATCACCTAGCCTTTTATGGCTTACTTAATACCTAGCTGATACTGCTATATACACCATGTATATAGTGACAGTGCAGAGAATTTCACTGTAACTATTTTAACCAAGGGCTACTGTGTTTCAGACAATTTAGCCACTTACCTCCTACTACATTCTTTAAAGATTGATTTTTGGTGCTTGCCTTGGCCCTGTTTTACCCACTCTGTTTGCCCTCGCTCTGCTTGGGCTCACTCTGCTCCCCTACTCTACCACCAAATCCCACCCAACTCTACTGTCTCTACATTTATACTCCCTGACTCCTCCCTCACCACACACCTCTTCCAACATAGCCAATGAATTGCAGCTCACACTTGCACACCCACTGTATGCACACACCTCTAATAAATTATACTTCCACCCTCACTACTACAGTCATCCTTACAAAGTACATCCCTACCTACACCTCTCCTTTCCTCATCTTACTGTTCCCTTCATTTCCGTATTCCACTCTTTTCTTTACATACCCTTTAGTACCCAATCAACATCAACCTCCACTTCTTTAAATCCAATCTCAACAACTTCCTAAAAAGGCTCCCCGACTCTATCTACCCTTTATCTACCTTTCTTACAAAGCTATTCTATAATATCTGTCAGCCTCTTTACCATAAATCCTCTCCTATTCCAAAAAATATCATATACTCCCAACTGAAACACATACCTGCCCCACTAAATTATATTCTTGCAAAATAAAATTCATCACTTCCAACTCACCACCTCACACCAACGTCTCAAAATTAATTCTCAGTGGTGAAATTCACTCTAATCCTGGTCCCAACTCTCCTCCTCAGCCTGCAATACTTACCCCTGTACAGCTTTTAACTCTAAATCTCTAAATATAATCACACTAAACTTTCAAAGCATCTGTAACAAAAGCTCCAAACTTCCATGTCTGGCTATCACATAACACTCCTGAAATTCTAGCCACCACAGAGACCAAGCTTAAAACCACCATTCAAGACACAAAAATTCTCCCTCCCTGTTATAATGTTATTAGAGCTGACAGAACCCACAAGTAGGCTGGACGACAAGTGCACTCTGGTATCGTAACTTACTCAATATTACTCCTCATTCTAATCCCATTCCTCAATTTCATAAGGCAGAGATTCTTATCACACTCCTAAAAATCAACATCAAAACTCTATGCCTTACAGTACTATACATTCCTCCAGGTAAAAAAACATCCTTATCTTTGAAGACATAATATCTCGGATATCTAGTACTACACAAAATGATACTACCATTCTAGGAGACATCAATATCAGCTGGCAAAACCTTACTTGCAATTTCCCTGCCTCTAACAGAAACCTTCTTAACTTCACCCAGCTCATCATCACCTACAATAGATTTTCCAGCAGCAACAGTCACGCCTCCCTACTAGACTGGATTTTAGTTTCTGACTCCACCAAATTCTGATGTTGGGACCCTCCCAGATACTTTAAGTGACCGTCTCCCTGACTATGCTATTAGGACATTCTCCCACCTCCTTAAAGACCATCAGTACAAAACTATTTGGAACACAAACTTTAACCAACGATCACTCATTAACACTCTAAACGCTATCAACTGGTCCATCCTCAAAACTCTTCATCTAGACGAAGCAGTCAACCATTTCAACACAACTTTGCTTGGAATACTTAACCACCTGACACCCTTATGAAGGAAGAGAATCAAAAGTAACTTCACACTTTGGTGATCCAAAGTTACTTTAAGATCTAATGAAAAACAGAGACAAGCTCGGGAAACGTTGGCACACATCCAAATCCCCCTCAGACCTAATCAAGTTTAGACATCTCCACAATCTGACTAAAAAAGCTGTAAAAAAAGACAAAAGACACCACTATCAAACATTGCAATCCACTAAAATAATCTCAAAAAATTCTGGTCATCCATTTCATCACTTCTCAATCCTACCAAAAAAACTAACCCCACATGTCTTCCTGATAAAACCACCACACAAATAGCCATTCCTGATAAAACCATCACACAAATAGCCAACCTCATTAACAAGCACTTCATTGAATGCATACAGAATGTCACTTCAAACACATCACCTCTTCCGACCACCATACACAACTTACCACTATCACATATCCCCACACAAGATCCACTGCCTCCTCCCACCCCCTTGACCCACCCTCACTCTTTCATGACACTGCTTCCTCAACTTCATCTACTTTCTCACTACAGCCTGTTTCTACAAACACAATTAAGAAGCTCCTCCTCAAACTCAAAGCCTGTGCTAACTCTCCTGACTACCTCCCTGGAAAATATCTCAAGATTATAGCTGATGCCACTGCATATTCTATATTCATCCTCATTAACAGATCTATTCTAGAATCTTATGTTCCAACACTCTGGAAAAACATCCTTCATTGTACCATTACATAAAGGTGGCAACTCCATTGAAATGTCCAACTACCGACCCATTGTCTTATTGTCAGCAGTCTCTAAACTCCTCTAAAAATACATCCACACATAACTACTCACTACCTTCTTAACAGTCAACTCTTCACTTCTACAGAGCATGGCTTTAGACTAGGACACAGTAATAACACAACTCTATTATCATTCACTGACACAGTAAACAAAGCTCGCAAATCAGGCAAACTTGTTTTCTTTCTGCTCCTTCAACTGTCTAAGGCCTTTGATATTGTTCCCCATCATCTTCTTATACAAAAATACAGCAACCTTGGAGTATCGCCTCCCACCACCAAGTGGTTCACTAGTTACATCTTTAATACACATTAGGCAGTTAAAAGGCTAGACTCTCTGTCTTCTTTCCGGGATACCTCATCTACAGTTTCCCAAGGATGTATCCTTGGCTCCCTCTTATTCAACATCTTTACTAATGACCTATATACTGTCTCACAAAAGAGTACACTCATACAGTATGCTGATGACTCTGCAGTCATCTGCTCATCTGATTCTATATTACATCTCCAAAAAAATCACCAAACTGTTTTTACATCCATTGAGAGCTGGCTTACTAATAATCAACTTCTGCTCAAACCCACCAAAACTAAACTTATGCTTTTCACCCCCAAAACACACTCCCTAAATAAAAGCCAATTTACTATTGCCTTACAGAACAACACAAAAATCGAATCTGTTCTCCTCACAAAACTACTGGGTGTCACCATTGACAAACAAAGTTCTACCTACATATACAAAATAGCATTAAGAAAACATACCAGAAACTTGGAATTCTCTACCGGCAAACATGTTTCCTAGATTCTCACGATAATGCACACTAGCCACTTTCTACCTCCTACTTACTCTCTTATATGGAGCCCCAGTTCTCACTTACCTTCAAACTGGTTTAAAATCTAAGCTTAAAACTTGCTACAACAAACTTGCTAAGTTTGACACCAATGCAAAATACTCCACTAATTACTGTATATCCCTCCACAATCTCAACTGGCTTGAACGTCCACATCACCTTACCTTTTTCCAGCTCAACACAGCATACAAACTCATTCATAGACCCATACCCTGCCCAGCCTTAAATACAGTCTTCCACTCCTACATGCCATACAGATGTCTCAGGTCAGAAAACAAGCAGCTTTTATGAGTGCATTGTCCCATGAAATCAGCTGGACATAACCTATAGTCCTTCTCCATAGCCAAAATATGGAACATCCTCCCCTTATCTATCAGATCCCATCATATGCACACATCCTTCAAGCTCACACTTAAGGAGCACCTCTTCAAATCCTGGATCTGCTCCTGCTGAACCCCAGGCTGATAACTCTTGTCACATCATCGTACCTCCAACTCCTACCTCTGCTGCTCTTAACTCTATCTGCCTTAACCCTCTTACTATTCCTATTCATTCTACTTCTCTCATCTGCTGTCCATACTATTACATCCTCTCACTTTTCTTCAAAACAACCATATCAACTACTTTATATCTTCTTAATAACTACCCGAATATGTAACTCTGTGACTAGCTTAGACTTAAATGAAGAATACACTGGAACTGTCCCATGTTTTGTAACCGATTGTTATATTAATACAACTGTTATGCTAAACATTTCAACTGCTGTTAAGTGAATGCTTATGTTTATATTATTATGCTAATCTCTTTGTCTAATACTGTTTCATATATAAACATATTGTCTTATGGAGCTTTTTTCCCCGGGGCTTCAATGAAAATGAGTTATTTATGTCCAATTGGTCATTCCTGGTAAGCAAATGTCAAGATAAAATAAATAACTTAACAAGAAGCTAGTGAGATCTCACACAAATGTGATTTGGATACGTTTTGTATTTCTGTAGAACTCTGGTAAAATACGTTAGCTTCACTAAGGCACTTGCTTGTATTGAATCTATGATGTCCCTTGACATGCCTTTTGACATAACAAGTACATGCAGTCTCACACTATTCATTTGGAGTATACTGCCTCTCAGCTTACCTTTCATAATATAGTTTCTGTGTCTGCTGATTTTTTTTCAACAAGTGAAATACAATGGCTGTCTTACCTGGTTGAAGAACTGTTCATGAAACTGGTAAGTATAATGTAACCTTCTGCCCACAAGATGATGAGATAAACAACCTATCCTCTATAATGGGGAATATCTATATTCAAGAATGAAAAAAAAAACAGCAATCAGATTCTCTAGAAATGTATACTTTTTATAAGATTTATAATAGTCTGCACTGTTCCTTCTGCCTGTCCCTAAGTTTGTGGTACTGAGCAGTACAGATCTGTGGCAGTATGCTTAAATTCCCATTTTGTAGTCAAGTTGTGAAACTCATGACTTGTAAATGACAGACTGTTTCTTGGTATAATTTTTTTTTCTGAAATACTTATACTACCTGCATGTATTTATTTTAAATTTCATCACATTTTTGGCTGGAAACATTATCAACTATAGCCAACTGAGAAATATTTAAATCCTCTGCTGGTTTTCCTTCGTTACATATATCAGCCAAAACAGAATTAGGCAAGCCACCTTCTCTGACCTCCATAATCCTTATTTCTGTATGCAACATACTTCTTAACTGTCGAGATTTGTGCTCATATTTTTGGTCTGTTCCTTACAAAATTTGTGGTTTTCCTGACAAATCTTTGAAGACGGAAGTCAGTAAATAATAACATGCCTTTATGTTTCAGACTTCATATCTGACAGAAAATGAATGCTAACACAAATCCTGCTATTCTAGCAACTTTCTAAGTTTATAAGCATAATGTTTAAAATGTATGCCTATTTTTGGGCCTTTGTCCCCACATTATTTTAGGCTTTGTCTATATTTCTTGCACTAAGAAGTCGGGAGGTATGTCATGCAATGACTCCTGGCAGTCATCTAATCGCTGACTATTTGTAATATCACATTTTCATTCACAGCCTCTTTTTGAGCTCCAAAACCCTTTTCTTTTTTTTTTTTGTTTTCCATCACTCACACTTCTTTTTCTGCCATATTCCTACTACTCTCAGTCACCACTACAACAGAAAATAATTTTAAGGCAATAACATATCTTCACACAATGAGAAGGAGAAGTTTCCTGATGCCCTAGTAAAATTCACCCTATCAATATAAATGCCATCCTGGCTCTCCCTGAAAAGATGCTACTAACCTAGAGGGACTAACCCAGTCAACAAAGACTAAATAATAATAATAAAATTAATTAAAAAAAAAAATCATCCCTCATCTAAAGAGCATAATCAACCAGGGTCCTAAAATCATTGAAAGTCCCAAAGTTGCTGTTTCCATACTTAAGTTACAGAGCTTCTTAAAGACTAGGCAAAACAGACAGGGATGAGCAGGGGGGCAATGTATGCAACAGCACGTTCAGCAGCAATCTAGCTTTCCTGAAACTTGGCATAGACTTGAATAGACCTGCAAATGGAAGGACCACAATAGCAGAAGCAATGCATAAGTGCCTTTCCATGGACAAGGTTAAGTTATACTGTGTACATTTTATTCTATGTATGATTAAGTTGCTCATTCAGTCAAATCTTCCTGTTTTGTCTGCGTTCCTGTAAATGGACTCGGGGAGGGGGGTGTTTCTTTGTAGGCAAGGACAGGAGTGAATATAGATATGAATGTGAAGAAAACAAAAGTATGCTTTACAAAACATTACAAGATTTAATTCACATAAAGCATAGCCTGGGACTTTGGCCCTAAGGGATGGAGCCCTCACTATGACACAGGCAATGAGAACTCATTTCATGGTACAAAAGGAGTTGGGCAGGGAAGACGATGACTGTATAGGGCTGGTCCCCTCACCTGCAGTTGTGTAGGGATGGTTGTGCATGCTTTGGGGCACACAGATTGCAACATGTTCTCTAGCAGATAGTGTCAAAACACAAGTCATGTTGTGCCCCTTGTGAAAGTGAGGGTATGCCTTTTACTGCAGCCATTGTAAGTCCCTTCCCATGTGCTTCATCAAATACATACAGTCATAGGGTAGTATAAAAAAATCTCAGACCACTAATGCCTATCTGAATGGTTAGGAATGAATGGGCCAAGTGACCAGAAGGGAGGGGTGAGTCTTAATAGACTGTGGAGGCAAAAAGAGATAAGAAAAACATGCTTGAAGTATAGTAATCGCTATCGGAGTATAACTATAAGATCTGACAAGTTATAATATAGCTGTATGCATTGCAGTTAGAAAAAAGTAGATAAAAGATGTACTAATTTAATAGATAAGGTAGATTGTGCTGCATAATATGGCCTGTAGAGGGAGGAGGTAAAAAGAGGATTGTGATGTTACTTGCTAGATGTTTCGGCCAGACAAGAAATAACTAAAATTTGAAAATTCAAAGATTAATATTAAAGGCTTGTCATAATGGATGCCAAGCTTAACAAATCGGTGACAGATATTATATGCATCTTTGTTTTTCATGGGGTATGGCAAGTTAACAGCTCTTCAGCCTAAAAATGACTAATGGTTATTGAGTGAAGTATCTGATTCAAGGTCATATTGATGCTTTTGACACAATTCCTCACTCAGGCAAAGTGCAAAACTTAAATAAACTGGGAATAATCCCCTGTGTCACCCACTGGATTGCTAACAGGCTCAAAGATAGGAGACAGATAAAATATGAACAGGTACCTCTATCAAAGAGCCTAGTCACCAATGGAGTCTCCCAGTGTTCTGTGCTGGGACTTTTTTCTTACCTATGAATATATATGACTTTTAAGAATCAACTTAGAAAATAAAAAAACACAAGTTTGCCAAGCTCCACAAAGACTCAACAAACACCACTTTAGCGTATGAATCTTTTACTGAACCGTTTCATCTAGAAGACTTCATCTGAAATAATGAATTTTAACAAATAAAGCCATTTATATAAATTTAAAAATGTCCCAACCAATCACATAAAATCTTTAATTAGTCTTTAATTAAAATTAAAGCAAATGTAAACTTGTAGTAAAAACAACTTATTAACCCTTTAAATTCCTGCTAGTTTCCTGTCCTTTAAATAACATTTGATATTGGATCTTTGATACTAGGAGGTTTATCAGGTGCCAATTTTAGCTGCCAAAAAGTTTCTCATTTCTCTATTTGATTTTTATAATTGCCACCCCTTCTATTGTACGTAACAGATTGTAAAACTTAAAATAAAATTGTTTTGTATGAATTACATATAAGACTATGCCTAAACAGTGCATTATTGCTGTTTTTTCCTCCTAACTGTGTACATGTGTGCTTTAATCCTTTTACACAGGGTCCTAGTCTTCTAGACAAAAGCATTTCCTAAAGCGTTCATACTCTAAAGTGGTGTTCATTCCATCATTGTGGAGCTCGGCAAACTTAGCAGTGCTTTTTACTTTCTAAGTTGGTTATTACACTGTTGTTTTGGATTCCTTCCAGTTTTATTGTTTTTTACTTTTAAGAATCAAGAGCTCACCCAGACTCTGCCATAGCTTGCTCTGAGGGAAAGGTTAAAGACAGAATTTTTCCCACTCTTCCTCCCTGTTACTGTGTTCTTAAACACCGACTTTCTAGTTGCCTGCCCCTTATGTTAATTTGACTATACATCTCCTTTCCTCTCTTCTTTCACTGACTGGAGTGAGTAAGCACAAAGTTAATTTGTGAAATCACTCCCCTTCGAATAAATAAATGTATTGGCCATCCCAGTGTATTCCATAGTACGAGAATAGAAAAGTGGCCACCCCATTTCAATCTATCTTGCTCTTTTTAAAATAGTGGCTCGCCACTTAGTCAGTTAAAACTTAGATTACCCACTTTCATATCTAACTGCAGTGTTTAGGATAAACCACTTTTTCATCTTACCTTTTAACATCTATTGCAAGACCACCAGTTATTGAAGACCCCACATTCTACCTCTCAGCAATCATTTTGGAATTAGTGCTTCTGTTTTCTCTTGGTGAGAGAAGGAGCACATGAACATTATTCCCTGGAGACTGCTGATCACCAGAGAACCTAATAACTGCTTTATAGGTGACAGCTTGGAATCTGTGCTTATATTCTGGTTCTAGTGAGAGAAGGAGCAGAGTGCATCGATTCCTAACTGTTTTTGGTTGAAGAGTGAGTGTCTGTGCTGAACGTTCCTGATTAGTCTGGTTGCTGTACAGGGCATCTATCAGGAAAAGGCTGCAAGCCTAAAGACCCTTGCATCATCTGGGTCAAGACTGTGGATCATCAAACAGGCTGTGGCCTGCTTCTCATTTTGTGATTGGAGCTGACATTTTGCTTCTGGGGAGAGAAGAAGCAAAGGAGCATTGTATCCCAACAGAGTGAAGCTGTGCTGAGACCAGCATTAGTAGCAGCCAGGCAGTGGCCATTCATGCAGCTTCCCTCTTTTCATCATTCTTGACAAGCTAATTCTTTGTTTTCAGTAAGAACTGCTTGATTTGTTTCTAATTTCAGAATATCTGCCTAAATGCTCCATCCTAGGTTTTCAAGGTCTACATATTAGTTTCTCCTCAAGTGTTTGGCAGTGCTCTGTATAGATTTAGACACCTTGAGTGACATTTTTCCTATAAAAACATAATTGAAATTTCTCCAATACCTAGTTGCACATAGTACAACCAGTTTGCAGTAACAAGCACTGTCCCCAGAGTTGCAAATCAGATACTCCTGGCAGTTATTGATATTTTCACTCCAACTGTCTAATCAATAAAGAAATGGTCTGTTGCCTTGGATATTAACTTTCCTATTGTCTCTGTTACTGGCTTGATGTAGAAATTGCCTCATGTTTACTGACAACCAGTTAATTCTCAAACAAACTGATATGGTATGCGAGATATACTTACACAATACCATTAGAGGCAAAGCTCTCACATGAAAGTATTCCTAATGTCAATAAGGTTGTCAGTAGTATGCAAACTGCACCCATCACACACAGTTCAAAGCAGACATATCAACTCACATATGCTAAACCACTTAAATGTAACCTTTCTAAACCACAAAGACCTCCTAGGTGAAGTACACATAACAAGTACCCTCAATATCTCCAACTGCACTCTTTCAAAACAACACCCAAATCAACACATCGACATACATCTCATGGACCCTTTTCCTCTAACCCCATAAGATAAGCCACCACACAATCCAACATTCTAGTCATTGGAGACTCCATTGTGAGACACACTGATGTCCTTCTCACCAGGATGAGTAAGGAGAAAGTCACAATCAATTGCTTATCAGGGGCTAGGATCTGCCACATTACACAGACACTCAGGTCATTGGACCCCAATTACCAATATGACTCAGTCATAGTCTATGTGGGAGTAAATGACCTGAGATGTACCTCCCTATACTATATGAAGAGACACATCAATGAGCTCTCGGAATATGTGTCTCAGGCTGGTATGAGCCTAGCATTGAGCAGCATTTTACCTTCTCCAAGGATGATGCCACAATACGAACAAAAGCTGATTGACTTTAATAATTGACTTAGTTTCTGGTGTCATTCTAAATGGGTGCAATATTTGTCAGCATGGAAGGAGATGGTCAACAGACCACATTGCTTTGCCAGGGATGGTCTGTACCTCTCCCCTCTAGGCTTTTGAATATTAGATAAAACATTGGCTTCCCCCATAGTGCCTTTTTTAGGCAATGCCAAACTAAAAACACTTCTGACATAGCAAATCAAAACCAAGAAAATCTGAAGGTATTATTGCTCAGTGCTAGGAGTCTAAACAAAAAACCTTACTCATTAGAAGCTCTCTTTGCCCTAGAGAATGCTAACATCTGTGTGGTCACATGCCTACTCAACCTGGTGGACGTCTTTGAGAAGATCAACAAAGCAGTGGATGAGGACAAAATCATCCAAACTCCCTACCTTGATTTGGCCAAGGCATTTGACAAAATACCCCAGTCAGGCATTGCTGACAAACTCAAGAGGTTAGGTACAAACCTGTATGTCACCCAGTGGATAGCCAACTGGCTCACAGACAGAACCCAGGAAGTTAGAATTGGAAAGTCCACCTCTACAAAGAGGCCAGTCACAAGTGCAGTCCCACAGGGATCAGTCCTTGGACTGATCCTTTTTTCATTTACTTTTCATAAGTCAAGGCCAATGTTAGTGGACTCTGTCTGACTAAATTTGCAGATGACTGCAAATTGGGAGCTGTCAGTAAATCTCACACTGACACAAATGTTCTCCAGGAGGGGCTGACACAGACACTGGTGTCAGTGTCATGGACTAAAACTCAATGCCAAGAAATGCATAATAGTATCCTTTGGGAAGTCATCCAGCCCCGGTAACTATCATATTGACAACACACCCCTTAGAGTTGACCCAGGAGTCAGGGACTTAGGGACACACATACATAGTAATCTAGCCTTTGACCATCATATGTCTACAGTGGTGAGGAAATAAATTTATGTTGCATAACTTATAAACAAAGGTATGGCATCTAAATCCAAGGAAGTAATTGCTCCGCTGAATTCGGCATTCATCAGACCTATCATTGAGTACAATGCCCCCTTTGGTATATACCTAAACAGGCATATCCAACAATTGGAATGTCCGCAGAGGTTTCTCACTAAAAGAATACATGGTGTAAGTAAAACATCCTATGTAGACCACATCAAGGCCCTATCTCTGTATTCCATCTCATACAGGCTTTTTCAGGGAGATCTATGTCT
The DNA here is from genome assembly GCF_019279795.1 of Protopterus annectens. NCBI lineage: Eukaryota > Metazoa > Chordata > Ceratodontiformes > Protopteridae > Protopterus > Protopterus annectens. Next base: position 45,965,231 of record NC_056742.1, read on the forward strand.
GGCATACAGGGCATTGACAGACCCCACTCTGATGAACCTTCTGCATATCCACAAAGAAACAGCACAAGAATTACCCATTCTAAAGACTTAAACCTTGCCTGTGATATAAATAGGACATGCTAGAGAGATAGGTATGTATCCCAGAGAGTACAGTGTCTCTGGAACAGGCTTCCCATCCATGTGAAGCAGAGTTCCTCCCTAACCCAATTTAAGCGCATCTTTGGCAAGTGGATGGGAAACCGGAAATGAATCCCTAGTTTGACAACTATGTCTCTAATGGACAAAGGTAACCTGTAAATGATTAATCTCCTAGGCCCATGCATACACTTATCAAGGGTATCAGATCTTGTCAGAGATTTGGGATGCATGTCTATGCTTAAAATGGCCCTTGTGGTCATTAGCCTAGTAAACACATATGAACCTATAAGATACATTTTTGCTTACTGTTTAAAAAAATAATAACTTTTTGAACTAATGTGAAGGTCACAACAAAGCAGAAGGAAATGCTAGTTCAAAATAAAATAATTTTCCTTGCTTGCTATGGTTAGCTTCTAAATGTCTATTTCATAAAGAGGTAAACAGGATAGTTTTCTTTCCAAATCACTGCATTGCTGGCAAATCTGGATTGATCTGTATAACATCCAAAGGGTGTACTGCATAATGGTAAGAGGAATGAATAATCTCATCCTATTAATATGTGCATGAAGGCCCTGCAGAAGGCCTTAAAGGAGAATATATACATAGAATTTAAGTACAGCCTGATGGCAGCCTAGGTGAAACACATGGCAGCTATCTTCCTGCATGACAAGTCTGCAAAGATATTGTGAACCAGGCTGATTGAAAATGTTTTCTAAAGTTTTGAAGTCTAGTAAGGATGCAAGGAAGCAGATGACTTGGGATATGGAACAGAAACAAAGTAGGCTGCTGTTTCCTGATAAGCTTCATGATTAACCTGCTCTTTTTTTCTACCTAATTACAGAATGTGCAAAAGAAATCTGTAAGTTTCAAATACAAAACAAGTACACTCCTGAAGATGGGTTACAGATGCCAGGTTAAAAAGAAATTTGAGGTATGGGTTAATTGCCATTTGTCACAAGGGACCTAGCTCAAATGCCTTCATGCTAGCATGCATGAGGTCAAACTATTTTTGTGTTAGTACTCTGTATAAATGGGATGACTTTAAATGGAAGTGTGAGTGCAGGATATCACTTTGCAATGTTAGGGTATCTCTAAGAAGGAAGTAGACAGAAGTGTTTTAGGCAGGGAATGGAAAACTGGATACCTCAGTTTAGCAAATCTTCAGACATCAATTGTTAAGAACAAAATCTCTTTTAAGGAAGCAGAGGAGGCTTAAGTGTTCAAGCCACCTACTTTCTGTATCATTTTCATGGGTACGTCTGTACCACATTCCCATTTGTACAATCTAACTAACTCTTCTCCTAAGTGAAAAGACCTGGATAGTTTCACAACAGAACAAAACTACAGCTCAATTTGGGAGTGCTACGTTTTGCTTTTATGCTCTGCTGTTGATATTATTTGTGAAGCTGCTTCTGTAAGATAGATTTGTGCAAATGTATAGTTGTGTGGGGTATAATTTAGAAATGGACATCTTCTTGTCTACCTCAGAATAATCTGCTGTCTTTGAAGGGTTAAAGGGTGATGTGTAGGGTAAGAGCTATTGCAAAATCTCTAAGGTCACAAAAAAGACCATAACTCTTTCCAGTTGTATGTTTATGAGGAGAACCTTTTGATTTTATGGTTTATACTTCAATTACAACTTGATTAAAGAGCTTAAACACTAAGCTCATTGTTAAGAAGAATAACCACAACATGAATACTGTATAAAATCAACAATAATGTAATTATACATATGGATTACAAATATGGCCTATTTAAAATACATAAACTCAGAATAAATTAAAGAAAATTACAGTAAGTAAATTTTGTAAAAATGCCAGAACAACTTAACTAAGAACTTGGCAATTCAAATGCAGTTCTCCAGTCCATGAATAACATGTCAAAGTTTTGTCTTATGTTCATATATGGAACATGCCATTAAAATATTCTTCATACTGATGGCAGATTACAGTAGATAATAGCCATTCCAAAGGGGAAAATGTATTTATAAGCTAGCACCAATGATCCTCAAAATGAGAGACTGTTTCTCAGGCCAGAAATAAAAATGGAGCATCTTCAAAGCGAGAAATGAAGTTCTTAAAAAAAATAGCAGGAAACATTTCTCAAAACAAAAAATAATATTCCTTGGACATGTAATGTTGATGGCATTGGCTACAGTACTCCTCAAAACTGATGGTAAAATAAAAGCATTCCTTCAAAAAAAAAAAAAAAAAAAAAAGTATTGCTCTGAGGAACTGACAATGACATTTTTCAAAAGTAATAATCTTCCACAAAATGGCAGCATACTCCAGAAAGCAAAACTCAAAACTCTAGATAAGAAAATTAAGTTTTAGTAGAAAAGATAGCAGAATTACAAACCAGAGGAAAGTGTCTATAGGCATTCATTCATCACCATGTTTGAAAATGCATCATCACCATCTGCACCATGTCATCTGAAGTGGAAAGATAATTCTTCAGTTTTTTGGACAAACAATTTTATCTACGGAGTGTTGATGCATGTTGAATAATCTAAAATCTAGGAAAAAATATATTTGACATCGGCAGCTGTCAGTGTGGAATATCATAAGAAGAAGAAGAAAGAAAACTACTTTAAAGTCTATTAAATGCTACAACTAGACATGAAGTCATTAACTTCCTGATATGCATATATGTTGACTAGCAATCCACACATAGTAAGGAGGAATGATTGTACTGGAACAGTGGAACAGATCATCTCCTAACTTGTTCTGAAGTAGCCCTAATATTTAACATGAAAACTTTTCTTTGCAGCATTTTGATTATAGAAGGTAAAGCAAATGTCACTTCTTCCTTTTTTGACCTAGGATGTCTTAGCTAACTGGAATACAATTTGAAATTATGAAGTGTTTTTCTTTACATTTACCCATTCCTAGATGTGACTCTTAGATTCCAATAAAGAACCAACTCTTCTTTTTGAGATGTAGAACCCTCTAGACTTTCCATTATTTCATCAACAAGTCTATGAAATTACTACAGCACAGTTGGTATATAGGAATATAACTGCAGGAATATGTTAAGGCATATGCCAAATGAGTGTTGAAAGTACACAACCTTCTGTTAGTTTCATCAAGTTTGTTTTCTCAGAAGCCTTAATTTGCATCCAGGCATAAAATAATATTTTGCATTATTCATTGTAGAAGGTATTTTCTCAGAAGGGAGAAGTGAGTAATGCTGCCAAATAATACAGCTAATAAAATCTTATGGAGCTATGTTAACAGACTGAAGCTCAGAGCTGCTTCCTTCCTCTTCAAGTTTCCTGCTGGGTCACTCTAACTAGATCACTTTAGCAGACAGTGCTCCCTAGTAACCTCTCTAATGGAACAAATTTTCCCGTGGGCTTACCTTGTCAACAAATAAGGAATAAAAAAGAAAAAGTATAAATATTCTTATATTATCTGAATTTAATATGGTGCTATTCACTTGTTCCATCAGTTCATCTTAACAATCACACCCGCACGTCATCCTTTTTAGCTTCTACTCAAGCTTTTCTCTAAGCACAATGCATACTCATTTTGATGCATGTTCACAGCAATTGCCTCTGAAGAAACTAACATGATATAATCAGCTGGTAAACAAGCACATGTCATTGAAGGAATAAGGATATGTTAAAAAAAATGCATCACTGCTTGCACCAGTTTGATTTGGATGAGAAATGTCTTGCTTAACTTTACTACTTAACTTTCCGATGCAGTTGTTATCTTAGGGTTCTTGCAAATATTTGTAATATTTTTTACCAATTATCTCAAGTGTTGTTTGCAACATCCTTATCATTTTGATGATTGTGATATTTACATTAAAAACACTGACTGCTTGGAATTGAGATCTTTAGAAAAGGGTAGGAGCAAACTACATTGGAAAAACTGGGACTTGTGGGAACAATACATACAAGGGAGGAATGAGGTTTAAAAGGTGTCAGGATTTAAATGAGCTATGTAATGTTTGAAAAAGATTGGGTAGATTATAACTGATATATAATGTTTACAACTGGGAGTGTGTCAGTATGGTTTGTGATATAACTAGGATTGTTTCGGTGTGGTTTGTTTTCATTTGTATATTAATATAAATGTATGATTGTCTATGTACTAAGTGACGGTTTAATAAAGATGTTTCTTGTTTAAATAAAAAGCACCAACTTTGCTTGTTTTAGAATCTTTTGAGTAGTCTAAGACTTCAGCTGCCTTATTCCTGCGTACTCTGCACTCTTTTATTACCCAAATTCTCTCACAAGCCATAAACCCCACAAATACTTGTCTCATTACTTGTATTTTCCAAGAATACTGTTTCTATCATAAACTTGTACTACCCACATTTCTGGTCACATGTAAACATAATCTCACCCATTTGGTTCATGATCTCATTAAGTTTGAAGAGTGCATACAGAATTATTTTGAAAAAAAAAAAAATAGTCAGTACTTTAAACACAGACTGATATGTAAAATTACATTATTCACCCACACCAAGGACCAACCTATGCTTTTATCATAAATACATTTTTTCTGATCAAAATGATTTCAATATTTTCTATAGTCTAAGCATTTATATCTGCATTGTCTACAAACACATTAGCATATTTTTGCCTGCTAAGGTCATTAAAATGTAACTCTCATGAGCAATTAATATTTTTAGTTATCAAATTTGTGAAACATAAATTTACATTCTTTCTTTCTCTTTCTTTTTCTGTCATTATCCCTCAAGCATGTAGTTTATTTCTAACTGTACATCTGTTTCTGGACAGCATCTTGGTTGATGTATGGTGTCATTGTGTTTTATTTTTTTATTCCATTTAGAAATGAAGTTTGGCAACAAACTAAGTTGTCCGGGACATCTTCATGGGGGGGTTAGGTTAATATTAGGGGGAGTTAAGTGGGTTGAGGAGGTGGAAGGGTTAAGTGGAGGCAGGGATGGTTGGGAGGAAATGAGATAATGATGGGGAGGGGCTTAAGAGGTTTAGGCTAGTGTAGTTGGGTCAAGCAGTTACATTTGGCATGAACTTGCTATACTGCAGGTTCATGTCCTGATGACCGGTATGTTCTTTGGTCAGGTAGGCCTTGGTTTGGTGGTGGGCATGAGCAGGTGAGTGCCTAGGGTATAGTCATAGGTATGATGGTTAAAAGTGAGCTTTTTTTTTTTTAATATATATTTTCCTTGAAGAGATTATTTACTGATCAGGTTTTTCTTTATATTTAGGTAATTAGCAATGCATAATGTTGTAAGAATATTATAAATGCTTTGTGTTTTGCTTTAACTCTGAAATGTGCAGAAGGCATACTCAAATACATTCAGATTGTGTGGGGAAGCTTAACAAGATGGCGGTTTCGTGGGCTGCAAGCTCCGTGTGGGGAAGTTTGCCTTCTACATGCACAGTGTAGCGTAGGTGCCTAGGGCAGAAAAAATATATATATACATGTTTGTTAGCCCCCTTTAGATTTTTAGGAGCAATATTTAACAACCGTCACTAAGTTCTTCCTCTCGTTCTCTCTCCTTTATCTTTCTGTTGGAATTAAGCAGGGGTGTTAGCATCATAAGGGGCTGTGCATTGTTTGAGGAGTGCGGATCTATCCCACATGATCATAATGGCTGTGAGTGTTATGGCGTCCCTTGGGTGTTGTAGTAGGTTCGTCCTTTACTGGACTGTATATGCTCATCATGCATCATTTGTGTTTCATCAGAATGAGCAGCTATTTAGAGCTAACCATTTTTTGTAGTTTCCTTCTTTTCACGTTGTGGGAGTGCTACCCTCGGCTGAAGCTGCGGGTGACTTTCACTGGTTTCTGAGTAAGGGAGAGAAATGGTTGTCAATGCACATGCTGGTGCGGCATTAATTGTGGGTGAGCAATTGTGTCATGGGACATGGAGGCTCCATGCAATTTTGGCTTAACGCACTCTACGCCATATTTTCTGCAATGGGACATTGGCATCTACTTGTCAATTCCTTTTTCTTCTATATAAAAAAAAAAAAAGTTCTGTCCTCTTCATTCCTGCACTACATTAGTACATCTGTTTAGTGCGTACTTAAAAAAATAAATAAATAAAATAAAGCTTGTTTAGTATCCCTCGCAGCTGTGCAGGTTTGACGGTACGCCAGCCCATGAAGCTTAGTCACAGCATTAATTTGGGCAGTGAGTGTATGTCTGGTATAGTTACAACTGTTCGTTGCTGCTTTTTTTTTCTTTAATGTAATGGCTGTTACACTAGCAGTCTGTTCCGATGCATGTGTGGTTTGGGGCAACCGTTATGGGGAAGAGTTAGTATTTGCTAAATCCCTACCACTTTTAGCTAACAGGTTGAGGAAAATGTTAACTATTAAATTATATGGCAATAGAAAGTCCTTTCTCCAAGAACAATGCCCCGGTTTGTTTAGAGTCTCCCTTAAACAGAGCTGTGCAGCTCAGATTGTCAGTGGAGTGGGGATTTACCTTTTAATGGAACAGCCCTTCAAAGGAGGGGAAGAGAGGTTGGAAGGAGTGAGGCTTTCGGCTGCACAGAGTTTTGTGATATGTCCACATAAATTGGGCCTTCGTTCAGAGCCCTTGCCATCAAAATAAAAAAAAAAAAAAAAAAAAAAACTTGGGTGGGTTCATTGAGGAGGAGGTATGGAAACAGTAACTGCAATGGAGGATGTCTATTTTGAACAGACACATCTGCCCTAGTGTGAGTAATCTTGCTTGGGAAAACAGGATGATGACGCGTGCAATTTTACCTAGGTTAATGGGTGCCTTGTTGCGGTTGTCACATTGGCACTTGAGCGGTGGTTGTGGTTTGTACATTCTGTGGCTGGTAATTAAAAAAAAAAAAAAATTTTTCTAACTACCGGAGGTTTTGCTCGGGAAACAAGTCCATGTTGGGCCATTTTCCATTTGGCTATTTATGTGCTAGAGGATGGCTAAGTTGTGAGGGGGTAAGTGTGGATGGGACTAGTGGTGTTGCAGCATTTTAACTTGGTATTTCACTGCTCCTGAAGACATGTTCAGTTATCATTAAATGGTACAGGTTTTCACTAGCATTCTACATTATATTTGGGGTCTGTTCTTTATAAATCTGTGTTTCCAGGCTAAGTATATTCCCTGTGAGAACGAGGGCTAACTCCGTTACTCAACCTTCACCAAATGGCAGACAATAGTAAATGGACCACTTCAAATTATTTCTTTTGGTAATTGCTGGGCTGTTCCCAAAGGGGAATCAGCCACTGAACAGCTTCTTGTAGTACTGGGTGATTTATCTCAATATTTGTCTCACCAGTCAAGTAGCCGCTATTGCAAGTGCCGAAGTACTTTTAAAGTAAATAATTTTTTTTTTTTTTTTTTGTGGCTGAGAGGGGATCGCTGCTGTTACAGAGAGAGTTTTCATCAGGTAGCACCAAGTGGGGAATGTAGAGGTGGGAGCAGGGTAAAAAGCCATATTGTTATTCCATCCTCTAATGTTGGTTTAATGTACTTGCAAACAATGATTTCCCCATTTCTGACTGAATAGACTTTATAGGTCTCTTGTTTCTGACTTCTGTGATCGATATTTGTTGTGGTGTTTTGGTGGAGTGTGGTTTTACTGGAGGGGAATCCTTGTCATGTGCCTGGGAAATAGAGTGGTTTGCTGCTGTTTCTGATTGTTTTAACTATTTTGTTGTCCTTGGTTTTGGTGCATATTCAGGGTGAGTTGCATGGTTGTGGATGTTTTTTCAGCAGATTGAGTTGTTTCTTGACTTTCTTTGGTTCATGGATTCGGTGTGCATAGGTTGAGTTTTCCATCTCTTCAGTCTGAGCGCTGTGATGGAGGTGGATGTCTAGGAGTGTACATGTGGGATTGGAGTGGGTCCAACATTTCAGTTGTATCAATGTTGTTGTTGGGGGGGCATAAAGTGAATGTTTTCCCAGGGTGGTGCCTGGCTACACAACCAGGTAACCAGCATGAATGGGGGAATGAGTGTATAAATTAAACAAATAAATAAATAAATAATAGCTAAATAAGTGGCTCCTAGCTGTTCATATCTATGTTGGTTAGTGTGCCTCATTTGGAGTTCAAAGGTTAAGAGCTAGGTAGATGGCTTTACAATATAATTTAGCTTGGCTTATACAGGGGCTAATGGAGGTGGTCTGGAATAGCAAGGTTACCTGGTTGTGGATATTAATTGGTCCCTTCATGTGTAGTGTTTGGTTTTAACATGCTGCACTGGTAGTTCAATTTATCTTGGGTATTTGATAAGGTCATTGGAAGCATAGCTTCACTTATGGCTGCTTTGTCATAGATGTGAGTGGCGGTGGTACATGCCTTTCTGGGTTGGCAGGATAGGTTGTCTTTGAAGATGTTTTGAGAATGTGTGTTATGTATTTACATATCTTTTTCTTTCTTGCAGATGGGGTCTTGGAACACTGTGGCTGTAAATTAGAATAGGTGGGTATAAGGTGGAGCCTTCTCTTTACATATTAGCGGATTTACTTTTCTCCTTTTCTTTGTAGATGGTGGTGCTGAGTACCAGTTGTGACGATACACAGTGAAGTCACAGATGATGGAAGCAGTGGCAAGCAAGGAGGTTACACATGGGGAGCACACGTGGGTTACTGACAGAAATTGCTAAAGTGCAGAAGGCATCATGCGGTGGATTGAAAGGTGATGTTTTAATAGGATGGATGTTCTTGTTACTGGAATGGGGCCTAAGGAGGGTCTGAGTAATGACCTTAGTAATGCATTTTAGAGCTCTGTTTAATTAGTAGGAGCTGATTATTGCGTTGGTATAGGGGATAAGGAAGAGGTAGGTATGGGGGGCCAAGGGGCTGTCGGGAATGTTTAATGGGGAGTGGGGTGATCCCACAGTATGAGTAGAGTCACGACATTCATAGGAGCCCAGAGACTTATTAAACTACAGCCCTATGGCTCTTGCAAGCCAGTGAAGTTCAATCCTTGCTTTCTTGGAACCTTGAGGTGCTTGTATTCACTCATCCAGTTGTTGAACCGTATGTGGGGGAAGGGCCATTGAGGTGTTGGACAGGATGCTGGAGTTTGTTCCTAATGTGTGGTATCTTTGGGAGTGACAAATTTGTCCCTTGAGTAGGTAGTGTTAATGATGCATACCAGGTTAAGGTTTTACAGAATAGCACAATGATCATTTCGCTTGGGGTTTGGGTGAATTTGTAGGTAGGATTTAGGAAGCATGGTAGGTAGGTGGCTGTATTGGGGTGGTTTTAGAAACTGGGTGTGTTGTTACAGGGGAGTTAGAAGGTTTAAAGGAAGCTTGGCTTATAGGAAGCTTGGTTGCAGGATAAGGCAGCTGTAGGACAAGGGGTGCTGGTTTGCTGCCAGCTAGGGTAGGACATTAAAGATGGAGTTTGACTGTTCCCTACAGTAATGGAGTTGTTGCACTTATAGAACTGGGTATTGGGTGGGCCAAGATGATATGCTACGGTTAACAGGGTCTTGGGTGTGAGATTTGCTACTAGTTGTTTGACTGGGTGCCGTCTTGAGTTCAAGGAGTTATAATTTGTGGTTTTGTTGTGGTTATAGGCTGTCAATACATTCAGATTGAGCCATTATTTTAGCTTTGAAGGCAATGGGCTAAAAGCGTATGTGTTATTTTGGTGAGGATGTTCCGGTGTTATGACGGGGTCACGGTAATCCTACTTTATTTTGTTTCATTAGGGTGCGTTTCAGTGATGGCATGGCAAAGGGTTTATGACGGGATTCTAAGGTGCTTTACAGATGATGGGTACACCAAATGATGTTTGGCTTGACCCTTCCCTTTATTGGAATTAGATTGAACAATTTTGGGTAGAAGGGAGGGGGAACAGCCTGGTCAGGCTGGTTGGCAGAGAAGAGGGATAGGCTTACCCTCTTCTGTTCTCCCTTTGATGTCTGGATGTTCATTTCAAGGATCTGGGGAAAGGAAATAAGTAGTTGGAGGAAGCTTGTTGAATAGATAAGCAAGCTGAGGTAAGGATGGTGCTTATTTGGTGGAAGGTAATTCAATGGATGGTGTATGAAGTGAGTTGGGATGCTGCTTCATAAGTAAAGTAAGCGAGGAGAGGTATGGCCCCTGCTTGTTGGGCAGGATGAGTAGATATGCTGCCCTGATTAACATTACAATGAATGGTGTATGAAGTGAGATGGGATGCTGCTTCATAAGTAAGTGAGTAGAGGTATAGACGCTGCTTACTGGGGCAGGGTGAGTAGGTACGCTGCCCTGATTAACATTACAAGGATGTTATGCTGTATTTAGAATCATATCATGAATAGTTGTAATTAATAAAGTTGGTGATCAAAGCTATGTTATGGAAAATTAATAAAGGTCGTCAAATGTCATTTGGTGTGATGTGTATTATTGAAGGGGACCGGGACAAACTGTATTATTCCCTTTCAGTATTAATTTGTAATTTTATTGAACTCACTTCCAACTCTTTATACAGCCCTTTTAACTGGATGCTTGTACTTTCACTTGCTCTGCACACCTCTTGTGCTTTAACCGGTGTTAAGTCTGGCACTCTCAATTATCTGCTTCTGAGTTGGCCATTTATAAGGCTGCAGACAGTTTTGTTTCTCATCTATGAATTTGCAATTTGCCAAAATACTGTCTTACTCTATTTTAATTTAATTTTCATAAGCATCTATAATATCTTAATCTGTTTGATGTCTGATTAAGATGAAATGATTATATTTGGAAACTTTTTGATTTGCTCTCAATATGTTTGAAATATACATCTCATTTATAACTTGCATTGTTTTACTCTGAGTACAAGGTTATCCAGATTTTTGCAGAATGTCCAGATTTTTGCCTTATGTTTTTAATAAAAGTTTGGATTTCCTTGTAAATTATTGGCAAGTCATAGAGGATTGAAGTCAGAAAATAATGACAGACATTCGAGTTTCAGACTTCATAGCCTTCAGAACATTCACGTTAATACAGACTTGTATTTCCATTAACTTTCTATGATTGTAAGAGCAATAGTTAAAAATGTCCCTATTTTAGGCACTTGTCCCCGATTATTTATGGCTTTGTCCCGATTTCATCCTCTAAGAGGTTGAGAGGTATGACTATGTTACATACACTTAAGGGTTTGACACCTGTGTTACATAAGAACTTTGCACACTGTACTTTCCCTTGGGTTCAGCAGTTTTATATTTAGTGAAATAGAGGTCATCCTTTTCATAACATATTCCAGTTTTCAAATAACTTAGCATTAAGCTTCACAAATATTGGTTACTGAAAAGTAGTTATGTTAAACAAAGTGAACAGCATTCGTGGTTGATGATAGTGTTAGCTGGGTATGGCATGAGAGCTAAAATGAGAAAGGCAGAGATCATCTATACCTTGATTCAAATAGATGTGTTCTCATATATAAGTAATATGTAATAGCACAGAAGATATTTGATAAACCCATTGGAAATTGTACTCCATTTAGTCTTATTACCAGTTAATGTCACAACGGAAAGGAGCAGCTGTACCACACACAGATGATTCCTCTCTACAGAAGCTCCAAACATTGTAAACAGTGATGTACATCTATCTACTTGTCCTGTAAAAGTATCATTTTTTTGGTCTTCTGTTTTTTGCTGCTGATGCACTGCTACCTGTGGATCAGTGGCCTATAAAAATAAAACAAAATTGTCCAGATCACTTGCAATTAAAGACAGCACACAAAGTGGCATTTGATGACCTTTTTTAAAGCTCATATAACATAACTTTATTGAATCTTATTATCCACAATTGAACATCCTTGTAACCATTCTCTAGGGTAGCATATCCCTGCTCACCCTAACCAAATAAGCAGCGTCGTCACCCCAGTTCACTTATTTTACTTATCAAGCCGCATCCTACCACTCACTTTCATCATCCAAATTCATTACACCACAGCCCCACACCAGTGGAGGAACAGAAGAGGGACAAGCCTGCCCCTCTTCTCTGCTTAAACATCCAAGCACAATGGAAACCAATCCAAAATATCCTCTAAATGAGGGAGGGTGGGTGAGTAGCAAAATCACACCAAAATCTGCACCCTTTCCCCAGCTACACTCACATAAATCCTCTAAACCCCACCCCACTCCTACCTCACTTCCTCCCAAATCACCCTATTTAAATAACCCTTTGCACATGGCTCTACCTAATCTCTTTACCCTTCATCCTAATCTTAATAGCTTCTCACCCCACACCCATTCTTTCCACCACCCTAACCTCCTATTTATCATTTATACATAACCCCTAACACTGAAGATGTCTCAGGAAAAACTGGTTTGTTCCCAAAACTCATTTATCCCAATCCCTTCAATAAAAGGCACCACACCAAAATGGCATTTGACAACCATTATTAAACCTCAGATAATGTAACTTCATTGAATCTTTCCAGTTTCTTAGGAATAATTGAACATCCTTGTAATTGTTTTTTAGGGTGGTGTATCCCCACTCATCCTGACCAAATAAATCGTGTCATCACCCCTGCTCATTTATTTTACTTATCAAGCAGCCTCTTAATGCTCGCGTTCATCCTCCAAATTCATTGCAAAAAAACCCCAAGCCTGGCCCTCTTCTCTACCCACCAGCCTGACCCAGGCTGTTCCCTCTCACTTACTGCAGTACTTTTACTGTCCCGTCCAAAAATAAAGCTGTGTACGTTAAACAAATCCAAACCAAAGTTATTCAGGTACACGCCTTCTTTTCTAAGCCAAACAGGATCCATGTAAAAGGCCGTGCAGTCTATCTTTTGAATACCCAAAGAAACCAGTTGACTTGCCATCTTACAATTAACTACGAGCCTACTCTAAAGCCATGAAACTACCAGCATTCCTCCAAAATAAACTTGGCACTATCTCAGACCACACAATGCACATAGCTGGATATGACCTCTTCAGAAAAAGCAAATCCTCCCTTATCCTATATACCAATTGCCACTTTGGAATTATTCCCAAATAATTATCTGCCAAATGTACCACCAATACTTGAGAAAGCTCTATCTGCAACTGTATAAATGCAAACTCCTCCATGAGTTGATTCCACCTGAGCTCTCTGATACCACATCATGGAACTCTCCACACAAATCGATTCAAACCCAGTTCCTTGCCACCCATCCTATCTGTGGCCCACCTTACCACCCAATGAACATACGAATGACTCAGAATGAAAAGATAACTTAATCTACCACTTTAACAAATTATGCAAAATAAAACAAAAAAGCATTTGAAGACCATTGACCCACCCTCTTACTAACTTCAACTGATCTTCCATTCCTCTCTAAATCAGATGCCCTTCCTATGTGAAAAGAATACCTATACCCCCTGATGACTGAAAAACCAAGTCCTGAGGACTCCCCAAATGGGTTTGCATTAATCTCCTTGCCCAACCCACTGTACACAGCCAATCATTATTATCTTCCCAAAGACATTCTGAATGCTCTGCCACAAGAGAGTCATCTTAGATTTATGCAATCAAATGTGCACTGCCACAGAAAATGCCATGACATCTCCCCCAAACTAATGACCCTAACAACTCCGACTCCCACAATGCCTAGTAATATATCCATAAGGACAACATCACCCACAAAGCATAATCTCTTGAATCAACCACCAAGGTTAAACCCCGTAACAAAACTTTCAAGCATGTCTGTTTGATCAAAGACTACCACTTATCCATATTCACACCAGCCAGTCTACCACATCCCTTCAACATACAGGAAACTCTCCAAGACTTAGTAAAATCATGTAGTGCGCCCAACCACACAAATCTACTGATCATAGCCAGGTCAACCTTTACAAAATGAACAGCCTTACCTTGTACCCAAGCCCGAACCAAGTAGTGCAATAACAGCTCTTTGGATCACACTCCTTTCTGTTCTGGCAACTGCAAAACAAATTGATCAAAATCATGTAATGCCTTCCTATATGCCTTCCTGGTGAATACTACCTAAGACTGCAGCACCGACAATTTGGTCACATCAGCCCAATCTGCCATACCTTGTCTGATAACACCCCCGGCTGGCATGCTGCCTCTGGAGGTAATTACCGAAACCTGGAAAACTGAAAGTAAGACAAAGTATCAGCAATCCCATTCCTAGCACATGTTACATGCACCCCTGTGAAAGAAAAATATCAGCAAGTTTTGCAAAACCAACTTATGCAATATGAACAATGGCAAGTCATATTTTGCTGTAAAACTTGCACCACTGCAATGTTATCCGAATGAAAAATAACCCTCTTCCCTTCAACCGCTCCTGCCAAACCATAGCCCCACCCAAATTGGCATTAACTCAAGAAATACTACATCCCTCTTCCACTCATCCTTCCAGTCTGGAGGCCAATGACCCAAAAATCTTTCATTGCCAATAAAAAAACACTCCCATCTCACTACCTCCTACTACATCTGTAAACAATTGCAACTCCCTTGACCAACCCAATCCACCTGCCAAAATGAGACACCATTAAACTGATACAAGGACAACGACAATTCCAAATCTGCCCATACCAGCTTTTTAATGCTTAGCCAATGATGTCTGCATTCTCCTGCTTTAACAAAATGGCCCCAGACTGACAGAACTTACAGCCCAGGTGAATTGTCTGACATACAAAACTAAGAAGCCCTAAAAGCTCCATGACATCCCTGATCCATACCTTGTCCTTGAACTTCACCCATCAAATCTTTTCCCTCAAACACATTATCTTCTCAAACAGTAAATAAAATAACCCACGTTCCGTATCCACTAACAAACCAAAATATCCAAAGCCTTGGCCAGGCCTTCCAAATTCTACATAGCAAACGGGACCCTAAATTTCTCATTCATCCCCAAAAACTCTTGCATACCCTCCCACACCCCCCTCTAATGACTCCCCTACTATTAAGAAATCTAGAGAATGTATTGCCTTCTGACTGCCTACCAGCTGCTGCCAAATCCAATACAATGCCATTCTAAACTTCTCAAAAGTGGTACAAGCTACTGCGCATCCCACCGGCAAAGCCCTGCCAAAATAGAACTTGCTCCCAACCACCATGCCTAGCAATAACCACTTATCTTCCCAAACTAGCTGGAAGCTAAATGCAGATTCAATATTCACTTCAGCATCCCACATTAAAATCCCAACAACGCCCCCCCCC
Organism: Protopterus annectens; assembly: GCF_019279795.1. Taxonomy (NCBI): domain Eukaryota; kingdom Metazoa; phylum Chordata; order Ceratodontiformes; family Protopteridae; genus Protopterus; species Protopterus annectens. The sequence goes on from NC_056742.1 coordinate 45,980,448, forward strand.
CCAAGCCTTTACCCCATATTCTTCCCTCTGCTCACCACTCCAAAGCTATCTACCATAGTGGCTAGCCACATGTCAGGGTGCCTAACCTCCCAACTCTGTGAGTGATCCACCACTTTCCACTTATGAATCCTCTGGTCATACCACAACCAAACATTTCCCAGTCATAACTGCTGAGCCTCACAGATTGTGAAAAAGTAAGCCAAGAGTGTTAAGGCCAAGGGCAGTATCCTTCTCCAAACAAACCACCATGTAGTACACAAAACTTAATACCCGATTTTTCCATGTTCTTAGTCTCAGCCACCCTACTCTACTCCATCCAAAGGCTGCTAAAACCACCCAAATATGTTTGCCATTCACTGTATCTGATTACAACAAATGTTGTACCCCTTCTGCCTTGATTAACTCAAAAATATCAACATAGTTCCCCTTCCAAATCTTTTCTTTGACTGAAGACAGTATGTGAGCTGTCAGAAAACTTGTCCCTTTCCCTTGCCTCAAGACCTGTGTAGCTAAACAATCTCCCAGCTGGATGACAAAATCCTACTTGACCTCATGCTGTGCCCTACCCCACCTACATGCAAAGAAAAACTGCTCAAAGACAACTTTGCAATACCCTACTCAACAAATGCTTCACCTTGGACCTGTCCCCTTTCAATAAACCTCTGCGGATCCATCTCAGTACCTGCAGCTTCACTGACTCCTGACATGCCCCAACCCTATCTATCCCTAGACTACTCTGAAACCATACCAAGTCTGACTTGCCTACAGAAACTCTACATGTCATTACCTGTGGCCACCTTATGTGACACTCCAGCAGCCGGAACATCCATTGCAACAACATCCTTCACCTACCACTCCCTACTTCCCTTGGGCCACTGACCTGCTCTTTGCTGCCTGTCATCTAATCTTCAGAGTGGAATTCCCTGGTTCCTCAGCTGCCACAAGTTCATTGGGAGGCAGCTCGTGAAATAGCTCTGCCGCAAGCTCTGCAAACTCGCCATCTGAAAAAGAAAATGAACAATAAGATTGCAGAAGAAAAACAAAACCCTCAGCCTAACAGTTCACTTCCCTACTCAAACCCAATGTAAATCAAAACAGATTTTGCTGGCACACTTTCTGCTTGCATCCCAGGCTAAGTCACCAATCCACAAAAACTACTCCCCAATAAAAGCATCCTAAAACACTCTCTCAACCTTCCTAATGCAATCACAACCTGAGCAAGACATCTGGATAAAGCCCAGTCTAATTAATGAAATAGGGACACTTTGAAATATTGCTCTTACAACTCAGAAAACTGATTGACTTCCAGGTCTGTCATGCCATAAATAACAGACCAAAAAGATGAGGCAACCTGGCCATTCTGAAAGTCAGCACTTCTCTTCAACACTTAGTCAGGAAAGTTATGGCTAACAAATGTTATCTTTACTATAATAGCTACATCTCACTGTTGTTATTAATGTAATGCGTGTACTAAATTAGTCAACTGCTTCCATGCATTATGTAGTTATTATTCTTTGTACATGTCTGGGCTGTATCAATGATAAGAAGTTATGAACTCAACCTATTGTCCCTCATGTAACATATTACTTTTCTGCAGCTTTCTGGAGTTAATATTTTTTATTTTCTTCTCTTACAGATTGTCTACTTATTCCAACAAAGATCTTTATCAGCCATTTTCTAGCGATTGGGTGGGTAGGGTTAGGCACAGCAGTTTAGGGGAAGAGTACAAACATTCACTAGTGTTACACATCTCTCTAAAATGTAATGTTTCCTATCCAAAAATGGCAACCAACTGTCAACAATCATTCCTCATTTTGAGTAGTAGTATTCTTCCTTTAGCCAACAGAAGGCTGAAGGGTATGCCACGCTCCCTTCTCACTAATAATGAATGCCGCACCACACATGTGTGGTGGCGACCTTTACTCTACCTCACTTGGAGCCTGTGAAAAGTCATTTTCAGCATTGGCTGAGGTAAACACAACAAGGAACAGCTGGAATGGCTTACCACCACCAAATCCCTTACCGAGGTGAGAGAACAGACCAAAAAGATACATCAAACATGCTTATTCTGGAAGTCAGCACTTCTCATCAGGAAACTAGATGCAGAGCTCCTCACCAAAGGGGCCTAATGGATTTACCCACCTGGTATACAATAAAGTATGCACATAACTTCACTGTTACAGAAACCCCATAATTTCAACTCTGCGTTTGCCTTACTGAAAGTAAGGCACAGAAAAATTCCTAAAATAAATAGTGCTACTCTATGCAAAAGATACGGTCATTCCTATTGGATGGAAAAGTGTTATACATTATCCAATACCTAAACCACCCACTAATGCTGCATTTGAACAACTGACGGTAACAAATTAATACAGAGACACACCTGCTAGTCCACCAATGCTAGCTGCTGAACAGAATAGGTAATAAAGCATGTAAGTCCATTGCTGTACTACTGTTTCTCTCCTGTTGTTCATTTTTGCATTTTTTTATACAGAAACAAAGGCAGAAGAACAACAGCCTATGCCTACCAATGGCTAAAACATGTCACCCCCCCCCCAGCCATAACCCAATTCTGGAAAGCCAAGCAGAGGAAAAAAAATTACAGCCCCAGCCAAGCGTACCCTAAACCCTTGCCACTCAGCATTACTCACCTCCTCCAGATGCATAACTATTATTCCAAGGCTTACCTGACCATAGCAGTACCTACATGTCATTTTGGACGTAATTCTGCCCTGTAGCAAAATCATGGCTAATCTGAACCCTTTCCCCAGCTGCACTCACATAAATCCTCTAAACCCTACCCCACTCCTACCTCACTTCCTCCTAAACCTCTTTATTAAATTAACTCTTCTTTGCCACAGCCTTAACTAAACTCCTTCCCCTTCATCCTAATCTTAGTAGCTTATCACCTCACCCCCATTCTTTCCACCATCTTAACCCCTATTTATCACCCCTAGATAATCCCTAACACTGGAGATATCTCTGGACAGATTGGTTTGGTCCCAAACCTCATAGAACAAAAAGAACACCAATGTTATTTGCAGGATCCACACCTTCTGTTTAATTATATATACTAACACTAAAATCATACTGCAGTGATGAAATGGCAAATTTCCCAATTCTCTCTGTATTGCAATCGCTCACAGAAAAAAAGCCAGCACATTTAGTCACATGATTTTTGATCAGCTCTACTGGCTTTTTTGTATTTGACAGTTAGAATATTTGACCAGTTTTCAGAAACCTATGTATAGTATTTTTCCCCAACAGGTAATGAGGCATCATTGTGCTTAAAATAGAATTTTAGCTCAAAGAAAGTGAAAATATTTTGGAGAGAAATTTTGGTCAAAGCCAGTAAACTCTGACTGATTTTCAGTGAATGCTCCAATACATTTAGCTAAAAAAAAATTAGAGACTTGAAATAATATATGCTTCTACATATATGTATTGGAGCAGTTAATTTGGTCAAGAGATTTTGTCAATGAGTTGTGAAGTTGGCACAACCCGAAAAAAAAAATCACAACTGACTGATGTGTCATATTATCAACTTGCATTATGTCAACTATAATACTGTTGTCCTGCATTCACTGAGGTTGCAGCTGTGCAAGTATGATGTTAGAATGTTTAAGGAAAGGGATGCTGGGAAATCATTATGTTTAGAGTATGTGTTTCTATGTATGAAGTGATCAGAAGTTGAGTGTGCATGTGAACTGCAGTGTTTGAGTTGTGTATATGTAGTACTTGTTTTTTGTGGTTTGGAAAAAATGCAGTTAGGTAAGTGTGTGCAAATTTTCAATATTTTAGAGTGCAGTGTACATGAATGTTGATTTGAATTTCAATAGTTTGTATTAGCGATGTATGTGTAAAATATATTTATAGGCAGACAGATATATAAATAGTTATCCACAGATTAATCCAGGTGTCACTGCAGGCTGTGCAAATTACATAAAACATTATTTAGGGATTGTAAAAAGCTAGGAAGGATATATACAACTGTATGATTGTGCTAACCTCTTCCTGCTACTAATATCACTGATCAAGTGATTAACTGTAATAAAGTACTAATAATTTAATAAAATATATTAATTTCAAGTAAAATTATCACCACAATCCTGAACATAAACCTTTTCAACTTCACAAAAGTAATCACCAGCACAACTAGAACAGACAAAAGATCCAATAGATATTCAACCTTAGACTAGATTCTGTCTACAGCCCCAAAACCATACAATACTTCAGGCTGCCTACAAGATACTATTAGTGACCATATACCTACTTTTGCTCTAAAAAATACACATCTCCCCCACAAACACATAGTATACAACCTAGTGCACAATCGCTCCAATTACAATAAGGACAGCTTTATTTCTTACCTCTACAAATATAATTGGAACATCCTAAACACTTATCCCTTGATGATACAGTAACTCACTTTAATAACACATTCCTAACAATACTGGATAAACTTGCTCCCATTAGAGGAAAACAAATCAAATCAAATGTAATCCTACCCCTGGCTCAAAAAAGATATAAGACTTGCAAATCTATATATATATATATATATATATATATATATATATATATATATATAAATCACAGCTGTCCTGGTAAAGCTTTCAACACCTTAGTAATCTCTGTAAACAAAAATTTAAATGAAACAAAGCTACATGCTACTGTAACATACAGGAGAAGTACTATAAAAGCCCCAAAAATTCTGGTCATCTATAAAAACACTGTTGCACCCAAGCCAGATTTCCATACCAGCCCCATCTGCTAAGAACTCTGCCTGTACTCTTTACTCCCAAAACTTTGTCTGGCCAAAAGCAAATCGTCTGTGCTAGATCAGCCAAAAATGCACAAACAGAAACTGTATCCAACACAAAATTACTTGGAAGGCAACTGATGATAACTTAAAATGTGAACTGCACATATCCCAAGCCATCGAAAAAACACAACAAAAGCTTGTATTCCTATAGTGTTCTAAAGAAAACATTTCTCACAGTCTCATCTAGAAAAATGCTGGCATCTTCTGATCTTTTAACTTAATTACTATATACTTCACCCATTTTACCAACTTATGTAGAACTCTAAAAAATAAACTTGAGGTCTGCTGCAGCAAAATAGACAAGTTCACATGCAATGTACAATACTGCAATCATCACTGCCTAATCCTGAAACAACTAAACTGGCTAGACTTGGCAAATTACCTAAAGTACTCCCAAATAATGATCACTCAACTTTATACAAAAGTCTGATAACTGTTCCACTCTTCAGTACACATTGCAGAAATAAATCCCAGACAACTATGTTCTAACAATAAAATACTCTTAACCTCCACTAAATCAAACACTGCAGGTGATGATCTTTGCTGTACATCCATTGCAAAACTTCATCTCTAGCTGCAAGCACAATTTAAAGCAAAGCCTAAACTCTCATAGTTATGTTCCTGCTCTTGCTATGGCTAAGTGAGTCTTCTTCTCTGTCACACCACCACCATCTCGGTTTCATTTTCTTCCACTCCCCTCACCATTCCTCTTATCTTTACCTCCATGTTTTCCTTCATCGCATATTCCATTCTCTCTTATCAAGTCTTGGACTTCCTTATCCTTTCTCCCCTCCAGCATACTATAGTCATTACCAGCTCTACCTCTGTTTCCTTATCCCTCTGCCCCCTTCCAAATCTTTCTACATTTCTGCTTTGCTAACCTCTACAGCAACCCTTCCACTCCTTATTTACTTTTTATTACCTCCATAATAGCACCTCTACTCCATGCTTTTTGAATACTTCTCTCCACCTATATTTTCTGACTATTCCATCAGTATGATGACATTTCTACTTTACCATTTCTCCTACTATACCAGACATTCCTAAAGGCCTAAATATTGTACTAATATCCCAGCTATGTACACACCATACAGTATCTACCAAAATGTCTCCATACTTTACTGTTTAAACTGGGTAGTTTGTGTACTATAAATCTTAAACTATGTAACATTGTATTTTTTTGGAGCTTTTCCCCCTTGGTCTCTGCTGAAAACGGGACATGTTGCTCATCTGGACTCACCAAGTAAAGAAAAGCAATAATTAAAATAAAATATCATTGAAAGAGAGTTAGAAGCAATAATTAAAATAAAATATCGTTGAAAGAGTTAGAAGCAATAATTAAAATAAAATATCATTGAAAGAGAGTTAGAAGCAATAATTAAAATACAATATCATTGAAAGAGAGTTGGAAGAAATAATTAAAATAAAATATCATTGAAAGGGAGTTACAGACACAAAACCACTGGCTTACTATATCTTCTAAGGAAAAGCAGTAACAGAAAGATGGGAAGCAAAATGACCCCCACTAAGAAAGAACATGATAAAGATCATGGCAGGGATATATGAACTTTAGAGACATGATAAAGATCATGGCAGGGATATATGAACTTTAGTGACATGATAAAGATCATGACAGGGATATATGAATTTTAGAGACATGATAAAGATCATGGTAGGGATATATGAACTTTAGAGACATGATAAAGATCATGGTAGGGATATATGAACTTCAGAGGAGGGAAGATGCTAAACTTGGAAAAAGTGAAATGCAAGTGGAATCCCTGGTTCTTACAATTTAGTGACAATCTCAGTGTCTATTAGAAGTGCTAAAAACAGTCACAAATGGAAAATATATCTAATACAAGACCATAAGAACTGAGGTCTGATACTTTGTTAAGATGGAACTGCACATTATTGCAAAGCACTATTGACTTTTGTTGACATATTTTTCAGTACTGTCATACACATGGCAGTTGTATTGATGAGTGCTCTAGTGTTACACTGCAATTAGTTTATGATTCTTTCATGTAAAATGATACGTTTATGGTTTTGCTTCAATAAAAATTTCCTCTGAATATAAAAACAATTTAGAGCACAGCCACTGTTACCTGCATCTCCAGTTCACAATTAACTTCTTTCAGACTAACAAAGTGCTTACACCCTCATACTACTTGTATAAGGATGCTAAAATCATATCCCAATCATCTATTATGATAAAATCTTATGCCTTCCTTTTACGTATAAAATGTTTAAAGCACAGAAGTACTGCATGCAATGCTAAAATATTTTTTTTGTTTTTTTCTAGGATACAAACGACTTCATCTTAATCTTTAGCTTTTCAAAAGTTTTAATGGACAAAGGCTCATTCAACAATATGATTTCTTTGTAACCAGATACAAATGCTAATATATATTATTGCTGTCTACCAGCACTTCAATGTTACACCTCTCTTTAACAACTTAGCTTGTTCAAGCAGATAAAATTAAAATCTGTAACTATTCATGCACCGTGTGGAGTGGTTATTCAGTTATTCAGTACATTGTAAATCTCTGTTCTCCTGATTGAATAAATATCTTCCTGAATTCCCTTTAGGAACTTTCTGACAATCTTCTCACAGAAAAGAAAAAGTAGCTTTATTTTCTGAATAAATTAATATCTTCCCTAATAATTTCCACTACCCATTCCTTAAATTCCTCTCTGTTTAACAGATAGGTGGGAAAGTGCCAGTATCTTATTTTTATTTCATTACCCTGCATTTTTAGTTTAGTTATTACTGATGTATGATCTGAAATAGTTACTGGATGCATATCAAAACTCAGTTAAATACACATGTTCCTGTGAAATATAATTGCTGTCTAGCATAGCCCAGTTCCATATATGAGGTTTGGTAACAAACCAATTTGTACGGGGATATCTTCAGTGGGGTGGGGGGCAGATAAATATAAATGAGAGTTAAGATGGTAAAGGGGGGTAAGGATTAAAATGGGATTGAGGATTGTTTGGGTGGAAATGAGGTAAGTGTAGGGAGGAGCTTAAGGGGTTTATGCAAGAGTACCAAAAAGGTAGGTAAAACCACAGAAACTCAAGCCAGCAAGAGTCAAACACTTCCAATAAAATCATCACACTTTATTAACAGTTGTTTAGCGCTTTCTTTTCCACTACAGAGACTTCCTCAGAACAATGTCCCACCCAAACCCAGCCATTAAAATACCCATCCCCAATTATTCAATTAACATTTTCATTATTGTTAAAAGCAATACACCAGATATAAATTTCCACTTTTCTTAACTCCTATAGTGTATTAAATAATGTACAAGTGTTGTTTTACACACATTGAATTAAATCCACAGTATAAAAATGAATATAACCAAACTACAAATTCATTAAAACCATAAAACAATCTAATATAAACATAAGACAGTTTGTCCTTCCATAAATACCCATAAACCTAACCTGAAATTTGATCGAGCTTTAAAACACTAGCAATACTGATAGTTTCATTGATGACAGATTACTGGGAGGCATTAAAATACAACTGCCATCTCAGCTCCATTACATCTAAATGGATATCTAAAATACAACCTTGTTCATCCTTCATTAACTGCTGTATAACTAAAAATTTGAAGTGATGACCTTGATTTTCTTTAACATGTCTATAAAGGGCACTGGTACTCCTACAGTGTCTCAAATCACCCAAGTGGTCACCAATTCTTAGTTTAAACCTTCTGCATGTTTTACCTATATAAAATATAGGACATTCATCACACTTGGCCTTATATATAACACAGATGCTATTACAATTATAGTGTCCTTTGATGTTGATAACCTTACCACTGACCCTAATTTTCCCTCCAGTTTCCATAATGAATGGGCAAAAGGAACACAAGTTGCATTTATAGTTACCAATCTTTCTATAAGTTTTATTTTCCTGTTTTACACCCTCCAAAATATTTTTGATAGATATGTCTCTCCTAAAGACATGTTTTGGACTCTTACCAACTTTTGACCCTACATTGGCATCAAATTGTAAAATCTCCCAATTACCTTTTATAACTTCGGTAATGATGTTAGCCATACCATTGTATGTTAAAATAAAGGTTAAATTAGGATTGGTCCTATTATTATTACATCCACTACTTACCAAAAACCCATTGCCTAATATAGGCCTATAAATACCTTGTTCCTGTTTGTAAACTACTTCCTTACTGGCATCACTTAAAAGGCAGTCCGGGTAACCTCTCTGTCTAAACATCTATATAATATACTCAGTTTCCACCAGGAAGTCAACATTAGAACTCACCATCCTGGCTGCCCGCACCAACTGGCCTTTCACCACTGCCCTCTTTTGATGGTGTGGGTGCCAGCTACCACAATCCAAATATGAGTTTGAAAAAGTAGACTTTCTGTGAATCCTAGTATTAAAGCTCTTATTTATCCAATCAATCTCTAATTCAACATCTAGATAAACAATTTTATTCCTGTTATATTCATAAGTGAATTTAAGAAAATCCAAATGTACAGGAGGAACTCATTTAGACTGTCTTCAGTACCTTTCCAAATAAGAAAAAGATCATCCAAAAAAACAGTATAATGTATAATCTGGGACTTGTAACAACTATTCATCACATACTCCTGTTCCCAATAGGACATGATCAGGTTTGCAAAAATGGGGGGGCACATATTGCCCCAATTGCTACACCTTTTGTCTGTTTGTAATACTGCCCCTCGAACCAGATATAATTATTCTTTAGCACAAGTTCCATAAGCACACTTATTCTATTAATTTCATCTTGGCCAAAATTATTAGTTTTATGAGGCTGTTGTTCCAACCAATTAATACCGGTGTCATGTGGAATCACTGTAAACAGGCTGACTACATCAATAGTCACCAAAATCATGTCCGATACTAACTTAATCCCATTTAACTTATTTATAAATTCCCAGGAGTCTTTACTGATATAATTGAAACAGCACAAACTCCTCTGCATTTTTTGATCTATTTACAAATAAAATGGGTTTTTGACCTTTTTCTATTGACAATATGCCTAAATTTTGGATTTACAAGCCCTTTATGGATTTGTGGGATGCCAAAAATATTAGGCACCCTTGGATGTTCATTTTTCATGTAGTGGTATTCATCTTCATCAATTTGAGCCTGATAAACCATGTCATCCAACACTGAATCTGTCTTCCTATATGGAACTTTAACTTCATTCAAAGAACTCTTCTTATAAGTGTCCCCCACCAAAATGGTGTTTATCCCATCCAAATAGTCCCCCCTATCCATTATTACAACTCCATTACCCTTGTCAGGTTTCATAAACCTAACCATAGGGTCTTTTGTCAGATCCAACATTAATTGTTTTTCTTCACTAGTCATGTTAGAACTTTCACTTCCTTCCTTCTTACAATAACTCTTCCTAATTTCCTTTTCACACATTATTTCAAATAATTCAAAGGTTTTGTTTAAAGGGGGATTAAAAGTACTGGGTTTTTTAGACTATCTCTAGTCTGGCCTTCCACACTCATCTCTTGATTGAACCAGTCTTTCAAATTTAATTTTCTGGTGTATTTTTTTAGGTCAATGATAGATTCTACCACATTCCCAGGTCTACAAGGGACAAAGGTGAACCCTTTGGCCAAAAAGTCAGCATGTTTTTTACTGATGTTTAACTTGGAATAATTATGAATTTTAAAATCACCTTTATTGTTAAAAACAATATCAGGCTCCAACCCATCAGTGAATACTGCTGCTTGTCAAGACATTGTATCAAAATGTCTAAAACCGATTCATCATTAGTATTATGACTACCAAATTCACTCATCTGACATACCATCAATTTAACACTATCATCCTTCCCATCCACCCCCACTTTTTCAACCACAGAGGTACTACATTCTACTGTATGGTAATTCACATCAATTGAACTACCGTTCACCCTTTCAACATAAAAATCATCATCAACAGAATATATAGAGACATCCATCAACAAAACTTGCCCCATTTATTATCAAAAACCACACATTCATTGTTCATTTGGTTCACTCCGGAACACAATGGGTCTAGTTAATTTTGCTGTAGTGTGTGGAGCAAACAAAACTTGTCATTGAATACATAAAAAATATTGTTTGTACCAGGAATGCTTCCATTCAAACGCTCATGTTCATTTACCAAAGATACAGAACCTGCCATAACACTTACTTGTTTGACACAGTCAATTTCTCGTGAGGTAGGAGGCAGGACCGCCCAGTCTAATTGTTTCTTGTCCTGTAGACCTTTGGCCTTGTACCCTGCACCATAAAATCCTGTTGACCTCTCCTGGAAAAAGACGATTAAGTGGTGGAAGCTGCCTTGTCTCTCAGTCGGTCGGAACGTCTGATTGCTTCATCCACGCTGGTTTCTGACTGAGAATGCTGGTTTCGCCCTCTTTGAAGACTCGCATTATTTGCATCACTTCCCTTTCCTTATTGAGTACGTCATCATGCCCCTGTTGACCGTTCCCCAAGGAAAATGGATATACAATGTCCTATTTGTACTCATTCAGGTCTCTTCTAATTTTATTTTCTTTATGTAAAAAAATGATGTTGCACACACTGTTAACCTGGATATGAAGGTTTTGATATACACACTAGTTTTGATTATATTCACGATCAGCTTTTATAGACTGATCTAGTTCATCAAGGTCTCTCACCATTTTTTCTATTTTAATTTGATTGTGTTTCACCATCAACCTCATAAGATCCAAACCAGCTTTATCAAATACAAAATGCACATCTTTTAAAAATTCACTATTGTCCTTAACACCATTTGGATACCTCCACATCCTTAGTCCTCGAGGTACCTGTTGCATTTCTATGTTTTTGTTCAAACATGCATTTTCCAACTGTAGTTTTTTGAACACCGTCAAGTCCTTTTCAAAACATTTCAATTTGTCGTTCAAAGTAGATACTTGCTGGTGTTGCCCATTCTCCATGTTACTTCTGTTACCAAACAGAAATCTATTCTCTTTCCATATATTGTCATGAATATTACTGCCAAAATTCTGGTCATTAAGTCCCACATTGTTATTTTCTCCAAAAGCAATCGATTTAACTTGTACATCGCTTTGCATCCCACTTTGATAGAAAAGTCTTGAAGTGTGACTATCCATAGATACCGGGGTTGGCTGGGTAAGAGGGAAACCAAAACTCCCAAACGAACCAAGAGAATTAATTGGCTTGTCCATCAAGGTCTTGATTTGGGAGGTATGTACCCCAATTGTTCATTAATTTGTTGCAAAATTTTTATGATGTCTTCATTAGAAACATGCTCCTCCATCCTGCTGCCCAAATCATAAAACTCCAAAAAGGTAGGTAAAACCACAGAAACTCAAGCCAGCAAGAGTCTAACACTTCCAATAAAATCACCACGCATTCCTTAACTCTTGTGGTGTATTAAATAATGTACAAGTGTTGTTTTATACACATTGAATTAAATCTACGGTATAAAAATGAATATAACCAAACTACAAATTCATTCAAACCATAAAACAATCTAATATAAACATAAGGCCGTTTATGCAAGAGTAACCGAATAAGGAGTCACATTTTGGCTTGAACTTGCCAGATAGCAGGTTTACGTCCAAGACGACCTGTGGTTACACTGGTGTCAGCTAGGTCTTGGTCTTATAGTGGTAAAGGTGAGTAATGGCTAAGGTCTTATAGTGGTAGAGGAGAGTAATAGCTAAGGTCTTATAGTGGTAGAGGAGAGTAATGGCTAAGGTCTTATAGTGGTAGAGGAGAGTAATGGCTAAGGTCTTATAGTGGTAGAGGAGAGTAATGGCTAAGGTCTTATAGTGGTAGAGGAGAGTAATGGCTAAGGTCTTATAGTGGTAGAGGAGAGTAATGGCTAAGGTCTTATAGTGGCAGAGGAGAGTAATGGCTAAGGTCTTATAGTGGTAGAGGAGAGTAATGGCTAAGGTCTTAGTGGTAGTGGTGAGTAATGGTTAATTTATTTTTTTTTTGTGGTGTTTAGGCATAGTTGGTGAAGCTTGGGCCGTGGCATAGCTCTGAGTTTAGCCATGGTTGGTCAGATATGACGGACAAGGTAGTTTTTGCTGAAAATTTGAATTGTGCCTCAATTTTGGTTCGTTCTGTGGTTGTGGTTGTTACTAGGTTTTTATAGTGTGGTTTACTTTAACAAGCTGCAGGGTCTGATCGGAGTTTTCCTGCTTTTCTGCATCTCGTGCATCTGTAATTACAGCTGTGGTGAGTAACGGAAGTTTTTTTGCAGCCTGAGGTGTTTATTTTACAGATATGTGTGATCTGGTGAGGGAGGGTAGTCCATTGGAAGAGAGGTAAAACTGAAAGGTGATGAGAAGTCCATCAGAAGTGACGAGTGAAAAAATAAACAGAAATGAGGGGATATACCTTTAAAGTTTAACTGTAGTCAAGGCTGTAGCAGGGTGATGAAGAATGCCCCGCTATGTTGCTGTCGGATGGTACGACATTGTAAACCTGATATTTCACCAACGTGTTGTAGTGGATACTCACGGCATCTGTAGTGGTCAAAGATGTTTTTCAGTTGATATGCTTGCAAAAGAACTCAGCGTGCTTTATGGGACCCGCAGCTTTGAAATTCTTTTACAGGCCGTACCTTGTTAGCTGCCTTGTTATAACCTGCTGCTGTGACTTGGCCAGGTTTCTTGCGTAGAAGGTTGAGACTTATGCCTTTTGTCAGAGTTTTGAGGATGGGTGGGTACTGGTTCTTTGAGTGGTGGCAGTCTGTGAGGCAGTATTTTTGTGGGTTTTGGAGCAGTCATGACTGTTTGTTGCCATGCATGAGAAGTTACAGTGGGAGCTGCTCTGTTTGTGTCGAGGGTGTTGTGGGAGTTGCATGTCTTGGATCAGAGCTGTACCTCTCAGCTGTGCGGATTTTCACAGGGAGTCCAGATTCTGCTTCATAGTTTGGTACGTATTCACAAAATTGTGGTTTTCTGGCAAATTAATAGCAAATCATTAAAGACTTCAGTTAGAAAATAATGAATGATACTTGAGTTTAGGATGTCATACCATTTGCTTGAGTTTAGGATGTCATACCATTTAGAAAATTCATGCTGAGGCAATAACTATTATTCGACCTCGTGCCACTGTGCATGCACATGGTGGCAATGGTTGTCAGAGTGGGGCCCTATCACTAATTGTGCAATTTCTTCTTGGAAAGGCAGGGAAGGTAAGTATGCCCCGGTTGTACAGTGTTTTGCAGTATAGCCAGATTCATGCCTCTTATTATTGTGGGGGGGGGAGGAGTTGAATTGGCAATAATATCAGATCGCAGTTTTGAAATCAGGACATATATTTGAGTTCAAGCCTCCTACCTTCGGCATAGTATGATAAGGCAAGACCTGTTCTGTGATCTTTTCTAGTTTTCATAAGTTCCTCTGGGTTTTGAGTGGGTGGGGACATTGTTGGTGAAGTGTTCCTGACTTGTTTTTTTTTTTTTTTGCAGCCCTTCTTGCACTAGGATATCAGGTAGGGTTGCCAAGGTTATAGCTTAACATACTGTATGTGGGTGTGTGTGTGTGTGTGTGTGTGTGGGGGGGTGGTGGTTTAAGAAAGAGTGGCAGCTTTGGCCTGCTGGAGATGGATTTGAATGATGGGTAGATGCTTGCATCCAGATGCAGGGCATGGTCTTGAGGTTGTGGCTATTTATTGCATCAGTTGCACTAATGGGTATGGGGGAGGGGGGGTTGGTTCATCGTGCCTTCGTCCTTTGTTTCGCCATTTGCAGTGGTAGACTTGTCATTATGCATGCACTGTTTTAGGTACAGATAGTCTTTGCATGGCATAACAAGAGTTCTTCCCAGTAATATCATCTTCTGAAACTTAAGAGCTTTCATTCCTGGTGAGGATGAGGGGCATTTTGTGTCGGTTTCTTTCAAGTGACATCATAGATCGGGATATTTTACTTCATCCCAGCGGTATAGTAGTTCAAGCCTTAGTTTTGCTTGGTGAAGAGTTTTTGGGTCAGAGTGTTGCCTGGAGAGAGAGTATGGAGTACTTTCACACTATTGAACTTGTAGCAAAGAAATAATAGCATATAGTGGCAAGGGCATTATGCCAAAACTGCTGTGAAAGGAGGGGAGACTTGGGGCAGAGTTTGTTATACGGTAATGGATTTGAGTGGCTGTCTTTGAAGTGTTAACCACTTGCAGGACTGAATGAATTCTTGGTAGGTAAGGTGAATGGCGTGGCCATTGATGCTTATGGGTGGAAGTATGGCCATCTGGCAGGGGCTGTTTGTGCTTGCGCATAGGGCAACTGACAGATGGTAGGGAGCCATGTTCCTCTCAGTGGCACATTTTATTTGTACAGAGTTACAGAATTGGTTAGATTTTGTTTCAGATTTTGGCTGTTGATAACATTGTGGATTTCTGGCAACTAATGCTGATTCCTCAAGGATGGTGGTTAGAAAATAAGGACAGAAATTTGACTTTCAGATTCAATGCACTTCAGTCAATTCATGCTAATGCAGAACCTTATAGCCCAGCTTCCTAGTGGTGGCTGGCTTTGGTAATATTTTCTGGTATGCTGCTGCATCATTTGGTGGCTGGGGGCTGTGCAAACCCTGGTTTGTGGGGATATTTTAGATGGATTTTAATTGGTACAGGTGATGCCATGGAAAGGTTCAGAGGTGGTGTGCAGGCAGAGGTAGGATGAGAATGGGGTAGCATACTGTGGTTGTATGGGAGGTGGATTACAGTTTCAGTGGCAAAATTAATCGCATCCAGGTTGGCGAAGCATTCGTTAAAAGACAGAATATTAGAAATTCATAATCTAACAGTATTTCTGGTATGAAACACAACTACCCAAGTAAGAACACTAAATGGGTTGCTCATCAAATACTAGGTCATAGTGTCATTGGTAAATATGTTAGGTGGGTACTGGAATGGTTCCTTTTGCCTAGTTGGTAGCTTATTTAATGTAGATCAAGTGTTAAGATGGTGCTCTACTACCATACTTAGGACCATGGCAATACATTTTGTCCAAGAGTACACCTATTGAGATATCTACACTTCACCAATAAGTTAGATTTCCTGGTATATTTTATCTGGTCATTTCATTGTTAGCATCCATTACAAATCCCATTTCTATTGGCATTTCGGTTAACTTGTTAGGTTTTAAAATCTGTGAGAGACTATTTAATATTAGGCAGGATAATGTAATAAGCAGAATATTAGGCTGTAGATGAAGTAAACCCTAATAAAAGATGGCTATATTTTATGATCAAGTTGTAATTTTACTCAATATATAAAGGCATAAGCTACTTTTCCCAGGATAACACTGTTACAGGCCAAGTATGGGTTTTAATTTCATTCAGACTTGGGTAAATTGCTTTCAACAGGCAGAAAGGAGATGGTGCTTCAAGGGGAGGGCATTAAGCAGAAGTTTGGTATGTGTGTACTGAATTTACATTTTCTTTCTTTTACAGGTATGGGAAGTGCAGAATGGCAACAATAAGTGACCTGGAGGAATCAGATGTAAAAGGTGGGAAGAGTAGCATGGACTCTGGCCAGTGAGCTGAATGTAGCAGGATTGAAAGGTGATGGGGGTTCTTGTGGTAGAGGTTCCATTTGTTAGAGTGGTGCGGAATGACATCCCAGACAGGGGATGTGCAGACTGCGTAACACGCTGGCCTAAAGAAGTGGGATTGAAAGGTGGTGTTGCTGCTGGGGTTGAGTTTTGCCTGCTGGAGTGGTGAACATTATGGTAGGTGGTTCATACTTTAATTGGTACTCAATAAGACACATCAGATTTAGTGCAGTTGGGGTGATGTAGGGACAAGGGAGGAAACTGTATGTTGGAAAGAGGGTATTGCATGGTGGGGGATTGTTTATAGAGAGTCTGGGGGTTTCCATTGGGGGAGGAGTTTTACCAGTTCCAGGAATAAGCATAGTTAATAGCCAAATGGCTCTCAGGGCTTTCAACTTAGCCAAGTGCAGGTAGTTAAGTTTCCTTATTTCACATGCAGCACATGTTGCCCTTACCCAGGACGGACATGGCCATGAATTGTCTGGCCTTTCTTGGGATTGAAACAATTAACTAACGTAGTTTTGGATGTCAGATGTTTGTTGCTGAGGGTAGTGGGTATGATGCTTGGATGACTATGCAACTGATTCATTATAAAATCATTTCCATTTAATCTTTAGTAGATCAGTTGAGTGAAAAGGGTAGTTGCAGTTGGGCATGATGGTATGCCAGTTACATGGCTTTATTTGGGCTGCACTGGACTTCCTAGATTTCTGGGGATTACATGGTAGGTATACACATGGATATGGGATATCAGTTGTTTGGAGGGTGGTTTGTTGGTAAGGACAAGTAGGATGACATTGAAGGTTATATCAAACTTGATAATGAGGATTGCTACAACATTGATTGAAAGGGGGTTTTCAATTTGAATATTAATGAGTACATTGTGCAGTTAAACAGGGCTGCAGTTACACATGATATTGCAATTGTTCTTGTGTGTGGTTTCATGGTGTGGGTTTAGTGTTTGGCGGTGCAAGTGGCAGATAATGAACTGGAAATCATTGTGGAGCTATTACTGGTAATTGAGAGTCTAGCTAAGATTCAAGGGTATGCTTCATTATGAGGTTATGGCTGGTAAATTTTGCATTGGTAAGGGATCTGGGATTTCTTTCAGCCATATTAAAAAAAAAGGAATTGGCCACACTGGATAATTATGTGATAGGTTTTGGGAGGTGCTGACACAGATCTAGCTTGGTTGGAGAAGAGGATGTCCACCAAATGATGCTTAGCTTTCGACATTTTAATGAGCTGGTGGGTTGTCGAAAGTTTGGTATGAGAGAGAAAGGAACTGCCTGGTCATGCTGATGGGTGGAGAAGAGGGACAGGCTTGTCTTCTTCTGTCCCCACCTCTGGTGTTAGATGTTTATTTCTATGAGTTGGAAAAGGAAAGGAAGCAGTTGGACACTGCTTGGCAAATAAAATAAGCAAGTGGAGGTAAGGATGCTGCTTATTTGGTTGGATGTGTAACTCAATAAATGATAAATGAAGTGAGTATTGGGATGCTGCTTCATAAATAAAGTAAGTGAGTAGAGGTATGGATGCTGCTTGCTGGGTCAGGATGAGTGTACGCTGTCCTGATTAACTTTATCTGGATGTTTATGCTGTGATTAAAGCAACTATACTTTGCTTCAGTTGTAATCAATAAATGTTGGTTAACAAGTTATGTTTATGTAAGTTTAAATAAAGGTTGTCAAATGTCATTCTGTGTGATGTGTTTACTGAAGGGGACTGGAACAACAAATAGTTTCATAAATTTCTTTAAAAATCTACTCTTTTTGTTATATTTTTCTTTTAAGCTCCCAGAACACATCCTTACTGTTACATAGTCGGTACCTGTAAGTAATATTCCCTACTGAAAGCTAATTATATCCCCCCAGAATTTTCATAAGCTCCATTCTATCAATTTTAGGTGGAATATAAATACATGTCAGCGTAACCCTCCTCCCTTGCCTGTAGTCCCTTACTACTACAAATCTATAATTAATATTGTTTTCCCTCTTCTGTCACTTCTGCAGCTCCTCTAGCAATGAATATAAGTAAGCTCTTTTCCTTGTCACAGATATTCCACTGAATAGCCACCCTGAAGTCCTACATTTATCAAATTTGGTTTACCTTCATGTGTGCGTATTGCATACGGTCAAACAGCAATTGTCCGAAAGGCAGTTTGCAAACGCCGAACGGAAAAAGGTTCAAATGTGCAATGAGCGAATGCACAGTGACATTCGCTCATTGCACATTTGACAGTTTGGGGCGGATTGCACTACAGTGGAGATCGGAAAATGGTCCCTTTCCCCACTGTACGATTTCAGAGTTAGAATATTAAAGTGGGGGTGGGTGTTTACACTTCATTAGATTTTTTTTTACATTAATGTTCAAAAATCAGCAAATCTGCTTTTTGATTTGCTGATTTTCGAACATTTAAAACTGTCGCTGTTTTTATTTTCATGGTTATAGGTTCATAGATTCATAGGTTGGTACTAAGCTATCAGCCCTAGGGCCTATACAAGCCTAGTCATAACAATTCCCTGGCTATTTCTTCCCACACTATTTACTTCACTGGACCCCTGTCTAGCAGGGCGACTGAAGTGATCCCTGGGGTGAATTTCCTTTCTCCCATCCAATCGTCAAGGTTCCTTTTGAAGAGGGCCAAAGAGGCACTCTGCTTGACATGTATGGGCAATCTATTCCAGAGTCTGGTGAGTCTCTGGGTCAGGAACCTATCCCTCCAGCATGTTTTGTTTATTGTGATGACAAGGTTTAGATCCCTGGAGCGTGTGGCTCTGAGGGATTGGGATTTCTTTAAGTGTAGCATGTCCAACAGCTCTGGGTTTGACATGGCCTTGTATGTTAAGCAGAGATCGCCTCTGAGTAGACAATATGTGACAGAGTATAGCTGGAGTTTTTTAAGGCGGTCAGCGTAGGGCATCTGCTTTAGGCCTGTGATTCTTTTAGTGAGGTATTTCTGCGGCCTTTCCAGTTGTTGCAGATGTCTTGAGAGGTACATACCAAACGGGGCGTTGTATTCTATAATGGGTCTAATGAGGGATGAGTACAGTGGGACAATGACCTCCTTTTTTCTGGATGAAAAGCCTTAGTGATGAGGTGTGCCACATAGAAGGATTTCCTGACTGTTGTGGCGATGTGGTTATCGAAGGTGAGACCACTGTCCACCTGTGTCCCTAAGTCTCTTATCACACTTTCGGTGTTTAGTGTACTGCCACCTATATGGTAATTCACAGATACATGTTTTTTCACAAAGGGGAATACATTTCTTGGCATTGAGCTTGAGCCCATGGCTCTGGCACCAAGCATCTGTTTCTGTAAGGCCCTTTTGTAGAGTATCCACATCATTTGGGGATTCAATAATGGCTCCCAGTTTGCAGTCATCTGCGAACTTTGTTAGCCAGATTCCCTTAGTGTTGGCCTGTACTTCAGAGAAGTAGATGCCAAACAAGAGCGGTCCCAGGACTGAACCCTGAGGTACTCCACTTGTCACTTGTCTGGAGCTGGATTTGGAGTCAGCTACTTTTACAGTGTGGGTTCTATCAGTAAGCCAGTTAGCAACCCATTGGGTGACATAGGGATTAATGCCCAGCTTAGTAAGTTTATCTATGATTCCAGAGTGGGGGATGGTGTCAAAGGCCCTGGCAAGGACCACCTTACCCTTGTCCATGGCTCTGGAGACTGATTCAAAGAAGTCAATCAGGTTCAGGAGACAAGATCGGCCCTTCACGAAGCCAAACTGGGTGGGGTCCAGTGTTTGAAGGTTGCCAATGTCTTTGTCTATAAGTTCCATGATAATACGCTCCATGTCCTTGCAGATAAGGCTTGTCAGACTGATGGGACAGTAGTTTCCGGGATCCAAGGTGGATCCCCCCTTGTGGAGTGGGATAACTGTAGCTCTGCACCTCTCAGTGGGCACGAAACCTGAGGTGAGGCTATGATTAAACATGACACTTAGGTGAGGTGCCAGTTCATATTGTAGTTCATGTAGTACACAGTCCAGCATGTCATCTGGTCCCATGGATGCTGTATTCTTAGCTTGGAGAGAGCGTTTTTCACCTGTGTGGCCATTATTACCAGACTTTGGCAATCTTCCGGTATTGAGATGGGCCATTTAGGGGGTGAGAGGGGGGGGTGAAGTTGGCACTGAATCGATCTGCCAGGATATTGGCAATATCCTTGGGATCAGTATATGTAATGCCATTCTGTTTTAGCTCAGAGCAGATCTGAGCATTGCCATTTAGATTCTTGACATAGTTATAGAATGCCTTGTTGTTGTCTTTGGAATCTTTGGCAATTTTATTTTCGTAATTAGCTTTGGAGGATTTTATGAGGGATCTCAGTTTCTTACTGAGGTTGGTAAGGGAGTTTTTTGCATCTTGGGATTTTCCACTTTTCTGCAACAGTTTCTTCCTTTTGTTGTAAAGTTTGTTTATGGCAGGGGACCACCAGATTGGTTTCCTTTTTTTGGATGAGAGCATCTTGGTTCTATTTGGGATGGCACGATTCATGCATGAGTGGATGTGCTCGTACAGTGCCTTAGTGTAGGATTCAGCAGTTGAACTTTTAGTTCCCGTCTGCATGGGTGTCATGAAGTTTGTCACTTCTGACTTGAGTAGCATGAAGTTGGCTTTGGAGAAGTTTTTTGTGGAGGTTTCCTTACTGGGGGGTGGGGGTGGGATGTGGATGTTAAAGGTGATTAGCTTATGGTCAGACCTGACTAATGAGGGGGTGACCATAGGTGTGGAGCATCGATTTCCCATGTTGGTAATGACTAGGTCTATGATATTGGAGCCCATGGTGGGACTATGGATTAGTTGATCCAGGGCATTGGAATTTATGAATTCCAAGAACCGTTGGGTAAAGGTGTTGGTACATGAGTAGTTTTCCCATTTAATGGCAGGGTAGTTAAAATCACCCAGTATTTAGGTGTTTGGTTCTATCCTAATATTTTCCAGTATGTTTAGAAAGGTGTAGTGAGAATCTTGGGGTATGGTGGGGAATCTGTAGCAAGCTACAATTTGGATTGCAGTCTTACCTAGTGTTAATTGCACCTGGAGAATTTCAGATGCATTGTGTTGGGCAACTAGCCTGGTGGTGTGAATATCCTTGGTGAATATTGACACTCCTCCACCTTTAGTGTTTCGGTCCTGGTTTGGTGGCCAAAAAGTGTGGTAAGAGTTGTAGCCTGATATTGCAGGGGTGCTCTCTGGAGCCTTGAACCAGGTCTCAGTTACTGCACAGATATTGATGTTCTCCATTTTTAGGAGTGCCTCGAGAGAATGCATTTTGAGGTTTAGACTTCTAGCTTTGAGTAATATTACCTTCAGATTTTGCATGCTTGTACCTGTTACGGTGGTGGCTTTGAACTTTGCCTAAAAACGGCATTATAGGGGTGGTAAGAGCCTTAGCCAGTAACCTGAATCCCAGGGGCGACAGGTGCAGACCATCTCTGGCAAAGCATTGTGGTCTGTCAATCATGTCATCCCAGGCTTACAGATACTGGATCCCCTTTGAATGACACCAGAAGCTTAGCCAATTGTTGAAGTCAATCATTCTATCCTTATATTGTGGTATCATTCTGGGCAAAGGCAGGATGCTACTCAGGGCTAGAGTCATACCTGCCTGGGCTACATGATCCGAGAGCTCTTCCATGTCTCTTTTCATGTAGTCCAGGGAGGTACGTCTCAAGTCATTCACTCCAACATGGACAATGACAGAGTCATATTTGTACTTGTTGTGGAGTGACTTGAGTGCATGCATTATGTGGTGGATCCTGACACCCGACAGGCAGCTGACTGTAATCTTCTCCTTGTTCAACCTGGTGAGAGGGACATCAGTGTGCCGGACTATAGAGTCACCTATGACTAAAGTGTTAGGTACATTGTCTTACCTTAGGGGCTGTTGCTGGGTGGCACACTGGTGTTGTGAACTATGTGACACTTTGGTTGTGATTGGTGTTTGTTTGCGTTTCAGCTTCAGGGGACCTTGTTGCTTGGGCAGGTTACAGTTAAGGGCCTTTGCATATGTGGATTTAGTGTTGCTATATGTGGGTGTTGGTGGTGTGGGTTTAGAATGGCTATGTGTTGCTTGAGGTGTAGTGTGGGTGTTAACCTTTTTCTCTTGACTGTCTAGCACAATCTTGGGTGAAGAGAGCTTTGCTTCCATTTTGGCTATGTAAGTGCATCTCTCACAGGTTGTAGTGTTGGGTGGTAGGAGGAGAGGGTTGTCTGTGTACATGAGGTGATTGCTGCATTGCCCCAGTATGCTCAGATTCACCAGGTGGACAGGAGAAATGACCGGAAGCTGACCCTTGGACATGTCTGGTTTGGTGCTTTTTTTTGGTTCATGGTTATGATTCACTCATATGAGCAATTGCACCATTGTGATTCGGCTTTGTAAAGGTAAACCATCAAATTCACATGCTCACTTATTTCCAAATGTGTCTACTGTAGCATAGCTATCTGCTATTTCACTTTCCATATAGTTCATTAGTCTTTCTTTTTTGTAAATACCTGTGAGACTATTCATGTTCAAAGATAATAGGAAAAGTGTTGCCATTATGATTATTCCCACCTGTTATGTATAACTGTTTTTTTAAATGTCTAGTTTCAGCTTTTGTGTAACATGCATATACCACTGTTTGGCAGGCTGATCTTGTATACAGTTGTTTCTTGCCATATCTCTTTGAACCTATATCACATTTTACAAAACCATCAAACAAAAATTAAAAAACAAACATCTCATAACCTATTAATAACCTATCAACTTAATACAAACACACACACACAACTATATATATCTTCAAATAATGAAACCGGTAAAACCACAACAGGCACCCAAAGAGGCAAATAATGAAGGTTAACCATCCTAATAGGAACAATTGCTCCAGATAACAGCTACTTTCACAGGCTTTAACTGACTTATAATGAAGGATATCCATGCTAAGATGCATGGTACTGCCTGTGCTTCTATTACACCAAGTGCTATCTGTTTTTGTCTTATATTTATTACTCTCCCATATGTAGGAAACAATTTGAATGCTTTCAGAAAATATTATCTTTTTACCATTGAAAGAAAAATGTATTGTTTTTACTATCCTCTTTATCAGCTTGTCTCCATAGAAACATGAGAATCAGATACACAGTTGCCTTCAGCTACAATTATCTTATATTGCCCTGTGAACATTTACTAGATAAAGGAAAACTTTTCATTACATTCAGTGCTCTTTTATTTACTTGGATCCACTTAAACATGTCACTGGATCAAGCCAAGAACCTTCCTCTATGCAAAAGTTAAGAAAAATCATATCAATGTTGCTTATATCATGCACTGTGTACTTTTACAACCCATTCCTGACCTCAACAACCCAAGATTATAGCCTATTAACGTAAACATGCTTTTTCCAGGCTTTCTTCTCCTTTTACATTGCAGTGCATGCATTTCTTAAAACTGAGCAAGAAGTAAGAAAGAAGGGAAAATGTTAATTTTAGTATCCCTATAAAACACACACAAAACTTAAAATGCTTTACTATATAGCATGCATTATATGCCATGTGTTATAAAAAATGCTATTAAGAACAAAAATTGTTTTATTTACAGTTACCTCTTTCCTTCCTCCCCCTCCTTAATGTTCCTCCAAACATTAATGAGATGAAGTAGGGTATATGCTTTTCCGTCCACTACAAGTTTAACAAAGAAAAACAAAGAAATCCAATATTTCTACATTTTCTTGTTCTGCCATATTTCACAAATGCAATTGATGCTTTGCAATCCCACATCCATTCAGCAGTTTGAGTTGGTAGCCCTCTTCTGTTGATCTCCATCTCCCAACTCCAGTCACTGGCTCATCTCCAATGAGTTTTTGACTACTTTCTTATGGTCAGGATTGAAACATGCACATGATGTGCCCTTTCAAATAACAGTTCCTGTTGTAGAAAACCAGTCCACTTGCTTATTTCTGCTTTCATAAAATTAATACGGTCTGTTCTTTCCAGTTTTTCTGGAACAGCAGAAAATCTCAGGTTGTTCCTATATGCTATGTCCTCTAATTCTACCAATTTTTGAAACTATTCTTCTTGAGCAGTGTCATATTCAGCCATACTTTTCTTCATTTTCACCTCTAATTTTTTGCAGTTTTATCATCTTTTCTGAATAATTGTTTAACGCTTCTTCCATTTTCTCCAGCCTTGTGAAATTTGAGTTGATATATTCCTTCAGATTATTGTTTATTTTAATCTGCTCTGAGTACATTTGACTTATTGTTTCCTCTAGACTACAGTAAGTCATGTCTTGCACCAAAGCTGGAACTTAAACTGCTTTTTGTTGAACAGCTGCAGGATTCTTCCCAGCTAGTGTTTTCTCCTCACCTTTTATGACTGAGTTTCTTTCAGGTTCTCAAAATGTCTTCTTTGCTGGCATCTAGGCAGTTAGACAGTGCACTTACTTGTCAGTAATGGAAATTTACCCAAAAAAAGTCAAATAAACTGGCTGTCTTGAATGAGTTTCTGTTTTATCACTTGGATAGCTGAAATTAAGCTGTTACTCAGTGTGCAGCTGTCTTGGAAGTCACTCCTTGATAAGTCTCTTGATTCCTACAATAGTCAGATTGGCACAGACTCACATAGCATAGGACACATCATGATCAACTTTATCTAAAGAACCTAGCTCATTCTCAATAGTCCTTATGATGTCTCTGTCCCCAAAAGGACTGTTTGCTCCTATCTATCCTTTCTTCCTTCTTTATGTGTCACAGCTTCCAATGTGTTCATTGTACCCCTTCTAAGACCATCACATTTTCCTCCAACACCATTTGCTGAAATTCATTGTCCTCATATATTGTTATATTCTAATTACCTGAAACTTTAATATATTTTTTCATCTGCACTTGATGTGACCTAGAGAAAAACATATACTGCTGTTACTCTCACCAATCTTCTGTATATCCTTTTATATAGCTTGTGGGAAATTTTCATATCCCTCATCGTCTAAAACTGTATTATAGCAAAGTGTTTACTGCAATGCAAACCTTAAATCTGTTGTGTGTAAGTAAACCACAAGTTCATTATTCAGTTCTGGAATGACTGTCCATAGTAAAAATAAGGTATCTATAAAATAGAAATAAGTTATCTTCCCACTTTTCTATCACTAAATTAGCAAAATGGGTGGCAATGCTCCCTCATAGCTAGCTTTGTAAATTGCTGTTAATATTTTTTGTTGAATAAGAATTTTTTTTCCAAAATCTAAGATCTGATCAGTCTTAAATACTACACTATATATATATATATATATATATATATATATATATATATATATATAGAGAGAGAGAGAGAGAGATACTGCTTTATCTTTTTGGAAATAAAACACTATCATGTGGAACAACAAATTACATTACATGAATATCCAGTCTAGTGAACAGTGTTTCATGAATACCTTACTTATTTTATTTACAAAATTTTATCTTTTTATATGAGGGTACTAAAAATCATTGGTGGGTTCAACTGCTTTTTTAACAAAAATTGCAAACGTCTCTGCTTTAGGCTTGATGGATGATGTTATTCATCTAAAATGATGATATTTTCATCTTTGAGGATCTCAGGAATGCAAAATATGGAACTAGTCAAAATTCTAGTTTTTTTTTAGATTCACAAGACTTTTGTTAGCAGTTGTAGCAACATTTTCTCCAAGTTGTTCTACGTTGTTTTGATTGTGCTCATACTAAGTTTCACACCAAGTACCATACTTTCTATTTTAACAACTTAACCTAATGTGCCTGTCCTTTTTATCTTACTTTGTGAAATGTCTACACTGGTACTAGTCTTTCTTTTATACTCAAATTATAAAATGTCCTTTCCAGTGGGACATTCATTAACATGGTTTACTATAAAAATCCTGAATGCAGATTCTCTGCAGATTCGATATCAGACAGCAGATGACTGATTGTCATGTTGCTGACTGTTACATGCTCGATAGTTCATATCAGTGAATGCCACTATGCATTCACTGATATAAGCTGAATGTAATGAATAAATAGCGATCACGGTACAGTGCAGATTGGGACATTCATCGCTTTCTTCTCTGTAGTTTGAACACAGAGGTGGAATAAATATTTAGCAGGGGGTGTGGGAGGAGCAGTCCCCCACAAGGGGGTGTAAGGGTGCTTATCGCCCTGAAAAAAACATGATGTGAAGTGTAGAAATTCCACTTACCGGAGCTGTCATATGGACATCACATTCAGTATTAGGTGAAAATGTCAAATCTGCTGAATTCATTCAGCAGATTCAACATTTCACTTAAGTGATAATTTGGATTTGGCATTACCATTCGAGGTTCTCAATGGATTTTGGTTTAAATTTCGAGATTTTGATAGTAAACCCATTAACACCTATATGGTGTGGACTGTCATACCTCTAGCAGCCTACAGACACAATGCTGCATTCCAAAGCTTTTTTTCTGAAAAATTAACTAAAAAAGCATAACATAAACAAATCTAAATATTTTGTGGACAATAAAAGATATTAACTGTATAAATATCAATGTTATCAGTAAGAAGTACTCTTTACAGTGACAACAGTTAATGCAGTGCATTCACTGT
The DNA here is from genome assembly GCF_019279795.1 of Protopterus annectens. NCBI lineage: Eukaryota > Metazoa > Chordata > Ceratodontiformes > Protopteridae > Protopterus > Protopterus annectens. The sequence goes on from NC_056742.1 coordinate 46,007,435, forward strand.
CTTTTCCATGTAGCGTTGTCGCCTCACAGTAAGATGCTGTCCGGTTCGATTCTCAACTAGAGCGTCTTATGCGTGGAGACATGCATGAATGGGCGTACCTTCATTGAAGGTTGTGCGTCAGGCCTGGCAAGCCGGTACGTAAAAGTCAACTGCCAATCATTAGCGGACCGGAGTTCCGCTGTGGCGACCCCTAACTGGGAAAAGCCGAAAGACACAAACAAATAAACTGTATTATGCACACAAACCTAAAATTATATTGTTGCTAAACTTTTGAAAAACATAACATATCTTAGAAAACTGTACAACTTAGACATATATTGTAAGAATACTTTTGTTAATCAGACTTAAACTTTCACATGAATAGCAACAAATTCTTTTTTGGATGTGTGTTGAGATATTTACAGAAATATGAAAACATAAGCTTAAAAATAAACATAGCTAATGCTAAATATATCTCAGGATGGACAACTCACAGGGAGAATATATGTGATAGCTTTCTTCAACATCTAAAGTTTCACTTAATGTAATGCAATGGTTTTAAGTCACTTTGTCTTTGAAGTGTTATGTACATATGGAAATATTTTCATAACTAAAAAAAACAACTAACAGTATCTCAAGCATAGTGCGATGTAAATGGAAATTGGTAATGAACTTTCCTATCTCCCATCATAGCATTTCATACAATACCTCTACACAGTATATGGTTTTTTCAGTTATGAAAATATGAACATAAGCAGGAATAAGTGGAAAAAGTGATTGTTAATCTAGGAAAGCCTGCTCTACGTACATTAATCTTACTGTTGTTTTGTTTATAAGTCCTGTCCCTTTATAATACTGCATATTATTAGCTGATAAGTCAGTTAATTAAAGAAGTCTGTCCCAAAACATCTGGACACATTAGGAGCAATGAGTATAGTATACAAAAGGACACTAAATGAGTTAAATATTCAAAAAATTTAAATTTTGTTACTAGCAAAATAGTAATTAAAACAAGGCTTGGCTGTGTTAAAGGTCTTAATTTTAACACACATATACTAACACTTTATTTATTTCATTTATTTGCAGTTTGTTTACCAAGATTGTCCATTGGACCATGAAGAGCCTATTTTCAATGCAGTCCTTGGGAGAAAAGATCCATAAAGACATTGTACAATATAAACAAATTATTAGCAATACAGTAATACAGGTGAAGAGAGTATTAAAAATACAATTTAGTAAAAAATACAATTTAAAAACAGAACTTTCATTGTGACCAGGATATTTATCAGCCTGTAATTCCAATTACAACTGTAATGCCTTATTTTTCAGCATAATGTTAATATCAACTCCTCTGTCATCTATTATAACCTGGTTCAATACATCAAATATATATTTTTAAAAATCATTAAAAATCACACTGTGCTTATAAATTATTATCCTAGATGCAAGTTTCCTTGTTGTTTTTCCTACATAAAAACATCTACATTCTGGGCATGCAGAAATATAAACAACCCTCAAAAGTAGCAAGTAGAATGTGCGGGGAGCAGAGGGGCTACTCACAATACATTCAAACAGTTGCTGACAAACCAACAAGCAGAATGACAATTAAAAGAAAAGGTCCCTACAGGTAGTTAGCAGTACTTTCAGCTTCTATAATTTGCCCTGGTTGTTTTTTAAACATATTGAAATGTTCCAACAATATATGCCATCATTTCTCCTAAATTGTATTGCATTCAATTAATTACATTTCTGTTATTTTTCTCAAATTCCACAGAGAATGTGTTGATTTTAAATTACCTTGCTGTCCTAAATAAGCCATGCACTTAAATGGCATAAGTATAACAGTTTTTCATTGCTGCAAATAAAATAATTTAATATTTTAGCCCTCAATGCTGGTTTTATGGACAAAATATTCCGACCATGGTTCTGTTTGCAAACAGCATCAATTCCCAGTATAACCCCTCCCAACAGTAGTTCCATGTCACAAACTCATTACCAACTTAACTTGATCATACCCAGGAAATAAAAGTTTCTTTAAAGTCTCTCATTGTCTGAGATGTGTCCATAGTACATTGAAAATTTCCTTTCTCCTGATTAAATATTTTTCTGAATTCACTTTTGTAGCTTTCTGCCTATTCTACATATATAAAAGGCATAACAGGAGTTGTGGGCAGCAACATATATGTTATTTTACTGTTACAGTAAAAATAAATAAATAAAAGTAATACTGTCTTGCACTACGGGCTCCCCTGGCTCTTTCATCACAAAAGGAAAAAAAATGTAATTTATCTACAGTTTCACAAAATCTGCACAGAAGAGTTGTTTTTATCATTCTTTTGCTTTATAATTTCCTCCTCTGCTCTACTACCTTTTCTCTTAAGGGATTATTAGATTGTCTTCCCTAATATAAAACCACGATAGGAAGTTACAGCGCAAGTGAGTGTTTTAACTGTAATTATAAAATGTCTTATATAGCTGCTTCTTTTACAGGGGAGATTACTGCTTTGGTCTCAGAGGATCATCATGTATGAAAATGATTGTTGGAGAGCTTTGCATGAATATATTCCTGTGCTGGATTCTCCATTTTCGTATGTATGTGTTTGGGTATGTAATTCTTCTTTTATCTACTTATTTGAATAATTGTTTTATTTATTTTTATGTTGTAATTTTTTTTAGGATTTGACATTAGCAAAACTTGTTTAGGCAGGAGAGGTATGGGTGGCATGGTACATTGTCTCAAGCAATTAATGCTAATTTGCTACAATCTCTTGGGGCAAGCCTCATTTATTTATACTAATACTGATCATATTTACTTATATTTTTTATACACTTTTGATGTTTTCCATATTTTTTGAGACAGTAGCTTTGTATCAGAGGATTGGGACACTGTCCCTGACATAACTATTGTTGGTGGTGGCTATTACATATTGGTTGTAGCCTTTGCTTGATAAAGGTTGGTTAAACAATTCTACCACCCTTCCCTACTGTTATTTTTATAGTTAAGGAAATAGGCTATTTTCTGCCAAATGTAGTATTCTAGGAAGAATGAATTATTTGTCTTAGGCAGAACTCCAACAATTTACTTCTAAAATTAGAACATCTATATTATAATATCATTATGAGAAAGTAGTCAAGGAAATGTGTCCTTGTGTCTGAGATGAGGTGTCGCACTCTACATATGAAATGACACTGACTTTCCTTTTTAATATATCTGGTCATCTCTGAGGTAACCCAAAAACAAAAATAGAAAGACTTGGGTTTTATCAGTATCAAGTATTTCTTTAATCTCCTTTCTGGTAATTTCATAATATGAAATCAGCTTTCCTAAAACAGTTCTCAATCTTGCTTTGTGAGAACTGTTGCTTTAAAAATGGCCATGTCTCTGTTGTTATATTTACTGTCTAAACACATTTTGGTCAGAGGCTAAGTTTGTGAAAAAGCTAATGTATACCATTAATGCAATTCTAGTTGGCTAAATACTAATATGCATAAATTGTGACAGGTTACAGCTTGTTCATTTATAAGAATGAAAATTAAAACTGTGTCAAAAACTTGTTTGGGACATGAGTACTATTAAAAAAAGATTGCTTTTGTACTTGTCAAGGTTTGAACAGTAAAATATGTAGAATCAATGGTTTGTCACACTGAATATCTTACAGCTTCTTCAAGGACGTGAGTAATAATAAAGAAATATCTGACAACTTAAAGTTCACAGCACTTTACCTTTATCTTTATAAGTTCATAGGTAGATACCAGGCTAATAACCACTAGGGCCCTTAAAAGCCAAGAAGTGCAATCCAAATGTGACCCACAAATTTTATTTATATTTAATTTATAAGGGTGAGTTACAGGCTGCCTCCATCTATCAGGGACATAGGAGTCATACCAGGGGGTACATTTCTGACTAATTACCCATCCATTGGTTCAAGTTGCACTTAAATAGGGATAGGAAGCAACTCTGTTTAACTGCATATGCTATGCATTTGTAGTCAGTCTGAAATGGTCCCAAATCTCACTTGCCAGATATAAGCCTAGCCAGGGGTGAAACACAAACTCTTTGAGAGGTTATTTTTAACTTGACATACTTCCACAGTTATATAAAATATTCAGTTTTAAAACATTTGAAAATAATACCATGTTTAATTCTCTTAAGCTTTTTAGTCCTTGCATTAGAAAGCTTTATAGAAGGTTTTCATTGCCTAATTAAAAACATTTCTTTTGTGACTTTTCTGTAATTATCATATTGTTTATTCATAGAAGTTATCTGCCTATCCATTATAGAAATGGATTTTATATTCTTCAGTTAGGAGGAACCAAATTCAAGGATAAACTTCTCATGATACTATATGTTGTAATTCTTAAAAATAAAAGAAAATAGTCATTTTGGTTTTATGAACTTTTTGTAGAAAGAAAGTAACTTATTTTACTGGGAAACTCTTTTATTTTGAAGTCATGAAACTTCAAATGGACTTTTGTAGTCTTTGTTTTCAGTGAAAATTATCACATTAACAGTGTACCAAGACATGTTTTGAATTGCAGTATTTTTGTTTCTGAAAACTTGGCATACCCAACTTTCCTTTTGATTGTACTGAATTTTGTTTTCTATTTTGAATGAAGTATTATAAAACATAAAACTATTTAAAGAATTTAGTTAAGGACTATTATATTACAAAGCTCAATGCCAGTGACTTGAAAAATTACTACATTTATTTAAAGTTTTATTTACGTTTCCAACTGAGATAAGATAAACAAAAAACTTATATAGATTTATATAAAACTGTCACAACTATTGTAAGCATACCTTATTAACACTATAATGTACACTCCTGCATCAAAATAAAAAAAAAAAAAAAAAAAGATAATCCATTCATATGGTACACTCGGACTATTTATAATGTTTATCCACCTACCAAAGTCATTAAAACATCTTTTTGCTTAACTGTACAGTCTACTATAACTCGGTTTATACTATCACTATTATACTTATATAATAGTGAAAATTCTGCCCCAAACTTTTTGATTTTCTTCTTATTTGTATTATATTTTTTCTGAAAAAGCAGTGGCTATATTCCAAATAAATTGAGATATGGCATTTATTTCTTTTTTTTTTTTTCCTTCATTTTGTACTTATTGTCTTTCTCACAATTGTTAAGATACACCTAAGGAAAGGCAGCTGATTTGTGTTTGCATGTGCAGGAGTTGGAGCATTAAGTTAAAACAAATTTTTGAAGAAGTGAAAGTTAACTGACCTTAGAGACTAAGCAAATGATTGGAGTCTTTTTAAAATGTTTATAAAAATTTGCAATAGAAATATGCTGTCAATGAGCTTTAATAATTTATACCTCAGGTTGCATCATTTTATTTAAGTATTTTCAAAATATTATGAGAGGAATAAAAACTTGAATACAGAAGTTGCATTTTTAGTGTCTATATCTATATGATTCAAATAATATTCCACTAAAAGGATTTATATAGCAGTGAATATATATATATATATATATATATATATATATATATATATATATACATATATATATATATATATATATATATATATATATATATATATAAATATATATATATATTTATTATTTAAAATGGGTAGTTCTTTAATACATGGTCTGATATATGCTTGCATTTTAGAAAACACATGGTAACACTCTGAACTAATAGACAGTCCCTACAGTCCAGACTTTATGAGCTATAATATATTTTTATAGATGAAGATTCTGCCTTCCATTGTCTTTTTTATAACAAGAACCATCTGTAAATCCCAGCATATTTTATAAAAGAAGATAAGATATATGGTACAACCATCAAAAAATTAAATTTTATATTTTAGAAACTAATCTTTCAGTTATTTACGGACTGGATATAGCTACTACTACAAGCCTAGCATTCTCTTTATTTAGTTCAATATTATTAATGCTTTCTATTACAAAATTATCTAGTAAGTCTTTGTCTTGCCTTTATCTTGTCCTAGATTGCCTTTATTTCTTTCTTTCTTAATAGCTCCATAAAATTCAGTACAACGAAAAAGGGCAAACAGGATAAAGTTCAACTCAATACAAATAAAGCACACACACATGCACACACACGCACACACACACACACACACACACACACACACACACACACACACACACACATATATGCACACACATGCACACAAAAGCAGACACACACACATGCACACGCACACATGCACGCACACACGCACGCACACACGCACACACACACACACACACACACACACACACACACACACACACACACACACACACACACACACATTCCATACATGACGCAGGAGGTGTGTCTGCATTTCTACTTCTTTTGGTTGAGTTAAGAAAAGGAATATTATTTTAAAAGAACCCTCTCATGACGTGGCTGACATTAATTACAATACATATAAATTATTACAATTATAAACGCTCCAGCTATTTTTATGTCACAATGTTTTCACCCCTATTTTTCCAAACCAGTTGCCGTGATATAAAATCACATAATCCTGATGATACAAATGTGTTATATAGCTCATAAATCTAGTTGTATTCTGTTACTTCACAGTAAGCAATGACATCACTTGTTCTCATTCAATATAATAATTTGTGGAAACTGAAACTTAAAATAATGCCTATTAAATGTAGCTAATATATATCTTGAAAGAGTATTACTTTTATTGCCTTTAGTTATATCATAGGTATGCTCTATGATGCTTTCCTCAAAAGTGTAGCTAGTTTTAACAGTGTAATGCTTGATGCATGTGGCAGCTTGTTAAATAAATAAAATTTTTCCATCGTCAATCTGCATAACTACAATAATTTGTCAGTAATAAGATGTACAAAGTTATATATTGCTTAGATATCCTTACAAACAGTCTAATAATGCACAGTTGGAGAAATGGCTCCTGAGGGTACTAATAGCAGTGTTGAGAGAAAGGTGTATCCCAGATGACTGGAGAAAAATCATACGCATGCCAGTGTACAAGAACAAAGGGGACATCCACAGCTGTGGGCAGTACAGAGGCATCAAACCCCTATCACATTGCATGAAAGTTCTGGAGAGGTTGATTGATAAACGGATATGCAGAGTAGTATAATGTAAGATGGGAGATGAGCAATTTGGTTTTAGATCAGGATGCAGCACAATTAACCCAATATTTGCATTGAGACAGATACATGACAAGAAGCTAGAGATGAGGAGAGAGTCCAATTGGGCATTCCTAGACTTGGAGAAAGCATATGACAAGATCCCAAGAAGGCTGATCTGGTCAGCACTGTGGTGGTATGAAGTCCGCAAAACATTGGTAGAATTAGTGCAGGCTATTTACAAGGACCCAGTAACTCAAGTATGAACAGTGTTCGGCCTCACAGAGGTGTTCCCAGTGGGAGTGGGTGTACATCAGGGTTCAGCTCTGAGCCCACTGTTCATACTGGTGATGGACTACATTAGCAAACAAGTTAGAGGGGAGGGATCAACAAATCTACTGTATGCACATGATGCGGTAGTGCAGTCAGACTTAGCTAGAACTTCAGCAAAGGATAGGAGAATGGAATGCAAATCTAAAGGCACATGGGTTGAAACTAAGCACAGATAAGACGGTGGTAATGACAGCAAATTTGGGAAATCAGAAGAAGCTGATAATAGAAATAAAAGGGAAGATAGTGGAACAGGTAAACACCTTCAAGTATCTGGGAGGGGTAGTTGAGGAGAAGGATAGTTTGAATGAAGAGGTCAAAGCTAGAACCAGATGGGCTGCAGCCAACTGACACAGAGTATCAGATGTAGTCTATGACAGAAGAATGCCAAAGAAGCTGAAAAGTAAGGTGTACAAGACAGTGGAGCGATCAGTACTACTGTATGATACAGAAACCTGGGCAGTAAAGGCAGAACAGTTGAAGAAGCTAGAGGTGATGGAAATGAAGTGCCTGAGAAAGGTCATAGGATTCACACTGTGGGGCAGGAGATGAAATAAAGACATAAGAGCAGAAGCCAAAGTAGTTCCAATTGCAGAAAAGATCAAAGAGAACAGATGATGATGGTTTGGGCACATGTGTAGGAAAGCAAAAGACAATCTGGTGAGGAAGATTTGGGACAGACAGGAAGAAGGTAAGAGGAAATGAGGACTTCCAGCAAAAAGATGGATGGATTGTTTGAAAGAAGATCTGCAACAGTCAGGCATGAGTGTTTTAGAAGGCAGGAGTGTGGCACTGAATTGAAAGTCTTGGTGACAGTTAACACAATACCCCAACCCTATGTAGAAAAATGGGAAAAAGGGGGCTGATGATGATGAAGATGACATTTTTCTCATCTCTAGCTTCTTATCAGGTATCTATCTCACTGCAAATGCTGGGTAAGTTATGCTTCATCCTGATCTGAATCCAAACTGCTCATCTCCTGTCTTACTTTCTACTAATCTTCTTATTCATTTATCAATCACCCAATCCATAACTTTCATGCCGTCTGGCAGGAGTTCGATAGCCCTATACTGCCCACAGTTGTGAATGTCACTTTTGTTCTTGAGAACCGGCATTAGTATGCTTTTTCTCAAGCCAGGTGGCATACTCCACTCTCTCCTTACTGCTGTGAGTACCCTCAACTGCCATTTCTCCATTATCTCACCCAAGATCTTTATCATGTCTGCTTTGATCTCATCTGATCCTGCTGCTTTCCCTGACTTCATTTTCATTACTGCTCTTCTTACTTCTTTTATGGTGGACTCCTTGTTGTCTTTAATTACAGACAATATTAGGGGCAGTACTGCTTCTGAGATTTTCTTCATCAGAAGCTGCTGGATGTACTCTTCTCTTCTACTTTTGATGTTCTGTGGACTGGTGATGAGGTTGTTGCTGGCATCCTTTATGAAGGCTGTCAAGCTATGTTGTTTGTTTTTCTGACTTTGCATTACAACCTGATAGAGTTTATTTGTGCCATCTACTGAATCACTTTCTAGAAGCTGGCAGAGTAGCTTTGATGCCTTGTTATTTGCTATTTCAACTCTTCTCATAGCCTCTTAGTTAGCCACCCAATATTCTTTCCTTGTCTGTTCCATCTTTTCTATATCACGCTTTTTCCTGCACTCCTCCTTTCTTTTGATAATTTGCTGGACTTCTGCATTCTCCCACCAGCTTTCCTTATGTACTGTATTTCCATACCTAACTTAGAGGCCTATTTGTTCTATAGCTGTTTTGGGACACTGCCATTCTTTTAACTCCACCTATTTCCTCTTCTTCCTGAGGCTAGAGCCCTGAGAAATTCCTTGAATTCTTGTGCTTTCTCTTCAGTCAACTTCCACGTCTTCAGCCTGATTTCTATTGACCTTAGATTCTTTTCTGACCGCTGCTTGCAGCTGTCTGTGGCAACCAGTGGTTTATTCTGTGAGCCAACTGTTTCACTGGGAATGACGTTGCAATTGTTCATTCTACCCCAGGGCCCTTTCCTAAGAGGAAGTGTACCTGAGTTGCATGTAGGCCTCTCATTATGTGATCTTGTGAATCTCTCTATCTATCTCTCTCTCTCTCTCCTGCTGAACCATATGTAGGTCACCATCAAGCCACTGGTTAGACAGAAATCAAGAATTAATTCTCTTTCTTTATTCTTGTTGCCCCACATACATGTGGCCCAAGCCAGTAATTGCATCCTGTTCTGTCTGCCTGGGTGTCTGGGTGTGTTCTGGTCATCCATTATCAATGTCAGTTCCTATTGTTCTGCTTTATCTAATAAATCCTGTAACAGCTGTCTTAATGTTCTCCTTTCCTCACTTTCACAAGCCTGCTGTGGGACATAGGCTGAGACTATGAATAATGCCCTATCCTTACCCTGTAGCCGCTACTTCTGATAACATCTCTCACTGTTTCTGAAGCCTCACCCTCACCACAGTTCTAACACCATTTCTAATTTGCTTTCCTCCTGAGTAGTAAACCTTGGATCTCAAGCCAAGTGACTTTGCTGCTCTGCCCTTCTATCTTGTCTACTGGATACATAAGATGTCCAGTCTCCTGCTTACCATCATGTAATCCACTTTCAAGTTCTGTCCTGTCAGTGAACCTGCATTGAGTATAACAATTCTTAGTTCATGTTTGTCAGGTTGATTGATCAGTGAAAGCTAGATGTAAAGCCTACAGCTATCCCAGGTAACCCAAGCTGGGCAACTATCCACCTACTAGTCAGTAGCTTGTTGAGGCAGGGCAATTGGGCTTTATGGTGGGCACACGCTGATCAATAGAAAAACATATACTCCTCCTACTTTATCATGAGTCCATGGAATAGGCAGGGACCTCAAACCACTTATCACCTGCAAATGTTCATCTCCATTTGATGACATAAGTCAACATGATTGAATTTTATATTGCCATTTTTTGTTCCATTGGGTGACTAACCCTGACAAGGTGTGTAGTCTGTCATCTATGTTCTCCTATCTTGAGGATGCATCTCACCACAGCTGATACCTAATACATTCCTATAAAACAAGAGTTCAAGGAATATATACAAGTCTTCCCCCTACAGACACCATCTAGAGTCTATGTTGCTGCTCATAACTCCATCCTTTTGTGAGTTTGAGGTAGAAACACCCAGCATGTTTTTGGAGGAAAGCCCACAGAGAGAACATGCAAACTCCATACAGGCATTAGCTAATCAGGATCTAACCTTGTACCTTGTGCATGGGAGGCAAAGACCTTAGCTATTATGCAACTGTAAGTTGTAACATCACCTCTAAATTCTAAATTATTAGAAAAGTAGTGCCTGGTACAGTTTTTACATAGCTGTAAGAATGCTTCTGTCAAAGGAGGGTAAATGTACACAAAAGTGCAAGATTACTTAAATAAATTCACATTCATCATTTCAGGAAAAATAATTTAAAATTTACATTCCTAACAAATCATCTGTGATCAGTTACATCAATTAAATCACTTTCACCTGAAAAAATTGATGAAAATCCTCTACTCAATAGTTTTATGTGACAAAAATGTTTACTGAACATAAAAGTAGATAGTTCTTCCCTCACAACATGATCCAGGTAGTCATTAATTGATCAACACTCTTTTCAGAACCCCACCCTCATCCCAAAGAGATCCAGCAGGAAAGGATGAGAGCTGAAGATGGCAAAAATGATTATGGGGCTCAGACCAGATTGCCATTAACGTTAAAACAGCACATAAAGAGTTGCCATTTTGGATGCCTGATCATTTTTCTAATTGGTTTAGGATACATGTTCATGTAAAGCAGTTTACATAATCTAAGTTCATTTATTTTGTATTCTTTATACTAAAAACAAAAAAAAAATGAAGTCCAGTTGGCATGCTAAATCCTAAAAATACTACTAAATTAAAAACTATTTATATTTTTCTAACTAAATATGACATTTTTACCAAAAGAAAAACTCTATCTCTGAACCCAGCTATCCATCTCATGAACTCTATGATTTTTAGAAAACCACATTTCAAATAATTCTCCAAACTAATAAATCTAATAATACTCATATAAAGTTCAGTCATATGAAATTCTCTCAGAAACTAAAAGAGATACTGGATAATTGCATTTTTTAATATAGTATAAGTAAATAACATATGTGCAAGTTGTTTTGTTGTTTACGTATATATAAGGATTTCATTGGTTTGGCTGATATTTGTTTGATCAACCCCATTTGGTTGATTATATAGATAGTTGACAAGTGTGCAAAAATGACAATCCCTGGGTAGGGGAATATTCCCTTTCCCCAGGGGTTGTCTGATCTCAGTTAGTATGCCTCATGCAAAAAAAAAAAAAACACTGTTTTAAAGTTGCATATACTGAGGTCCTTCTGTGCATGCATAGTAGGTTGTTTCAGTTTTTGACATATAGTGGTTTACCTTCAGGATGGTGACTTACGGGTTAGTCAACCAACTGAAGGTAAATTATATCTATATATCTATATCTATATCTATAGCGCTATATATGTGTATGTGTGTGTGTGTGTGTGTGTGTGTGTGTGTGTGTGTGTGTGTGTGTGTGTCTATGTATGCATCATATCCATAATCAAACACTCACAGTATAGAATGTAAAAATATTGATCTAAAAACACTGAAACTTAAAATATCTAAATAATGTTATAAAAATTCCACAGGGACAAGTAATCCTATACCACTTGTTGCGGGGGGGGGGGGGTTGCACCACCCATGCCCACCCTGCTACTTATGTATATTAACTCTTACATTGTGCAGCAATTGAGAAAGGGCAAATTCCCAATCCCAACTTTACCACAATCTCTTATTTGATCACTTGTGCTGGCATAAAAATGTTTGATATGATTAATATCAATTAAGTAGAGTCTTCCCATCTACATACACATGTATTTGTATACATCAGGAAATAATAGGTTTAAAAGAAAAATAAAGAAGCGGATGAGCAAAAACTTGTGAGCAATAAACCTTAAAAGCTCATATTTATCCAAATAATATTCGAATGTTCATCCAAACATTTTTCTTATTTTACTTATTTATGAATGAAGCATATATTCCAAGTCTGTTACAGCCACAAAACACTTAATGGGCAGACAAGGAATGTATTCAAGCTTCTACATTAGCAATTCCCTAAGAACATGCACTCTTGAGAGCTATGATTTTATATTTCAAAACAAAACCGCAACGGCAATGAAGTGCCTGGAGAGGATGGTCAAAGATCATATAGCATCAATCACCTGTGATACTGGTCACACTGCAATTCACATACATGGCAAACTGCAGTACAGGGGATGCCATTTCACTAGCTCTCCATGAAACAATGACCCACTTAGAAGGCAAAAACTGCTATGCAAGACTGCTATCCATCAATTTCAGTTCTGCCTTCAACACTGTCATCCCTCAGAATTGGATATCGAAGCTAATTCAACTGGGCATAGATTCATTTATGCAATTGGATTCTGAGCTTCCTTAGTGAAAGGCCTCAAAAGGTTTGTGTGGGAGACAACAGCTCCGGAAGTATCATCCTGAACACAGGAGTACCACAAGGGTGTGTCTTAAGCCCTCTCCTTTTCACTCTGCTGACACATGATTGCATGGCCAGACATGAGACAAATAGGATCATCAAATTTGCGGATAACACCACCATTATAGGCCTGGTCAAAGACGGAGAGGAGGAGGCCTACAGGAACGAGACTGATCAACTGCTGATCTGGTGTGACAGCAACAATATAGCACTGAATGTCAATAAGAAAAAAAGAGTTGATTTCAAAAGATCTTAAGTACCACATAAACCTCTAGTGATGAAAGGATGACAGTGGAAGGGGTTAAGAGTACAAAGTTCTTGGGTATTCATATCACAGAGAATTTATCCTGGTCAGTCCATGTATCCAGCACAGTCAAAAAAAAACTCAGCAATAAGGAAAGTCAGGAAGGCAAAATTACCAAGCTCCATACTTCAGACATTTTATAGGGGCACCAGTGAAACTGCCCTGACCAACAGCATTGCAGTCTGGTATGGGAGCTGTAATAATCAGGATTGGAAGGCTCTAAGGGAGTTGTATGGTCAGCAGAAAGAATCACTGGAAACTCCCTTACACCTCTGGAATATCTACACAAATGCCATAGCATCAACAGGGCCAAAAAGATTTTCAATGATCCAATGCATCCTGCCAATGGTCTGTACACTTGCCTTTCCTCAGGCAGGAGATACAGAAGCCTGTATTGTAAGCCCACCAAACTAAAAATAAATTTCTTTCTGCTCTCCATTAGACTGTTGAACTCTTGGGAAAAACAAACCATGATGTCTGTTACATAACTGGCCTATCAAGGGGCTTATTTTATGTATGTGCAATAACTAAGTGCAATACTAAGGTAGCTCACCTACACACTGAAGGACTATAAAGTGCAATATGCAAACTGTGTAGTAATTCAGTCTAATCATAGATATGCTGCTATTGTTTCAATTTTACTTTGACAGTATTACCTTCATATTGTTCCTTGACTTCCTTGTCTCCTGTTCTGGGATGGGTGTGGGTCACTGCTGTCCTACTTTACTTACTAATTGCTACTTATTAAATTTCTACTGTGATATTTTATTAATTTTTCTCTGTCGATATGTGCACCTGTTTCCTGCATTGAGAACGAAACATTGTAATTTCATTCAGCTATACTGCTGTGTAGTTCTGAATGACATTAAAGTTTTCTTTGACTCTGACTTAACTTGATTTAACAATTCAAAGTCTAAAAATGTGGCTTCAGGATTACAAAGAAACAAACTGTAGAAGTCCCCCCTCCCATACAGTGAATATAGTCTTGTTTATTTTACAATATGGAAAAATATACACACAAATATAACAGAAGTACGTGAACTGTTTCTCCAAAGTCATCTTCATACTAGTATCCACTGCTGTAGCTATTTTTATTGATATGCTAATTAGAATCAAGCAAATGTATTAGCATCCACATTTGAAAATAAAGCAATCTCCCTATCAGAATACATTTGCTTTGTTTTCATCAGAAAATTAGTAATGCTTTTCTATTGTATGAAAAGACAGAAGAAAAGGAAAAATGTCTTGTGTTTGAGTATATACTTCTAACTCTAAGACTTGAAAGCTGGCCAACTTTGAAACTAATTTTTTAAATTACTATTACTCATATATAATTAAAATTATAATGAAGCATGCAGTTGTATCATAAGTAAATCAGTATATAAAGTGTGAAATATTTTTATTTTATTTTTATTTTATTTTACAATTGTTGACTGGACTGGTCCAGCTGGATATATTTCCTTTTTCAGTAGAGGCCTGGGGAGAAAAGCTCCACATATAAACAACCACCACCACACAAAAAATGTTTATAATAAACAAAAAGGTATTACAGTTTAAATTCTAGGAAGACTATGTGGCACACTGTAATAAATACATCATTCACCTTCAGATCATTTTACAGTATGAATATCTAATGAACCCCAAGACATTATTACAATATATTTAAATCCTTGGTTATTCTAGTTTACTCCAGACAGTTACTATTTCCAAAGGGTTAGACAGCAATATTAGCAAAAGGAAGAGCTATAAAGAAAATGGCAGGAATACTACCTTCAGGATACATTCATAGCCAAGTAGAAAAGATATGTAATTGGTGCTTAAGTAGTAGAGATAACTTGCAGGTGCTACTAATTCAGAGGAGTAGACAGGAAAGAGTGGAGGAAAGTAGGAAGTCAAGAGATGACAAAGAGAAACTCAGAGGATCAGTCTGGGTAACAGCAAGGGCATAGCCAGTGAGTTCTAAGGTGTTTCTTAAGACTTTGTTTAAAGAGACAAAAGGATGGAAGTGAGATTAGATCAGATGGCAGGAGGTTCCATTGTTTTCCAACGGTATTTGAGAACAGTGAGTCCCCAGCTAAGTTGTTAGCCTTGGTGGTACCGAATAGAAGTTTATTGGAGGAGCGTAAGGAATCAAGATTCCTATCGGGTGCTATAAGGTTATTGAGTATTGGTGTGTAGTTGGGTTGGTAAAAAATCTTATGAACGATGGTCAGTTGGGAAAGTATCAGAAGGTTTTTTAGTTCCAGCCAGTCTAGTTGGTGAAAGTTAAGACAGTGGTGAGTTCTATATGGGTTTCCAGTGGCAAATCTAGCAATACTATTATAGGAGTTGGCTAGTTTGGTAAGATTATTTTTTTTAGATTAGTGTACATGGGTACTGCATACAGAAGAGTTGAAATTAGATGGGAGTGGGCAATAGTCATTCTGGCTGTTGGAGTTAAGAAAGGTTATATCCTATATAGGGAGCCCAGCTTTTTTATTAACAGATTTAATAGTGTTATTAATGTGAATGTCAAAGTTGAGGTTATTATCAATTGTAATCCCTAATAGTTTGGTGGAAGAGTCTGGGGATATAAGGGTGCCATTACTGGATTGAATGGAGAAATCTATGGGGGAGGACATACTGTTTGTTGTAAACAGTAGTAGCTTGGTCTTTTTGGTATTCAAAAGAAGGCACCGTTTAGAGAACCATGCCTTTACTGTATTGAGAGCTGTCTGGGTTAAAGATTGAAGTTCAGATATAGAGTTGGCAGAGCATATGATAGTAATAACGTCAGCATATTGTATACAGATGGTTTCAGGAATGGCTATTTGAAGGTCATTGATGAATAATGAGAAAAGAAGAGGACCAAGAATGGAGCCATGAGGGACTCCCAGGGAGATAGGAAGGTGAGAAGATAGTTGATTCTCCCAAATAACTGCTTGCTGTCTATTACTAAGGTAAGACTTGAACCAGAGAATTGCTTTGGTGTCAAGAGAGAGGGATGACAGAGTGTTTATGAGTAAGCAATGGTTAACCATATCACAGGCTTTAGACAGGTTGAGGAAAAGTGCTGATGAGAGGGTGCTATTATTGTGGTTATTATTAATGGTGTTGGTGAAGGATAGGAGAGCTGAGGTGGTACTATGAAAAGGCCTGAAGCCATGCTGACAGTTTGCTAGAATGTTATGTTGAAGTAAGTAGTTCATTAGCTGATGGTGAATACATTTTTCCATAATCTTGGCTAATGGAGAAAGGAAAGCTATAGGCCTGTAGATAGAATAGTCATTAGAGTTACCCCGTTTGTGTAAGGAAATAATGTGGGAGATTTTCCAGAGATCTGGAATGGTTCCTTCAGTTATGGTATGGTTTATCAAGATGGATATAGGATAGGCGACTACTTTAGCTGCTAGCTGTAGGTATTCAGATGGTAGGTTATCGGCAGAGGGGGTGCAAAGCTTAATTTTGTGGACAAGCTTTTGGATGTAGGAGGTAGGGATAGGTTGTAGTTGGATGTTGGCCGAGTATGAGGTGAGGAGTTAGGTAGATCAGAGTTGTGTGTAGCTAGTTGATTGGCTAGAGCTTGTATGGTGTTTGTGAAGAAAGTGTTAAAGGCATTGGCAGTTTGATGGGAGGTATTGTGTTCTGACCCTAGAGGGGAAGGAGTGCTAGAGTGGCCTGGACGAAGGAGGTTATTCACACTTGCCCAGAATTTTTGTGGATTATTTTGGTGAGTTTGCTGCAGCTTGCAATAGTAGCTTTTTTTGTCAGAGAGAATAGCTTTTTTTGTAGCATTTCTCAACTGTCTAAAGGTTTGTTGATCTGGGGTATTTCTGGTTGCTCTCCACTTAGCCCAGGATTTATTTCTAAGTAATATTTTTTGTCTGGTATCTTTTGAGAGCCAGGGGACAGGTTTGGATTTTACTCTAATAGATCGTTTAGGTGCATGCCTGTCGAGGATGTTTAAGAATTTGTTACTGAAATATATAGCAGCTTCTTCAAGAGGGAGAGTTTTTAGAGGGTACCAGTTGCAGGCACTAAGTTCCATTTGAAATAATACAGGCTGAAAGTTTTTCTTGGTTTGAGAAGTCATATAGCTGGGGGCATTGGTAATGTCATTCTTTTGTCTAATGATGTAAGTAAGCATGTGATCGCTTACATCATCAGGCAAGGTCCCTACTTTATAAGTATGTTCTTGTTTATTGATTAGTATCCAATCTAGTATAGTTTCTTTATTATTTGGTTTGTTAATTCTAGTGGTGGTAGAGATAGTTTGATTAACGCCATGCAGATTAATATGAGAAGAAGGATTACCTGTGTTTATACTATTCCAGTCAGTATTGACATCTCCTAGAATAATAGTTTCTTGTGGGAAAGTAGTAGATATCCAACATAGGGTATCCTCTATTGTAGAAATGTTATTACCTGGGGGTAAGTAGACACAGATTATAAAAAGTGCTTTGGTGGGATTGAGTTGAAATTTAGTGATTTAGAGTTCAACTTTACTATCTTCAGGTGGGTTATAAGGTATAGAGAAGATGTGTAGTTTATTTCTGAACAGTCAGGCTACTCCTCCTCCTTTGCATTTTACTCTGTCGTGTCTCAGTATATTGTACCCTGGGGGATTATTTCATTATCCTTAGTTGTGGGTTTTAACCAGCTTTCTGTAAGACAGAGGATATCAAAGGAGTAAATATCTAGAAGGGAATGGAGATGGGCAACTTTGTTGTTAATACTGCGGATATTGAGATGACCTATTAGTAAGAAGTCACAGAGACTGGTCTGGGTAGTAAGGGTGTTGGGGGAGGAGCTACGAATGGGTGAAGTAGAGAGATTAGAAGGGCCTGGGTTAGGGTGGATGTCACCATCTTTTAAGGTGGGTAAATTTAGTACAGAATGAGGGTAAGAATTAAGGCTAGGTAGATATTTAAATTTTTTTTATTGTGGGCTGGTTTAATTTTATGGGTGTAAGTCGATGATATTTAGGTAGCAAGTAACTAGAAGTGAAGGTGATATTTATTTGGGGATGGATAAGGGCATTGTTATATACAGATGTTTGTTTAGGAGAGTAGTTGAGGTAGTAGCAATTTGCCTTTTCAAAAGGGGTGAGGAGATAGGTAGTGGTGAGGATAGGTATAAGAGTGGCTGAGAGTATTACCAAGGATAGGATAGTTTTAGTTACAGTAGACACATTACTTAGTATATGTAAACTGTTTCTGCCAGGTAAGGCTAGGATATAATAGTATCAGATAAGAAGTTAAGATAGGGTAGTTGAGAAGAGTGACGCTACAAGTAGAGGAGTTTACTTTAAGTAGTATATAGATATGGTGGGGAGGTAATGAAAGGGAAATGGGAGGGATAAAGAAGTTGTATAAAGATAAGGTAGAAGTGATGAAGAGCTAGTGTGGGTAAAGAAGTTGTTTAGTTAGTGACGAGTTAAGGTAGGGTAGTAAAGAAGAAAGATACTAAAGGTGGAGAGACAGAATGAAAGTAGTATAGGTAAGGGTTGTAAGAGACAGGGTACTGGAAAGCTAAAAAAGTAAATATCTTATTTTAATACAAATAGAAATCCCTTATCTGTGAAATAAATTGTTTCAAAAGAAAGTATGTTATGTTGTGAGAAATAAAATAGAAAAAAATAGATCAAACTTCAAATTTATGCAAGCACTATTATTATTTTGTCCAAAGTGAATAATTTTCCCTACAGACTGTTGTCTAGATTGTGAAGAAAGGAAATTTCCTCTTGTGACTTATTACCACATTTACATTCATGCCTACATTTGTTCATTATCACTTTATCACTTATCCCTTCCTTTTCCACTCATCAGTATTCCTACTCAGCACATAAGTATGCATTGCAGAACCAAAATATCCACATTATCAGGCCAAAAAGGGCCCAGTACCCTTAGCAATAAATGCTTCAAATAAGAATGCAGGGGAAACACAGTCTTCTGAACAGGCAATATAGTTAAGCAAGACACATGTAGTGAAAGATGAAACACAATTGCTTTCCATTTGCAATGTAGTACATTTTATGAATGTGTTGACTTGATGAAGACGAAAATCTTGCTCCCATTCTGATTGCCTTAGCATATATCTAAAAACTCTTGCTAAAACAGGATAACTATTTAGCTTGCAATGGCATTCCCAGCCTTGACAAGTAACTCAAGTCATATTGAGTAAATAAAATATAAATCAAAGTTCTACGGTATATACTAAACAATATGCATGGTCGAATTGAGGTGTCATCTCATTAGTACAAACATAAACAATAAATGTATGCAAAAAGAAGTAAAGGCAATAGTCATACTGTTCTGGGGGTACCTTCAGAACTGCACATGGAGTCAATCTAATTGGTAATCCACATGGGCTAACTAGCTACTTATTTCATTTTGTGGTGCTGTTTCTCTTCTCACCAATATTCCTGGTGATAGAATTCCTATGATGATCGAACACACCATAATAAACCTGTCAAATCTCATTGAAATCCCAGAGGTTTAACTTATACATAGTCTACCAAAACACATAAGGTTTTTCTGCATGATGGACACTCCAGGCAACATGTCATCTAAACCCAAACCCAAGACTGCCTCAGGCAGTAAGAAACAAAGCTTGGAATATATGATGCTCATCAACTCCCTAACCCTCTATAACCTCTGTATCACAGGATATCAAAAGAGAGAGTAAACAATTAAGGGCCATCAGTGAAGAAATGAAACAGAAGTCTCTGCCATATATCAGAGTCTGGAGCAACAACATAAAACCTCCAGGAACACTGTGATCTACTTAACATGCTCACACAGCAAATAGATGAGCTGGCAGAGAAACATGAGAGTCTGGAATTAAAATTTGATGACATGGTGAATGCTCCCTCTGCCAAATCTTACAGATAACAGGGCTGTATGAAGTTCTTGAAAGGGAAAATCTGGTGGTAGAAATCAGCAAGGAAATGTCAAATTTCCTAGAAAAGACAATACATGATAATGATTGAAATGAGCCACCTTGATTAATAAGATCAATGTCTAACTTTCCTAAGCATTTTGTCCTATGGAGCCTACATTATCAAGACAGAGAGGAGATATTAATTAAAGACATAGACTTGGGACCTAATTATTGAGTGGGGTCTGTGTATGTATCACCCAAGACTATCATGTTTCCCTATTCCAAAACCAAAAAAAATCTTTGTATCAGTATTACAGTAGGAAGGAAATTGGTTTCACTGTCCACCTGCATTCCCTGGTCATGTTGGCAATCCAGAAAGGATCGCAAGATATCCTTTATTACCCCTTGGGAGGTAGTGGCTCTATTGCATAACAATTTCTCAAAACACTTGCTTCCCTCCTCTTCTACTTTGGGGAACAGTAAGAAATTACCACAATCATCCTCTCCCTTTGGTACATCACAAGGCAAAGAGAATTTAACTTGAAAGCAACTGCAAAAGGATTTAAGTATAGTGTGCAGGCACCTTCTGTTAGCTCACCTTTCAGATGGGAAGGAGGCTGCAGTACTGGGAAGTTCCACTACTAACCCTTGACAAAATAACCTGGAAGTGATAGAAAAAGTGCAAGGATTATCAATTACTTGAGATGGATACTGGAATAAACAGTGTTTGAGGGGACCCTCAATACTTTAGCCAACAGTGGCAGCAAGTGGATGGTAACAATAATATTGTTACAGTGACAGGGAATATGTCTGATTCAGTCCTTGGATCATGGGGATAATCTTCTATCATTGGCAGAACTTTCAGATCAATACTGTGCATTGCTTATCATTTCATATAGGACTTCTACTACCCAGGGAACGTAGTACAGTTTATTTTTATTATTATTATGGCACTGGCCATAAGGATTTATTTAGCATCCCATGTGAGGGGTAGTGTTACTGTCTCCATTTATAGTTCTCTTGTTTCTGACTGATGTAATACATTTGTTGACATGGAAAGCAGAAACTTGCAGGGAGACATAACAGACTCCCACCATTGCTGCTGAACTGCATTGTCAGCCAAGGATTTTTACTGCACTTATACATGGTATCTGCCTGCAGTTAATAAGGGTGGAGCTCCATCCTTCCTTGGTCAGTGAACACTGTTCCAGCCACTAGCTGAAAATGGAAATTCTGCAGTGCATGTACACATGAATTATCAAAATGGAAGACTCTGACAGTCTATGGTGGGGCAGAACTATCTGTCCAAAATAACCAAGCTACTCAGCAGCTTCAGTATATGCTGACGTGATGCCCATCCTCCTTCACTTCTTGGATAGGGCAGTTTGAACTTGCCATTTAACACTGAGGTACCATTTAATTATTGTTACAGTTTTGTGTTCTTTGTTAAGTTTGTTCATAGGTTCATAAGTTCATAAGAGGTTACTAGGCTAATGGCCCTAGGGCCCTTACAAGGCTAGCCAAGTTCAACCCTAGTTCCCTTAAGGGTCTAGAGATATGGTCTATTTTATAAGCAGATCTAAATCAGCACCGAATGTCCCTATCCAAGAGGGACACTGGTGAAACCCCTAGGGTGAATTTGCATTTTCCCATCCAATTGTCCAAGTTATGCTTAAGAAATTTTAACAAGAGGCTCTGTTTAACATGTATTGGAAGTTTATTCCAGAGGAGAGGCAACCTCTGGGAGACATATCTGTCTCTCCAGTAAGTCCTGTTGATGTCACATGTTAGGCTAAGGTCCCTGGAGTGACTGAATCATGTACCATGTGACTTATGAATGTGCAGGATTTCCATTAAGGCAGGATCAGAGGTTCCTCTGTATACAAGGCACAGGTCACCTCTGAGGAGTCTATAAGATACAGAGTATAGTGACAGTGAGTTCAATCTGTCCACATAAGACATGTGCTAAATACCCTGAATTTTCTTTGTAAGGAATCTTTGAGGTCTCTCCAGTGACTGCAGGTGCCTGTTTTTAAGTACATACTAAAGGGCGCATTGTACTTTGTTATTGGCCTGATGATGGAAGAGTATAGGGGGTTATGAACTCTTTTGTTCTGGAAGCTATGCCCTTGCTTATGAGGTGAGCAATGTAGAAGGCCTTTCTTACCACCATAAAGACGTGGTGATCAAAAGTAAGGTTGCTCTCAACCTGTGCGTCCAAATCTCTCACCACTGATTTAGAGCTTAGGGTGTTGTTATTAATATGGTAATCAGCAGAGAGATAGCTTTTGCCAAAGGGGTCAATAAGGCAGTTTTTGCATTGAGTTTAAGACCATGACTTTAGCACCAATCATTGGTTTGTGTAAGTCCTTCTTGTAGAATGTTGACATAATATGGGGACTCAATGACTGCTCCTAGTTTGCAGTTATCAGCAAACTTTGTCAGCAACAGACCTTTTATTTTTGCCTGTAGTTCTGACATGTCAATTACAAATAACAGATGTCCTAGCACAGCTCCATGTGGAACACCACTGATAACAGGTCTGCTGGTAGAGGTGAAGTCGCCCATTTTGACTGTATGTGTTCTGTCAGTGAGCCAGTTTGCAACCCACCTGACAGTATATGGCTTGACCCCTAGTTGGATGAGTTTTTCAATGATGCCTGAGTGGTGGATTGTGTCAAAGGCCTTGGCTAAGTCTAGGTTGGCCATATGCACAGATTTGCCTTCATCCAGGGCTTTGGTAACAGTTTTGAAGAAGTCCACCAGGTTCAACAGGCAAGCTCTCCCTTTAATAAAACCAAACTGGGTTGGGTCAAGTGTTTTAAAGCCTCCTATATTATTGTTGATAAGGTCCGTGATGATTCTCTCCATGGCCTTGCAGATAAGGCTGGTTAGGCTAATGGATCTATAGTTCCCAGGGTCAGTGGATGCACCCCCCTTATGCAAGGGGATGATGGTAGCTGTTTTCAGTTCAGCAGGGACAAAACCAGTGCTTAAGTTGTAGTTAAAAAGAGTACCCAATGATGTTTCTAATTCTTGTTTTAAACCAACTGTAGGCTTGAAAACCCAGAAGCACAACATTTGTTAAAATGCCATAAGGGTAACCCGAGTGGTTTGCAGGGCACTATTTTAGAGAAAATTGATAAATGTGATTATTTGGATGTTAAAGAGAGGCTTCTATATAAAGGACCCTTATTTATTTTAAAATTTGAAACTTTAAATCCTGATGGCTTGAATGCTTATTGTAATTGGAAAGTGCTTATTTAATTAATTGATGTAATTAATTGGTTAATAGATGCATTTGGTTATATATATATAGGGTGAATCAAGTATGACAATTTGTTCCATTGAAGGCAGTGAATGCCAAGGCGCTAGAACGTAAAAAATCTATTCTTTTGGAGTCGACTGGACTGTTGTATTTAATTTTAATCTTGTTTTAAACCAGCCTGGGATTTTATCAGGTCTCATACAGGCTATGTTTTTGGACTTGGAGTGGTTAAAACTTGCTCTTTAGAGATACTAGGTGGAGAATTGGTGCAAGAATGTTTTGAGGTTTATGTGAATGACAAGGGGGAGATGTTTTCACTGAACCTGTCCACTAGCAGGGTGACTATTTCCACTGGTTCAGTGTATGTGGTACCATTCACTACCAGTTCAGCACAGATCTGGCCTTTTTGTTTAAGGTTTTGGATGTAGCTAATAAATACCTTATGGTTATCCTTAGCTGGGGTTGCTAATCTAGATTCATACTTTGGAGGACTTTACAAAATGTCTTATTTGCTTGTTCAAGCTGAGAAGCATGTGCTTCCAATTCTGAGATTGTTCCTTCTTGCTCTTAGATAGCAGTTTCTTCTTATTATATAATCTGTTTATGACGGATGTTCACCAGACAGGCTTGCTTTTGCCTGAGGATCTTGCTTTAGTCCTATCAGGAATGGCTGAATCAATACAATTGTATAGATGTTTATACTATGCATAGGTGTATATCCCAGTATAGGTGTCATTGCCATTAGTGGGGACAGGAGCTTTGAAGTTATTAATGCTTTCTCATAAGAGGCTGTAGTTTGCTTTGGATAAGTTTTTTTAGCCT
This sequence comes from Protopterus annectens, assembly GCF_019279795.1. Lineage (NCBI taxonomy): Eukaryota > Metazoa > Chordata > Ceratodontiformes > Protopteridae > Protopterus > Protopterus annectens. The sequence continues at coordinate 46,031,635 of NC_056742.1, forward strand.
AATATCTCCTGGGGGGGGGGGGGGGGGTTGAAGCTATTGTTACTTTGAAAGAGATTGACATTTGATCAGACTTCACCAGGGAGGGCCACACACCAGTGGTGGTGTACCAGTCTACCATATTGGTGACTACGAAGTCTAGAATGTTCAGGCCCCTTGTGGGGGGTGAAAACTATCTGCTCCAAGCCATTTGAGTTAATGAAGTTGAAGAACCTTTGGATGAGTGTGTTTGTACATGTATAATTTACCCAGTCTATGGATGGGTAGTTAAAGTCATCACCCATAACCAGGGTGTTTGGTTGCATGTTGAGTGACTCAAGTAGATCCTAGTAGGCAGTGTGGATATCATAGTTTATGGAGTGGGATTTATAGCTGATGATAACTTGGAGAGAGGGATCTTTCCTATAGGTATTTGCACAAGGAGTAACTCTAGGGAATCATTCTGTTTAACTATTCTGGAAGTGCATTTATCTTTGATTAATATTGATACTCCTCCTCCTTTAATTTTCAGACGTTCATTTTGTGGTCTGAATGTGTAGAAGGCATTATATTCCATTGTGGACAGGATGCTCTCCATGGCCTTGAACCAGGTTTCTGTGTCTACACAGATGTCTGCATCTTTCAAGGTGAGGAGTGCTTTCAGTGAATGCAGTTTCAGATTTAGATTCCTAGTGTTAAGCAGCATAACCTTAACATTGTTTTTTGAGGATATTTTTATGTTGGGAATTTTGTTTTTGTGACATTGCCTAAAAAGGCACTATGGAGGAGGCAAGAGCCTTAGGCAGCAGCCTAAAGCCCAGAGGTGATAGGTGGAGACCATCAATGACAAAGCATTATGGTCTATCAACCATATCATCCCAGGCTGACAGGTACTGGACCCCCTTAGGGTGACACTAGAAACTAATGCAATCGTTGATGTCAATCATTTTTTTTTCTGTATTGAGACATCATCCTAGGTGGAGGTAGAACACTGCTTAAGGATAGGGACACACCCACCTGTGACACATAACCAGGGAGCTCAGTCATGTCTCTCTTCATATAGTCCAGTGAGGTATGTCTCAAGTCGTTCACATCAACAAGGACTATGATAGAGTCATACCAGTGCCTGTTAAGAAACTTGAGTGCGATGTGGTGCATCCTGGCACCTGACAGATGGCTAACCGTGACCTTTTCCTTATCAAATCTGGTGACTGACACATCTGTGTGCATCTCAATGGTGTCACTAATGACTAAAACATTTGATTTTGTGTTTTGCCGTTGGGGCATGTTTGGTGAGACATTGGTGTGTGCATTTGTATGAGTACTGTGATTTGCTGGGAATGTATTAAGTGAAGTGTGTTTATGTTTGGGAGATCTCTGATCTTTAGGTAGACTTCTACTGAAAGCCTCTGCATATGTATATTTAGGTGTTGCATACATGGATGGTGCAGGAGGTGTGTGAGCTGGCAACCTGCTTAGTATCTGATGTACTGATTTGTGGGTGAGAGAGCCTAGATTCTAAATTCTTAACATAGATACATCTCTCACATAGTGAATTTGTGTGAATTAGGAGAAGTGGGTTGTCAGTGTACATGAGGCAAATTCTACATTGCCTCAGCAAGCCCATGTCAATCAGGTTGGCTGGAGAAATGGTAGGAAATTGTCCATTCATGATGCTAGGTGAAGTGCTGTGGTCACTAGCAGGGAGGGGACTAGAATGGCTAGGTATGGCTAAGGGACAATAAAAAGGTCTAAGTTGAGAGGGGCTTAATGGGTAAGACTTGACTGGGAACCTCAGAGCCTTAACGAGAAACCTCTGATGCAACACAAGCAGTTGACTAAGGGAAAATTATCTTTCTAAGAGTTTGCGTCTATAACTGCCAATGGTATTTTCCACTGCGTGGAAATGCTCATTTGTGCTGGTTGTGTGGACCATGCAAATCCGAGCTAACTCGGGCAACAAGTAGCAACAATATTAAACTGATTTCAACCACCCTAACCAATAGTAGCACACTAAATTGGGCCCTGTGCCAACAATCACCACTCAGATAGGTCCTTAGCTACACTCCTCTTTCACTAGGGTGTAGGCGGAGGCCCTCTTTTGTGGAGAAAAGCTGGATTTATGCTTAGAAACTGTAAAGACAGACTGTGTCCAGCAAATCTGATCCAAATCTATGGTAGGCTAAAAGTGCAGGAAATAACACAAATACAGTCTTTATACAGATATTTTTCTCCTTGTTCTTTGATTTTTTTCTGTATATTGCTTTTCTCCAGTAGCACAGCTTTCATAATCTATGTAAAGATTCACAGGAAATGCCAGGGGATCGAATTCCAGGATTAAGTGAGCATGTGCATTTCATATGCTTCACCAGCTACAGGCCCATGTGGCTTTCCTGAAAGAAACAGAATGTCCAAAGATCTACGACAGCCCAAGATATGTGCAAATTGTAAGGATGGTTGTCACCACAGGCAGCAGACAAGCTTTCAGAGGATATTAGTACTAGTTAGACAAACACTCGGCTGAAGTTGGAATAGAAGTTAGATATGATAAAGGGGAAAAATATGCAGTGATAAGGGTGTTCTATACAGAGGGCCTTCTCATTCTTGTTGCTATCTATGGGCTGAATATGGAAAACAGTAACTCCCTTTTTGAATTTCCACAAATGTGAGAAACTAAGACTATCATACTGCCATAATTTCAGATGAGGATTTCGGTGTAATCTTGGATAATACTAAGGATAAGCTTTGAACAGGTAAAACTAGACTGGAGAAATATGCGGCGGTTATTAGAAGAAGGATGAAAGTTTTGTTATTAGATATTTGGAGGACTCTACACTGTATGAGCTCAGCCTACAGTTTCTTTCCTGCCCAAATGGGAGTGGCAATTAGGCTGGACATTTTTCTGGGCAGCCAATATTATTTACACCTGAAGCTATGTTGGGCCATAGTATGTTTTTTTTTTTGGGAGCAGAAAGCATACCCATGGCCCAGATACTCCCAAAGACTCAGATTCACTCCTTTGTCCTTAAGGACCAGCAGAACATACAGTATCTAAAGTTCCTGATTGCTGCTTGTAGGCAACAGCTGCAGCTATATAAAGGCAGAATATGCCAAATCTGGGGGGATTGTAAAGGCACTATCATAGACAACACCTGACAGTATGCAGGGAGGGATAGTACACCACCATATTCTAAACTCTGACAGTGGACAGATTGGGTTTCCTGACACAGCAATACATGGTATCTTAATTGTTGAGATGAAGTACTCAGGAAGGAAATTAATGCACTGTAAAAAGGAATTAAGGGAATAAGGCATACGCTACAGCATCAGTATTTTGAAGCTTAAGATGTTTTACTGGGTGGGATAAATTGAATCATCAGAGCTGCTAACACAGTACCTTAATGAACTTCAGCAATTACAGTAAATTCAAATGTTAAAGGGTGCACATGGGGTTCACTGCCTTCACGCCTAATCAAATATATTATGCCATACTTCCTAGCTGGTATATACTGACCTCCTTCAAGCTTCCCTCAGGATGCATGAGATATTTAAAAATTAAATTAACCTGGCCTTCATTGAGTGAAAGACAGAGGGTATAATTGGCATAGCCCATCTCCTGATAAACATTAAATAATTTTAATGACACTGAAACACAGGAAGGCACCTGGTCAGATGGTCTACTGGCAAAGTTGTATAAAAAAGGGGACAGCCTTAGCACCATGTTTAGTGATCTATTTTTGGATAATCTTCACAACGGCATTGTACCTTTTCAGAAAAAATCACTAATGTAGTCTCATTCCTGAGAGAAATGAGGTTCTCTGCAACCCACAAACTTATAGGCCAGTATCCCTAATGCCAGTTTAAATGAAGATAATAGCAAAAGTCTTAGGCTAAAAAATGTTTATTCCTGAACTAATTCCATCTTCCCAAAAGATCTTTATATCAGAAAGACAGGGTATCTTGGCCTTGTTATGATGTTTTTACAACATTTGGCAACTTAGCTAGTAGACCATGAGACCCACTGCTGCACTCTTTATAGACTTTAATAAATCATTTGCTTTAAGGTAGGGCATCCCTTGGCAAGTGCTCTGATCTTTTAGATTACTGGAAAAAAATTCTGGACTCATGTAAATTACTCTATAGGCAAACGATGTAGCACAGGTGATTTTGAATAATATGATCTCAAAACTCTCTGAATTATTTAGAGGCACCAGACAACATTGACCCCTCTCCTTTACTGTTCACCTTAGTGGTGGAAGCTCTCAGTCTGTTTCTGAAACAGAATTGCTCTCACTGGAGTGTCCAAATTCTGGGTGATAGAAGTGTCACTGATTTATAGTTTGTAGATGAATGCATACTATTTCTCAGGGATGCACAGGCCCACTAAACTCAGGTGTTGAGGACCTTAAAAATATTTGGGCCCATTTCTAGGCTCCAGGTAAATCCTCAAAAAAACTGCATGTTTCTAATTAAATGGACATCCATTCCCTTAAAGGGAACATCCTCGGAATTTGTCTTCAGTGGAGTACTACCATCACCTACCTAGGGATCAAACTGTCATGCTCACACCTCACTTCCTGCAGATAATCACACTCCCTTCTTGACTACAGTCATTGGAATGGCACACAGAAGCATCTGCTATACCAGTGTGCACTTTGTAGCCCTTTGCTCCAAGTGGCAGGACTAGCTCTGTAGCACAACTTCCCTTACTAAGTACACATTTTATAGTTCTTTGGTAAGGTTTAGTGTACTGTATGTAAGTGCTTCATACCACCTCTCTGATTCATAAAGAAATCATCGGCATATGGTATGAGTGAGGGGAGCTATTGCTGTTCAGTGTCTCAGTGGTACAAACAGTCTGGTCATTAGAAAAGGTACTGCGTAGTTTGGGGTCTATATTAAATCAGCTCTGAGATCGCATTGCAGTGTTGAAAATGGCAAAATAATGAAGGCAGCCAAGCGACTTCTTTCCCAGGGAAAGAATTTGCTTATATGCCGTTTCGGTATTTTGCCATTTCGTGCTTTCAAGTTTGATCAAGATGCATTTGAAAGAATGCATCTTTGATCATATAATAGGGACCAGTAATTTGGTGGTACAATATGAGCACTATTGATGTTAGAAATATCATACTGTATGTAGATCAGAGAGTAAAGTGTGTGTGCATGTATTTTTAAGAAGCATGTGAGGCTGTATGTGCATGTATATAACCTGCACAAGTGCACAACCTTAGTGCCATTTTGAAAGAGGAGCTCTGGAGTAAGCACGCATGATCATAGTCATTAATTGTATATGTTACTTAAGTTACAGTCTATAGTCAACAATAGTAATGTGTTTGTATATAATAAAGCTGCTTGAACAGAACCCATGAAGATTCGTTTATTCGTGTCCTGACACAAAAGTGACATGGTGTCAGAACCGGGATGGAAGAGAGACGAATATTCCGAGCCATGAGATGTAAAGATGACAGCGAAGGCAAGACTGGGAGAAAGACCACAGACACACAGTAGCCAGAAAGAATCAAAGGTAATGAGAAATAAAACAAATTATTTACTCGATGGTAAAGTCAATAAAGGGGCATTACAAGGGCACAAACCATATTATCAGGCAAGCGGAAAGTATGCAAAGTTTGTTAACTAAAGAAAATGTTTAAGATAAAAGTATTCGATGAAATGATTAACTGTAAAGCAAAATGAGTATGATTAAAGCAGAAAACCAGTATATTTAAACCAAAACAAGTGTGTTTGAGACAAATTTGGGCATGTTTAGAGGAAAATGAGCACAAGAAAAGTATGTTGAGCATGAAAAGGGATTAAACAAGCAAAATAATTACAACGAAAAAAAGGCACATTAAGTAGATTAAATCAAGGAGACTGCATGTGTTTGGGAAAAGTGCTGTGTTTGGGCATAACTACAACTTTGTATTGTATCAAGGACGTAACTAAGATTATTCAAAGTATCTCAAGAGTGTGTAAATGGGCTTACAGTGTGTGCTTATTACCGTGCATGTATATCAAAGGGGTCTATATTACAAGATCGATGTTTGAAAACATTGAACATATAGTCGACACCATACGATCTATGTCTTCAAACATCGACCTTATAAAAAGACAAAAAAAAAACAAAAAAAGTACCCTAACAGGTTTAAGCAAGGAGGAAAGCCCCCCAGCACCCCCAACACCACACGCTACTTAAATATACCAACTCCAACACCGCACTACATTACAGTAAATGGAAATCTCCCCTTATGGAGATTTCCGTTTACAAGCTTGAGATTCTGAGCATTCGATATTCTCATGTTGACAATGTCAGATTCAACATTGTCGGTTTTCGAGAATATACTATACCCTTTCAAAGAGTTCATTGTGTGCAAAGTGCAACTATTTCATGCAATCCAGTCGAAGTATAGTTATTTCACGAAAGTTATTGTGCTGGGTATGTCTAGTCATCTGGTCATAAAGTGCCACCATTACAGAGTGCTTCTTGTACTGCAAAGAGTTGCCTAGCAAGCTACTGCCAATTTGGGAACATTTCAGTGTGGTGTATGCAGTTATTCGCAAAGTACAATTACTTCAAAACTTATTGAGTTTTGGGCAACAGATATCTGATTTATTTGCATTGTGCAGTTGCTTGACATGTTTCTTATATTGATAGGTGTTTTCTTGCAAAAGATGACATTACAAAAGTATTACATTGCTTGTGAGTTGTTCAGAAGCATTGTAAAGTTCTCGAATGTTTCTTAAAGTTACAACTTTAACAAGTGAAGGTAAATGACTTTAGCATTTCTGCTTTAACCAATAAGACTCACAAGTGATGATAAATTACTTTAGCATTTCTGCTTTTATTGATAATATTCCAAAAGTATTGAGAAGCTATTTTTCAGAGATCAGTAAAATATCAAAAAGTTATTTTGCAAAGTTCAGTGAAGTATCGAAAAGCCCGAGAAGTTTATTTTGCAGAGTCCATTTATTCAAAAGTACTACAAGTTCATTCATTCACATAAGTCCGATTAACAAAAATATAAATTGAGAGCACAAAGGTATTGGACAAGTTCTGTTTATGCCAGAAACTTCTGCATAAGTGTATGTGTGTATATTCATGCTTATTTGCAATAAACCCTTTACTGGTATCTGTTAGTATGGCAGATGGATTTTCAAAACCCTTACCACTTGTGTTTGATCAGAATGTTCCACAGAACTGGAGAATATTTTAGCAAGGGTATGATATTTTCATACAAGAAGCTTATGCAGATAGAGATGCACACATCAGGGCATTCATTTTGCTAAACCTAGCAGGGTCAGAGGCCATAGAAAGAGCATTCATCTGTATATGCACCAGCAGTATATAAAGAGAAGGTGCAGGCTGCCATATTGTTGTGCAAGCTGAATCAAAGGAAGGCCCAGAGTGTTTGAAGTGCAAGTTTAGTGGGATGTGCAACTCCTATATGAATGTATGTTAGAGAGGCATTTGTTTTACACAAGAGATCAGGAACCAGGGGAAACATTTGCAGCTTATATAACTGACTTGAGAAACAGAGCTAAGATGTGTCGGTTTGGTGATCTGAAAGATGAGCTGATAAAGGACAGGATTTTATGTAGTATTAATAGTGCTGCTGTGAGAAATATTTTGCTTCATGACAGTGATTTAGTGTTGAGCAAAGCCATAGAGTTTTATCAAATCCATGAGGTGACAAAAAAACATGCAGGTATGCTTGGGAGTGACAAAAGCATGGGTTAATTTGCCTCTAGAGCACATGTAGACAGTATACAACACATGACAAACAAGAACAGGCCTAAGCACGTGGCAGCCACAGGATTTCCAAAGAAGCCACAAGGTTTTCGAGACATTTCCAGGAAAAGTGCAGCTCCAGCAAGGTTCCTATTACTTAGAACACAGAAAAAAAAAACATAAAACATGCAACAGTAAACTAACTGTTGCAAGAAGGGGGGCTGCACCCTTCACACCCCCCACTCTTTAAATATACCAACTCTGAGATCGCACTACAGTGCAGTAAAGGGAAATATTCCCTTTCTGCACTATAGTGCGATCCCGGAGATGGTATATTTAAAGAGCAGGGGGTGTGGGGGGTGCAGGGGCCTTGGCCCCCTGCTTGCAACAGTTAGTTTACTGTTGCATGTTTTGTTTTTTTGTTTTTTTCCATGTTCGAACTTCTGCAAGTTCGACTATGTGGTTTCGACCATATAGGGTTCGAACTTGTTGAAGTTTGATCACGTAATAGGAACCCGCTCCAGCGCCAGCTCAGTGCAACACAAATGTGAATAAGAAAAACCCAGCATCTTTAGCTTTATTGTTAACTGTTGCAATTGTGGTGTGAATCTTGAGTCTAAAAGAGAAAAGTGCTAAGCATTTGGTCAACAATGCCACAAATGTAAAATAATGGAACCATTTCCAAACATTTTGCAAATCAAGTAAGCCTTACGCAGTTGTAAAGAAAGGTCACACAAAGAAGCAAGTTGATCAAGTAGAACCAAAGCAGTCAGCTTTCTATGTAGATGGTGTATCATTGCTTGGTGAAAGAGTTGATGCAGTAAACTTATTAACAAGGAGTGAAGTGTTTTGTACAGTCCAGATTAATGGAAAATCTATAGAGCTCAAAGTAGACACTGGGTCAAATTGCAATGTTATATCAGCAGACACATTTGCAAATGTAAGAATGAACAACTCAATGCAATCAGTACTGCGTGACTTGTTGCTTATGGAAGTAAAGAAATTCATATTGAAGGTTCAGTGATACTTCCATGTTATTTGGTTGAGAACTGTTGTAACTTATTATTCTACATACTCTGAAGGCCATTGCTATTTTTATTGGGTCTAAAGACAGTTTAAGAATGAATCTGCTTTCTTTTGCTAATGAAGTTCATCTAAGTGCAGTTCCAAGTTCCACTTTCTCCAAAGCTATTTTCTCAGAGTTTGCTGATGTTTTTGATGACAAATTGGGCAAGCTTCCAGTTGTATATTCCATGAAATTAGACCCAGAGGTCACTCCAGTAATCAGACCAGCAAGAAGAGTTCCAATAGCCATGCAAGATAAAGTAAAAGCTCAGTTGGATAAAATGGTGCAGCAAGGTGTGATTTTTTCCAGTCACAGAACCAACTGAATGGGTATCGTCTGTGGTAGCCGCTCACAAGAAAGGCTCAGATGAAATCAGAATATGCATTGACCCAAGACATTTGAACAAAGCAATAAAAAGACTGTATCATCCAATGCGCACAGTTGAAGAAGTTGCAGCTCTAATACCGAATGCCACTGTATTTTCTGTTTTGGATGCAGAGTTTATTTTGGCAAGTGATGCTTGATCGCAAATCCTCATTTCTAACTACTTTTGGTACTCTGTTTGGTGGATACAGATTCCTAAGGATGCCAATTGGAATAAATTCTACAAGTGAAGTTTTTCAGCGTGCAATGGAACAAATTTTTTCAGGTTACCCTTGTGCCATAATAGTAGATCTATTAGTGGGAGGCAATGGTGAAGCAGAGCATGACAGAAACCTAAAGAAAGTTCTAGACAGAGCACATGAAGTGAACTTAAAGATTAATCCTCTGACATGCAAATTCAGACTTCCAGAAGTTACATACAAAGGACATTTGTTTACAAGTACAGGCTTGAGACCAGACCCGACCAAGCAAACAGCTATTCTAGAGATGTCAGCGCCAGACAGTGTATAGAGTTTACAGCATTTTCTGGGCATGGTCAACTATTTAGGCACATTTATACCAAACTTCAGTGAGTTAGCAGCATCTTTAAGAAAGCTAACATGCAAAAGTATTGCATGACCCTGGTTGGAACATCATCAGAAGGCGTTTGAAGACCTTAAGCAGAAAATTGTCACTCCGCCTACATTAAGATACTATGATGTGAACAAACCAGTTATTCTTTCCTGTGATGCTTCAAAATTTGGCCTAGGCACAGTCATAGTTCAAGAGAGCAGACCAGTAGCCTGTGCATCTCACTGCCCCAAACTGAGATGCAATATGCTCAAAAAGAGAAAGAGCTTTTGGCTATAGTTTTGCATGCTCCAAGTTTCATGATTATATTTATGGTTGAGCTATTCAGATTGAAACTGATCACCAGCCTCTAGTTAATATTCTAAAGAGGCATATGCCTTCTGCTCCAGCAAGATTGCATAGAATGGGTGATTCCAAGATGGCTGCCGACTAGACTAGTCCCTATTCTTTGAGCTCCTCACAGACTAGAATCACCTTTATCTTTTTACAACTTGGGATTAATATTTTTCCTCAGTTTTTTCCATAATAGGATTATACAAAGCTTTCTACATATATTTGGAATGTTTTTGTCTTTGGAATTTTTATTTTGAGACACATTTTACCTCAGAACAGTTTGTGGAGCTATCTGACTTGGGCACCTGCTGCTTCAGAATTCTCCTGGAACTTGTCACCCTGGTTACAACATCTAATCTCTGGGCATGGCTACTAAATCGGAGTCTATGGATGCTCAGGCCACGAAGGCCAAATTCTCTTCAGTTCACTCACCTGAAAAAGATAACACTTCCAAAAGATTGAGAACATCCAAAAATTCTTCTGAATCAGTCAAAGTAAGTAACAAAGAATTAAATGACTCAAACTTTTATTTAGATGAGCTAAAGCTAGCATTAAAGCCTATACATAGTGCTATTCAGAACTTTTCAGAAAAATTTACTGACTTTGGTGATACATTAAAACAAATAAATGACAGAATGAGTACTATTGAAAACAGTAACTCAGCTTTGGAGATAAAAATTGAGTCATTGGAAAGCGATTTAAAGTCCAAAGATAAAACTATTTCTGAAATACAATCTAAATTGATAGACCTAGAAGCCAGAAGTCGCAGAAACAACATTATTATTCGTGGTTTGCCAGAATCTTTTGATAATAATAATCTGTTGTCTGTGTCCAAGTGTATTTTTGAAGCATTACTAAACTGTGAAGCATCCTCAAAAAACATAACTGTTGAGAGAGCACACAGAGCTCTACGTGCAAGTCAAGATGCTTCTTCACCAAGGATTATATATACAAAACTGTTAAATTTTCAAGACGCTTTTCAAATCTTGCAAGCAGCTAAAAGTAAAAAACAGTTTGTATGGAAATCGCATAAGTTATCATTCTCACAGGACTTTCCTCCTCAAATAAAACTAAACAGGCAAAAGCTTTCTCCCTATTGTGCAGAATTAATCAAAAGAGGGATAAGATTTCGCATGTCTTATCCAAACACTTTGTCTTTTACATTTAATGAAAAAAAGTTTATCTGTTCTGATCCTAAGGGAGCAAAAGATGTTTTTTTTAAAGCATTCAAAAAGCTTCCGGATTAAATTTCCTAACATTTTATGTATCTGTTTGGGTACAGATGTGTTGAGAAAATATATATATATATTTCTTTCTTATACAGGATATTTACATACAGTTAATAAGTTTATTTTATTGTGAAATATACTCTTATAAAGGGTATTCAGAATGTTTATATATACACAAATATGTTTATTCATTCCTTTTTCTCTTTAGAAAACAGGAAGTGTTTTTGTTTTCTTTTTGGTGAAGTCAGAAATTTAAACTCAGCTTTCAGCCCTTAAATAAGTCCTGTGGTTCCCTCATTGTCTGAGATTCAGTTTTCATATATAGTTTAATTACAACAAGTTAAATGCTACTATGACAATTCTTTTTTATTAATGTTAGGCTATTACAGAAAACAAGAGATATAAATCCATTAATATTTGCTTCTGTCAAGAATATGTACAGTGCCTAAATATACAAACACAAATATATTTCTTATTGTACTTGAAAAAAAGGGAAAAACGATAATTTGTTATGTGCTTGAATGTTTTTTTCACAAGTAAGGTGCGGGCATTTAAAGTTGATTTAGTAATGTAAATATTTTTTTATTTGTGTCTCCTCAAACAGCGTACAAGTGTTTTTTTTTTTCTTAGTTTAGGCATCTACAATGCCTTAGTTTAGTCATAAACATTTTGGAGGGAGTTATTAAGACTCTCGAGACTGATCTGAGAGAAAATCTTCTATTTACTTCATTAACAGATGCTAGATCTAAGCCACGCACCTTCATGAAGATACGGAGCTCGGCGGTGACGTCACCATTGTAGCGGAGACTCGCAATGTTAAGGTAGAGATAGCTTTTGAAATGAGAAGTGCACTAATTCACGTACACTGAATCTTTCACTTGTTTCTGTTGTCCCTTTGGTTGAATCGCTTCAGAGAGCGATTCGCTCATATATAATTAACGCATTTTGTATGATCTGAAATGTATAATATATTTTGGGGCCATATCACGGAAAACACAGTGGGTGCTCAGCGTTTCAGAAATGAAACGCATTTATGTACAGATGGAAGTTCGGAGGGGTAGGTCCTGCATCTGTTGACAGCTGTTCGGGTATTGATTGCGGCTTTGGGGCCAGCTGAGTGGGTCTCATTAAAAACAAGAGGGTTTGGTGTAGACTGTTCATGTTAGTGCGATGAGTCACTAGTTAAATAAACTATTGGATCGCTTCATGACAAATTTGAAGAAAGTGAGTTGGGGGTGAGCAAGGTAGTCATATCCTTGAGGCTTTGACGAGCTGAATAGACAGAGTCTTGAAAGGTGAATGGTGTGATTCTCGGGTGTATAAGAAGAAAGAGGGGCCTTTATACAGGACCTGTGGGGGAAAATCTCTTTAGACATCATTGTAGGGGTTATCGGAGAATGATACAGGATTCAGTCTTGTCATTTTACTTAAGACAAGGTGTGCTGGATGTCCTGAAGTCCAGAGATTAAATGACTGGTGCGCTTGTGAGGATGCTGTTACATGCAGAGAAAATCTGTATCAGATGATTCTGCAGAGGGACATTGTTGGCTTGGATACTGAATGATGGGTATGGCCATAAATGCACCAGTCTCACAAGATATTTGTCATCCCAGGTTATTCATTGCATAACCATATTCATTGAAACATAGTAATAATATGGCTGTGAGATTTCAGATCATCTTTGGAAAAGATACAGCTTGAACTTCAGGAAAATATCTGATACATTTCTCATACTATCTAATTAAAATGTCATCTGTGTTGCTTATATCAGATTGTACTTGCTCTCAATACAAAGGTGGTTCATGGAGAAGGGTTGAGCTTTAATTATTACAGTCATGAGGCTTTCCTATATTTCCTTGAGGCAATTATATAGCAAACATAATTTGTGATGTTAATATTTATAAATGCTATGACTCAGGAAAATCATCTTGAGGGAATATGCCCTGTTAAAACAGAAACATACAAACAAAATTGCAAATATTACAACAGTTATAAAGATATTTATCTTTATGTTATGTGCTTCAGCGAATTGTGTGCGCTTCTCACTACTCTGACACTGCTTCCCAAAGGGAAAGAGACATATTTATTGAAGGGAAACTCCTTGAAAGAAATGTGTATTAAGTGTGCAGGTTTTTGAATGCATATAAAACACACAACCCAAACACCCAGTAACAAGGAAATCATAAATGATATTCAAACATACTTACTTTACCTATTTTACATTTGTTAATCAGGAAAGTCTGACTGGGTTGGATTTCACCTTTAGCGAGTGCACTGGGAGAAAAGCTTTATATATAGTTATTATATAAAATACTAAGTGAATTATAGTTATGGAATGGCAAGTCTAAACGAAGACATACACCTCAAAAAACAACAGACTCAGATAGAAACATGTATACGCTAAGGGTAATTGTTCTGTTTAAACTATTTTAAGGATACATACAGAAGAATGACAGAGAGCATATATTAACAGTTTACTGTTTTATTTAATTTAAGAAATATCTCTCAACTATATAATTTTATAATAATGCATTCATTTGCTCTAGGGATGAAAGTTGATAGGTGCTTAAGGGGATACAGTTATGAATGTTTTTTCAAAACTAAGTTTCATATGTTTGCACTTTGTGTTAGTCATTATGGTTATTGCTGTTCACAAATATCATCAGAATGAATCACAATGTTTTTACTGTTTAAGTATTTGTTTGATTTCAATACATTTTGTTTATGCTATATATATCTTTATCCTATGCTTGGTTATAAAAGTAATTTATCTTTGACACAATCAATATTAGTTAGCTCAGCAAGCATTATATATATGGGGTAACATCAAACCTATTTTTCTTTATGCTTTTCTTATGTAGTAATATAAACATAAAACTGATTCATTAATATCTGAAATACAATGTTGAGGAATTTCTTTAATTTGCTATATATTCTACTCAAAATTGGAGCTTATACAAGGAATAAGTGAGTAGGGATTGTGCATGTTGGACATCTTGATTTCAGTTATATATGTAAATATGTTTGATATTATAATAAGGTTTTTTTGTTTAGTCAAGCAATTATACAAAGTTTATCATGTTCATACATTGCAATTGACATTGAAAATGTTAACCAAATTCACTTATATAATTCATTCTTATTTTTCTTCTCTAGTAGGGGTTGGGTGGTTAGGCACTGGGGTACTTGGGAAGAAATTTTATAGAATCTTTAAAACAACTTTTTTTGGGAGACGTTATGATTCAATATAACAGGTATAAGACACTGAGGTCTAAAATTAATATTACATTTTGTCAAATCTTAGTCATATGTAATATATCTATCTTTAATTAATATTATGACATTAAATATTGACTCATGGAATGTGAGAGGATTGCAAAATAAAAAAAAGAGATCCCTACTATTTCATTTGTTATTCAAATCAAAGGCAAATATTTGCTTTTTACAAGAGACACACCTAACTAAAGAAGATTTCGACAAGGAAAAAAACAAGAAATGGATTAAAATGATAGTTGCTACTGGTAATAGTACAAAATCAAGCGGGGTAGCTATTATAATTAAAAACACATTTCAGGGAACTATTTCAGATGTGAAACATGACGTGAATGGTAGATGGTGTTACATTATATCCAGTTTTCATAACATTGACAAGCCAGTTATACTTTTTAATCTTTATGGCCCTTGTGAACAACAACATATCTTCTTTATACAAATATATAATATTTTATCTTCTTACAAAGATCATTATTTAGTTCTGGGGGGAGATTGGAATGCTATCATTAATCCTGAAACTGATCGTACTAGTAGATCTTCCTCCTACAACTTTCAAGCATCCATTGCTTTGGAAGAAATTATAATAGATTTAAATCTTACAGACCCTATCTCTCTCATAACACAATATGATAAAAAAGACTTTTTCACATACTATTCAAAATGTTATAAATCATGGTCAAGACTAGATTTCTTTCTTATTTCTAACTGTCTTACTCATAGGAAGATTAATTACTCTCTAGAACCTAGATATTTTTCTGATCACTCCAGAATATCTCTTGGAATTAGTTTGGACTCACATGCACCAAAATTATTCTCATATAATAGTTGGACATTGAATAATAATTTACTTTCAAATGAAAGCATACATAAATTAATAACTGAAACAATAAAAGAAACATATCTTAATTTAGACAAAACAGATATCCCTTTAGATATACAATGGGCAGCATGCAAGGCAACTCTTAGAGGTATATTAATTAACAAAGCATCATATTTTAAAAAACAATATAAAAATAAAGAATTACAGTTAAAATTAAAAATTCAAAATTTGGAAAATCAATATAGAACAAGCCCGATTCCTCTACATATGAAATATTATTGAGTTCCCAAAAGAATTATTACTTCTTCATCAACATAACCTTACCATTTCAGAGCAAAGGTTATTAGCTACATACTCCGAATGGGCACAGGTTCCTTCTAAAGTGTTAGCCAGGATAATAAAAGGTAATCAATCTCTTCCTAGAATTTCGTCACTAAATTATAATAACAAGAGTTACAACACTGATCAGGAAATTTTGCAGCTTTTTACATCATTGTTCTCAGAGATATACTCAAAGGAAAATAATTCTAGGGATAAACAACAGATAGTGAACTTCTTCTATTAAATTTCCTAGATTAAATGATCGACAAAAAAACACACTCTCTGCCACACTGACTGTTAAAGAAATATCGGAAGCTATTAGTAGACTTAAGACCAGTAAATCACCGGGACCAGACGGCTTCACACCCGAATTTTTTAAAATTTACTCATCTGAACTTTTACCCCTTCTCTTTGAAATTTTTAATTATATATTGATTCATGGTATATCTGATTTGTATTGGAATACCTCAAAAACCATTTTAATTTTGAAAAGAGACAAGGAAAAAACTGACCCTAATAATTATAGGCCTATTTCCTTGATTAACATTGATATTAAAATTCTAGCTTCTTTACTTGCTTATAGATTAAAAAATGTTTTATCATCTTTAATTTCTACGGAACAAGCGGGCTTTATGTCACATAGACATTCATGGGATAATACCTTGACAATTGATGCTCTTATTCACTTTACCAAAAATAATTCAAATCCTATGTATGCATTAATTCTTGACGCCGCTAAGGCTTTTGATAGGGTTAATTGGGACTTTTTGTTTCACATTATGTCTTGTTTCAATATACCATCTACTTACATAGACTCTATTAAAATGCTATATAAAAACTCTTATACTTTTCTTTACATCAATAGGAAAACATCCAAAAATATAAAGATCATTAATGGCACAAAGCAAGGATGCCCATTATCTCCCTTCTTATTTAATTTATATATAGAACCCCTATTATTATACATAACACAAAATACCTTCCATAATATTCCTAGAATTTTTAACACTAAAGTTTGTTTGTCCGCTTTTGCAGACGATCTTATATTATATTTTCAAACACCCTGCTCAGATTTTTCTAAACTAATTCGTTCCATTGAAAAATTCTCAGAGGTCTCTGGATATCAGATTAATTCTCAAAACACATATTCTTCCCATTAATCCACTTGCTCACAAGTCATATTTGTTTCCTGACTCCACTTTCCGGATAGTTCAGAATTTCAAATATTTAGGATTCATATAAATCATAATGGTCTCTACATTTCAAAATAATCTAGCTAAAGTGTGGTCATTGATTATACTTGACTTGAATAGATGGAAACTGCTAAATCTATCACTTCTATCAAAAGCAGCTATAATAAAATGAATATTCTTCCCAGATTGTTGTTTCAATTCAATGCTGTGGATCAGCTGATTCCAAAATCCTTTTTCTCAAAAATTAATAAAACTTTGGCTAACTTCTTATGGTTTCCTAAATCAGTAAGAATTTCTTACATTAAGCTAATGTCACCTAAAAATAGGGGAGGACTTGGTCTTCCCAATTTTCATCTTTATTATTTGATTATCTTGGCCAATAAATTATTAACTATCTTAAATATAAAGACTGAGAAGTATAGTCAATATTCAATTTGGACAAAATTATGGTATCAATATATTTTAACTAAAAACATCAATCCTCTAGCTATTCCTTTCCTTTCATTAGGTGTCATGAATAAGTTAAAAATTCCTAATTCTTTAAAACAAAAAATTATTGCTTTTCAAGAACTGTTAAAACTTGTAAATTTAGAAAATACATTTCAATTAATGCAACCTCTCCATTTAAATCCTAATATTAGTTTAGATAGTATTTCTTTTAATCTTTCAAATTTTCCTCTAATTAAGGATCTTACTGTGTGGGATCTGTTACAATACAAGAACGAAACTCTCTCAAATATACGTAAAAATCTCAAAGTTAATATTAATTATCTAACCATTCGTCAATTGAGAGATGTTATTAATGCTAAATTTATACACATCATTGTAGATAGCACAGATATTGATAACTATAAAGTGTTTTTAAAAGTCCTCATGCTACCAGAGAAAATGTTATCTAAATCTTATAATCTTATAAATCAAATAATTCATAACGCAGTGTGTCTCTTTTCCACTTATTGGGACAAATACAACTCTCACATATCTATAAATCAGAAACTTTCAGCTATCAAAATTACATTAGAATACTCACCCTTCAAAAAACTCTTCTACACTCAACTAATGATTAACAATAATGCATATTTTACTCCTTCTAAACTTAATAAATTTGATTCTAATAAATCCCTCATGTTCTTGTTGTTCACATCCTAATGCAGATCTTTTACACATTTTTTGGTCTTGTCATCATTCACACAAACTTTGGACATCCCTAAAAGTTCGTTTACAAAAAATGGGATATCATAAATCTACCTTATCTTGGGAAACTGCACTACTACACTTACCAAATACTTATCTCTAAATTGGATATGCATGTGTTAATATACATATGTTCACTTATGAAATTATATATCACTCAAAATTGGTTGGATCGTACCAAATTGAATTGGAATAATTTTAAAATTTTGGTCCACACATACATCAGTAGAAAATGATAGTGCAGAGTCCCAAGAAGTCAACATTCATTAGCAAAGCTATAGAAAAGGTGTTACATATTATTAATAGTGTATAGATGGCCACCTTCTTTTTGGGATTAGTAGACCTCAGTCTCATTTATATTTTTATACTTATTTTTATTTTAGATTAATACTTACCTAGATATATTCTTTGGTTAACATTTGTATATAATGTAAATAGTTAAATGTATATTCTCAAAATGCATTGTGACAAAACATCCATTTTACAAATTGTATCTTCAGAGATATCTCTTAATGTTTCATTTTTCATATGTATTCTAATTTTGTTGTTGTCGATATAGTTATGTCTTGTTAAAAATTTAATAAAAAGTTTTTTGACAAAAAAGATTGCATAGAATGGTGTTCAAATTGCAAAAGCACAATTTCAAATTGGTCTGCACTAAAGGCAAATTGCTTTACCTAGCAGATACTTTATCCAGATCTCCAAGAAACACAACAGAACAGCTTGACGCAGAAACATTTGACTTTGATGTGACGTCAGTGCATAGTTTTTCCACCACTAGACTTGATGAGTTAAGAGATCACACTCAGACCGATTCAATTTCACAGAAGCTCAATCATTATATTAATGTCGGATGGTCATCAGAGCAACCTAGTGTATCATCTGATGTGCAAGCATGTTCTTACAGAGATGAATTTTTAATGAAAGGTGGCATTATTTTCAAAGGTCCTAAAATTGTTGCTCCTGCTTCCTTACAACAAGAGTATTTCCAGATTTTGCATCATGGTCACCCAGGATCCACATCCACAAAGAAAAGAGCTAGAGAGTTCATATTTTAGCCTACATTATCAAAAGACATTGACATAGTTTTCTTCTTGTTCAGTATGCAATAGTACTAGACCATATTTTCAAAGAGTACCGCTTCAGCTAAATCCAATTCATGAACTACCTTGGTCTACTGTAACAAGTGATATCTTTGAATGGAATGATCAGCGCTACTTAGTTTTGGTAGAGTGTTATTCAAATTGCTTTGAGATTGATCTACTACCAAACTTATCCTCAACTACTGTTATCACTAAGTTCACAAGTTATTTCTCAGTGTATGGTAGTCCACACACACTTTTTCTGACAATGGTATTCAATTCACTAGCCAGTTGTTTCAGAAATTTTCAAAAGAATGGGACTTTGTACATATCACCAGTAGTCCTGTATATCCTCAGTCCAATGATCTAACTGAACCAGCAGTACAGAGTGCAAAGCAGTTACATGAGAGGTCAAAGTTTGACAATACCGATGTATTGTTGAATTTACTTCATCTCAGAAACATACCCTGTGATGATATTCTTGGCTCACGAGCTCAAAGACTACTTTCCAGGCAAATTAGAACTATGCTACCTATTTCATCAAGTTTGCTGCAGCCTAAACCCAAGAACAATAAAACCATGAAGGCTCAATTATTTATGAAGCATAACAGCCAGAAATCTAGTGATGACAGATTGAGCAGATTACTTTGTCCATTGAGAGAAGGAGAGACAGTATGAATCCAGACAATTAAAGGTTTTGATCGAATAGGACAGATTAGAGGCATCTGTGCAGAGCCAAGATCTTACTTAGTAAATTCGGAAGGAGTGGAATATAGGAGGAATCGCAAACAACTTCTTCCTGTACCAGAAATATCATCATTGCAGTCACAATATTGTGTCTGTGATGGAAACTCTAAATCAAAGAATGAGTCAGACATTGTTTCCAGACCAGAATGTGTTCAAAAGTCTGATTCTGTTTCAGAAAATGGTTCAAACATTCGACAGGTCAACCATTTTGCAGAAACTGTCTCAGTTGCTAAATCAATTTCTCAGTTTTATGCCACACAATATGGACGAGTGTCTAAACCAAGTGTGAAATATGCAGCAACATGGACTTGATTATACACACCTATATGTTTAACATTGTATAATGCATATCTCTAGATTATCTGTGATTTTTGAATGACGAACAGTCTCATAACAATTGTATGGTCTATTTCTTAATGAGCGAGGATGTAGGTCAGAGTGTAAAGTGTGTGCTTGTATCTTTAAGAAGCATGAGAGGCTGTACATGCATGTATATAAACTGCACACGTGCAGAACCTTAGTGCCATTTTGAAAGAGCAGCTAGAGAGTAAGCATGCATGGTCATAGTCATTAATTGTATATACGTTACTTAAGTTACAATCTATAGTCAGCAATAGTAATGTGTTTGTATATAATACAGCTGCTTGAACAGAACCCATGAAGATTTGTTTATTTGTGTCCTAATACAAAAGTAACACTATATAATACAGTTGTTCTGTTTACTGTGGTAGTATGTTGCTCAGTACATTATTCTGGGGGGGCACTAATGGGGGGATTGCTATATTTGGGAGTACAGCACCATTAGGCATGCAGTTGATATGTCATTGTTTACCACACAAGGGACCAAGACGTACTCCACTGGTGCAGTCTGTCTGAATAACATAGAGTTGGGAGGCAGTGACTTGCATATGTACTCTTTGTATAGAGTACTTTGGAATGAGTGGGGCAAAATAATTTGTGGGGGTTAGTATAAAGATTAGGGTGTTTGCCTCGCAGAGACGAAAGGTACAGTGTTTGATTCCCACTGTTGGCCACTATCTGGATATTAGTTAGGCATGTAAAAGTCTGCAGAGTGATTGCCTAGTACTTGCCCCATTGTATACTGATCTTTCGATATATATATATATATATATATATATATATATATATATATATATATATATATATAGCCTTGCTACACAGATTTGCTATATACTAATCCCAATTGACTAGCAGCAGCTAAACTTTGCAATATAAATATCTGTTTTACCATTTTTTTTCTTTTTCTGAGTCTCTCTATGATCTGTTTGCTGTTATATAGAAATAACCAGACCAAAAACAGATGCCAGATGAGTCTCTTCATACTGTTTTATATAAACAGATCTAGTGTTATTTGTCTGAGAAAGTATTTCCTATTTGTTCATATATAATGAAAATCCTAACAAAAAATCATTAGCAGTTATGACTCTCTATACCTAGAATAAATGAAAAGAGATCAGAGGCTTGTCCTTGGGCATACACAAGTACAGTGATGCATACGGCATGTATTAGATGATATAATGCTGATGGGCACCCTTAAGTACATTCAAAATTCCTGCAAGGAGCTGCAGAAGCTATTCATCAAATCTTGGTTTGACCCAGTCAGTGGCATTAATGCACAATACAGTTCAAGTGAGATTGAAAGATTCTGATTTAGGATGGGAGTTGCTAGCTTGAGTGAAAACTCAGAATTAAAAAGGGACACAAAATAAATAAATAAAACAGAAGACAAACTCTGGTTTGTCACTGAAATATATTTTTGGAGGTCTTCAACACATAATATTAGGTACCGTCTATTATTTAAAATGATAGGTACAGACTGAGGAATCGATCAACTATCTTTTCATTATTGTCTGTATGCGCCTGAAGTGGAGAAGAGGCAGATGTAAAAAGGAAATCACAATCACAGACACACATATATATATATATATATATATATATATATATATATATATATATATATATATATATTCCTAGCATGTGTACAGAGTGAATTATATAGGCAGCGTGCTTGTACACTGTGAATGTCTAAACTGATTAGGCACTATGGTACTTAAAAGAAATGCCTTGCGTAAGTGAAATGCTTCATCATGTAGGAGTTTGGGGGATTGAATGGTGACATCAGAAAAAGATCCACTATAATTTCGCAGCTATTAGGGATGCAGCTGGGCAATATACTGAGGAAAGCAGTTGTGTGGGAACTCTGCTCTTTCCATTGCTTACTGAAAGTGCTGTTTTGGAGAAATGTTAATTTAAATCAGTGTATTAATGTTAAGATCCATTGAACTATTGTCATAGTGCTTGTTTAACCGTATCGATTGCATGATTTTATAATGAGAGTAATATGGTGTTTCAGTGCTCCAAAATTATCATTTCTGCACTTTTCATGGTTTAAATACGTACCATCATGTTTTGCTAAGATTTATAGGAGGCAGGCAGTTTTATTTTCACGTCCATTTTTCTTATGTTGTATTTGAATTAACTGACATGTTTTAAAATGCCTGCTGTCCACAGTCTCTTAAATAACAATTCAGTTACACTATAACATGTTGTTGGAATTAGTGATGACAATAATTGTAGTGTCTGTTGTCCTTAAGCTGAATCAGCCTAGGCCAGCTGAAGGAAGTACACTGTCAGTGAGCTAGCACTGACCAGCTTATTAAACATGCAGCTGTCATCTTCTGCAAAGGAAGCTAGCTCACTGCTAGAAGGGATAATCAGAACAGATCAGTCATGTCAGCTGCTTTGCAATAAGGAAAGCTGAAACTGCTGTTGTGTTCTGTATGTCCACAAAAAAAGAGCTAGAAAAAAATTTGAAATTACTGTTGCAAAAACATGCCAGCTGAAGTTAAGCCACAGGCTTTATGAGGGACGTACAGCACTGAAACGAATTATTCTGTATTACTAGACTTATTCTTCATATTGTGTGAAAAGTACCTTGAAAACATATGTGCTGCTTTTATGTGCTCAGTCCTTGTCTATGATGGCTTTTGTTCTCCCATGAGAACATAGCTGCATAGGAGCTGGGCTGACGTGTAAGATTATGTTTAAGCCATAGTCATAAGAAAACATATTCGATATAAAGGGACAAATTCAGAAAGTCAGTGTGACTCAACAAAAGGCTGTTTGGCTCAGAATTGTAGCAAGTAATTTTTCCAGTTTATAAAACATTAAAAAAAGCACATTTTGATTGTCATTAGATAATGTTGGTTAACAATTTTCTTTAATGGGTGGTTAAGGTGATTATCTCATATTTTATAAAAATATGACACGAGACTTGGTGATAGTTAACAGAATGCTTTATCCATTACTGAAGCACCCCAGAATATTTTGCTTTGCTACCAGATGCATTCAGTTGTCGCTCTGGTTGATGTACGTGCATATGTTTGCTTTGCTGTACGTTTCATAACTGTAGAAATAGATGCTGCTCAGCAATAGCTGGGAGGAACACCAGATGACAGTGCAAAGACAGCATCTGTAGAGATACACCATCCTTTGTTCATAACTGTCTTATGGCTGCTGACAACCCACTAATGCATTGATAGTTTAGGTCGTTGTACTTTACATCTTAGAATGCATGGTTTCCCCTGGTAAAAGCATATGTGTATATCTTAAAGATATTAGTGCCTTTAGCCTTATTCCCAGACATACTTCTGAGTTAAGTAATATGATTTCTTGTTCAATTTAGCACAGTCTGAAAAATGATAAGAGTAGAAGCATAAAGTTTAGTATGCTGCCTACTAATAATTATATAAAATATTGGCCCTCTGAAGCATCCACATGAGGTGGAAGTAAAACCTGGTATACTGCCCACAAGGCAGCACAGTGCCGGTGTCAAAATTCTCACGATTTTAAAAAAAGCAAGCTTCAATTAATGGTACCACTTTTTCTACAGGCAAATATTTTGATGCTTCGAAAACATGTTGCACCTGGTATACACCTAGCTACTAGAATGTGCAGACTGGACAGAAAAGTGATCTGTGTGTGCATTACACAACTTCATGTTGTTTCTTGTTCCAGTGCACACTTGCACATTCTAGACAGCTTCCTGTGTATTATATGTAATAAAGCTGGAAACTTCTCAAAGTTCCTACCAAGAACAAATAAGGATAATGCAGCTATTGAAACATTCTATAACATCATATATACAACCTCCCATGTAGCCAGAGTCATGAACCTCACCCAAATTTCAGCAGTGTTATTACATCAAGTGGAAGGGTGGCATTCATGCAACTGAAACACTATATATGCAGATAACAGAATCTTTCTCTGACAGTCTGCATGACAGCTTTGTACTGTTAGACTATTTCCTATGATACAGGTTTATCAAAACAAGCTTTTATGAGGGTGTACTTGGTATGTGGGTACTAAATCCATGCATCAACCAAAGGAAGTAGAATACAGACATGAAACAAACATGTTTTTATATGCTAAAGGACACAGATTTTACTCCAAGGGTCAGGCTAATGTCACCTTAAAGCCATTCTCAAACACTTTCAGTGGAATCAATTAACACAACACATGAAATATTCAGCAATGTGGCTGAGCAACAGTTTGGGTAGCTCTGAACACAACAAGGCTGCTCTGTAATACACTCCAAAAACAATATCTCAGGTAATCACAATGTAACATCTTGCAAAATGTTATAACAACTAATCACAGTTGTCTTTTAATAGATGGTACGTACAGAAGACCTTCAACATCTGAACCTGATGATGTTCAGGAACCAGATGAGGAAGAACAGCAGCTTCATACTGAAGTATTACACCTGATAAGTCACATCCTGACACTTTGAATATTAAAATGAGGTCACTTAAGAAAACAAAGTATTTCAACTTGCACTTACCCGTTAAAGTGTTTCAGAATGGTCAATTTTCTCCCAGTTTCAGGACCACCCCACTCCCAGATTTCAGCCTAATTTGCAGGACCTCCCAACATTGGGGGTTGTGCCTTCCCCACTCCTGCAAACTTGTATATGATAGTACCCAGATTATTATGTTTGTAAAAGGGCGGGGGGGGGGGGTAATCCATAATACCACAGATTTAGCATTTATTCCCTTTTTATTCTAGATTTTTGTTTTTCATTTACAGCCACTGCACTTTCAACAGTCATGCAAGAATAGAAGTATATGTGAGGTTTAAGCATGTAGTATGGCTATTTACATTATAAGTCAATGTCTGGTACAAACATATGCTATGACACTACACAAGTACTTGTAAGTATATAGAAAAATGTAATCACACTGAAACACTTGCAATGACGTTACTAATACAGCACACATCAATAGGTGCTTGTTCATAGGTTCATAGGTTCATACTAGGCTATCTGCCCTAGGGCATTTATAAGCCTAGCCAGAGTGTGTTTGGCTTTCGCCACCCATTTAAAATTAATTTTGCTATGCCCTTTTTCGAGGTTAGTATACTGTGCCTCTGTCTAACAGTGACACAGAAGTGATACCCAGGGTAAACCTACGATCTTCCATCCACTCATCAAGATTCCTCTTGAAGAGAGTCAATGAGGGACTCTGCCTAACCTGGACTGGAATTTTATTCCAGAGTGAAGGGAGCCTCTGGGTTATGAATCTGTCCCTCCAGCATGTCCTATTTATTTCAGTGCTGAGGTTCAAGTCTCTCGAGCGTGCAGCTTGATGGGATTTGGATTTTTTGAGGTGCAGCATGTCCCTTAATTCCGGGTTAGACATGGCTTTATACGTCAGGCACAGGTCGCCTCTGAGCAGGCGGTATGCCACTGAGTAGTGCTGGAGTTTCTTTAACCGGGTAGCATATGGCATCTGTTTGAGCCCTTTGATCCTCTTGGTGAGGTACTTTTGGGGTCTTTCCAGTTTCTGCAGGTGTTTGGTAAGGTACATCCCAAAAGGGGCATTGTACTCAATTATGGGCCTGATGAGGGATGAGTAAAGAGGCAGGATGACCTCCCCTAATCTAGATGTGAATCCCTTCATGATTAGGTGGGCTATATAAAATGTTTTTCTAACCACTTTGGCTACGTGGTTGTCAAATGAGAGATTGCTATCAACTTGGGTCCCCAAGTCCCTAATTACTTTTTCTGTACTTAATGGATTACCACCTATGTGGTAATTTGTGGGCACTTTGTTTTTGCCAAAGGGGATGACTATACACTCTTTGGCGTTTAGCTTGAGGCCATGGCTCTGGCACCAGTTGTCTGTTTCTATGAGGCCCTTTTGGAGGATGCTTGTGTTGGCAGGAGAGTCGATTATGGCGCCCAGTTTGCAGTCATCTGTGAACTTGGTCAGCCACAGTCCTTCTGTGTTGGCCTGTACCTCCGAGAAATATATACCGAACAAGAGAGGTCCCAGGACTGAGCCTTGTGGGACGCCACTTGTAACTGGTTTGAAGTCTGATATGGCTCCAGCAATTCTAACCATGTGGGTTCTGTCCTTGAGCCAGTTTGCAACCAATCTAGTGACATAGGGGTTTATATTTAAGCTGGTGAGCTTATCTATAATGCCCGAGTGGGGTATTGTATCGAAGGCTTTTGCGAGGTCCAGGTAGGCTGTGTGGACCACCTTCCCTTCGTCAATGGCCTTGGTGACTGTTTTAAAGAAGTCGACCAGGTTTAAGACGCAGGATCTGCCCTTAACAAAGCCGAACTGGGTAGGATCCAGTGTCTGTAGGTCCCCAATATCTCTATTTATGAGGTCCATGATGATCCTTTCCATAGCTTTGCAGACCAAGCTAGTCAGGCTTATGAGGCGATAGTTTCCAGGGTCCGTTGAGGCACCACCTTTGTGGAGAGGGACCACTGTTGCTGTATGCCACTCTTTGGGTACATATCCTGTAGTAAGGCTGAGATTAAACAGTAGTTTTATGTTTGGGTTTAGCTGTTCTTGTAGTTCATGTAGGACGCAGCCCGGGACACCGTCTGGTCCCATTGATGCTGTGTTTTTTGCTTTGGAGAGGGCAGCTCTTACCTGAGCATCTGAGATGTCAGGGGGGCAGCACTCTGCTGGGATAGATGTTTGCCCTTTTGGTGGGGAGGGGGGGCGTTTGCACTGAACCTGTCAGCTAGGATGTTGGCAATGTCTGTGGGTTTGGTGTATTTTTTGTCATTTTGGACTAATTCTGAGCATATCTGGGAATTCCCACCCAGGTTCCTAACATAATTAAAGAAAGCCTTGTGATTATCCTTAGTGTCCTGTGCAATTTGTCTCTCGAAAATTTATGAGTGCCCTTAGTTTTTTGCTAATACTGATCAGAGATGCCTTCCCTTTTTGGGATTTTGCTCTATCATGTAGTAGCTTCCTCCTTCTATTGTATAGTTTGTTTATGGCTGGGGTCCACCAGACAGGACGTCTGCCTTTGGAGGATTGGGTCTTGGTTTTATTTGGGATTGCATGATCCATGCATTCCTGAAGGTGTTCATAGAATGCATTTATAAAGGATTCTGCAGTCTGAGCCGTATTTTCCACAGGCCCAGGGGCTTTGAAGGATTCCACCTTGGTTTTGAGTAGTGTGAAATTTGCTTTAGAGAAGTTTTTCACTGTGGTTTTCTGGGCATGGGGTGGGGTCGGGATGTGAATATCCAGTGAGATCAGTTTATGGTCTGATCTTACCAGTGAGGGATACACTTCTGGTCTGGAGCATAGAGTCCCCATGTTGGTGATGATCAGGTCCAGTATGTTTTCCTCTCTTGTGGGAGTGGTAACAAGTTGTTCCATAGCATTTGAGTTTATGAATTCTAGGAACCTTTGGGCTAGGGTGTTGGAGCTAGAGTAATGCTCCCAGTCTATGTTTGGGTAGTTGAAGTCGCCCAATATAATGGTGTTTGGAGAGACCTTCATATTTTCCAGTGTTCTCAGGAAGGCCGAATGGGGTTCCTGGGTTTGGGAGGGTGGTCTGTAGCAGGCTATAAACTGGAAGGCAGTTTTACCCACTGTTAGTTGCACATGGATAGTCTCTGATGCTTCGTGCTTTGCCACCAACCTGGAGGTGTGGGTATCTTTGATGAATATCGATACTCCCCCTCCTTTTGTGGTTCAGTCCAAGTTTTGGGGCCAAAAAGCATGGTATGAGGTATAACCTGAAGTGCTGGGGTGCTCTCGGGAGCCCTGAACCAGGTTTCTGTTACTGCATAGACATCGATGTTTTCCATGCTAAGGAGAGTTTCAAGTGTGTGCATCTTGAGGTTTAGACTTCTGGCATTGAGTAGCATTACTCTTAGTTTCTTATCCCTTGTGATACCTATGGAGGTGGGTTTGTCTTTTGAGCCTTGCCTAAAAAAGGCACTAAGGTTGTAGCAAGAGCCTTTGCCAATATCCAAAAGCCCAGGGGTGACAGGTGCAAGCCGTCCCTAGCGAAGCATCGTGGCTTGTCGAGCATATCATTCCAGGCTGACAGGCATTGGATCCCCTTTGAATGACACCAGTACTTAAGCCAGTTGTTGAAATTGATCATCTTGTGTTCATATTGTGGCATCATTCTTGGTGAGGGTAAGATGCTACTCAAGGTCAGGGTCATACCAGCCTGGGCTACATGCTCAGAGAGCTCCTCTATGTCTCTTTTCATGTAGTCCAGGGAGGTGCGTCTCAGGACATTCACACCAGCATGGACAATGACTGAGTCATATTTGTACTTGCGTTGGAGTGACCTGAGTGCTTGTGTTATATGGTGGATCCTAGCGCCCGACAGGCTGCTCACTGTGACCTTCTCCTTGTTCAGCCTGGTGAGCGGGACGTCAGTGTGCCTGACGATAGAGTCACCTATTAAAAGTGTATCAGGTGTGTTGTTTAGCCTTAAGGGCTGTGACTGTTTGGCACACTGGCTTTGTGAGATATGTGTTGCACATGTTTTGTTTTGGGGTAGCGGTTGCTTGGGTGTCTACTTTTGAGGTCTCTGCTGCTTAGGCAGATCTTTATTTAGAGCCTCCGAGTATGTTTTTGTGTGATTATGTGTTTGGCTTGCTGTCGTGGTAGGTCTATGTGAGACTGGAATTGTAGTGAGTGTGGTTTCCTTCTCCTCCTGACTGGTTATGCCAGTACTGAGTTGAGAGAGCTTAGCCTCCGCTTTTGCTATATGGTTGCATCTCTCACATGTGTTGGAATTTGTTGGGAGGAGGAGAGGGTTGTCTGTGTACATGAGGCAGTTGTAACACTGCCTCAAGATTCCCAGGTTCACCAGCTGGACCGGTGAGGAGATTGACACCTGACCTTTGGACATGCTAGAATAATATTTGGAATTCCTTTATAATTGAAAACAAGAGCCAATGGGGAGTGAGGGTGTAGTGTTTTTAATTTTTTAGTGCTGACTTATATAATTGCTTTAGTGAGCAAGTGCCAGGTAACTTAAGTGCAATGTGTTACAGGTAACTTAAATGCAAAAACAACAAACAGTAACTTTCTTTCAAGTGAAACAAAGAAATAAGTACAGTAAGCAATGCGGATATCACTAGGGATTCACAGAAGCACTGAGAAGCCACGTTTTAGGTGGAATTAGCGTTCCAGGGAAATAACAAGCAAACAAGCAACAAGCATACAAACAAAGCTAGATTCAGCAGGCCTGGATCTAGTCTATGCTACAGCAAACAAGGTGTACCAATTTCAGTAAGAAACAGTTCAAATATGCAGGCACTATAAACCTTTAACCAGAAATTCCCAGCTCAGAAGGGCAGAGTCCAGCCTCTCCTCCCACAAGAGTGCAAACCACGAACCTTCTTAATGTAAAATAACTGGCCTGAAGCCCAAGTGCATAAACCAGAACTAATACACTTTAGGAATAACAGACACTGAGCTCTCAATCAGCAGTTCCCAACTTAGAAGGATGAAAGCTACCTGTCCTGCCACCACAGTGCATGCCACAAACCTTCCTAATGTAAAACAAGTGGTGTGAAGCCCAAGTGCTTAATCCAAAAGACTTAGAATGATAGCTACACTTTATAATCAAGTTACTACCAAGCAGTAGTAAATACAATTGAATACTTTAAAGAATGCCTGGATTAGTGCTCAAGTTATACAAACAAAGCTAAATTCAGCAGGCCTGGATATAGTCTATGGTACAGCAAACAAGGTGTACCAATTTCAGTAAGAAGCAGTCCAGATATGCATGCACTATAAGCCTTTAACCAGAAATTCCCAGCTCAGAAGGGCAGAGTCCAGCCTCTCCTCCCACAAGAGTGCAGACCACAAACCTTCTTAATGTAAAATAACTGGCCTGAAAGCCCAAGTGCTTAAACCAGAATTAATACACTTTTAGAATAACAGACACTGAGCCCTCAATCAGCAGTTCCCAACTTAGAAGGATGTAAGCTACCTTTTCTGCCACTACAGTGCAGACCACAAACACTCTCAGTGTAAAACAACTGGTCTGAAGCCCAAGTGTTGAAACTAAAAGGCTTAGAATGAGTTACACCAAGCAGTAATAAATACAATTGAGTACTTTTAAGATGACGCAAAAGCAAAATAAAGTAGGAAGAAACACAAGTACAGTAAAAGCAGATAAATTTTTTAAAGGAGCAAAAGCAGTAGTAAATACAATTCTCATCCAGTGCAAGCTGGCACACTTGAATATGTAGCAACATTGGTCCACACACAGTTTGAAAAAATGTAATTAAATTAAAAAGGACTAAAAGCAAGTGCAGAAAGGGTTAATTAGGTAGAATCCGATAAAGAGATGGGCCTGGGGGAGTGTCTTAGATCAAATCTACAGTGGGGCGAGCACTGCAGAAGCCACCAAATTTAAACTACAACCAAGAACTGGGAGGGGGGTTGGGGAAAAACACTTTCAACGCAGATGTGAGGAATGTGCAAATTATAAAGCCAAAAAATATATACTGTTCTCTCTCTCTATATATATATATATATACAACAGATATCTAAGCAAACAATTTAGCTCTATAATACAGAATAATACAGAAAAGTATACTCAGCTCTATATATTTACAGATAGTTCTGTAAGGCTGTCTCTCAAACTAAGGTTCCAGTTTGAATGCAGATTGTTAATTAACAGGACACACAACACTAGCTCAATTATATAGCTGAAGACAAGGCAGGAAATGAGGGGGGGGGGGAGTTTTAAAACAGATGTGAGGAATGTGCAAATTATAAAGCCAAAAAATATATACTGTTCTCTCTATATAAATATACATACAACAGATATCTAAGCAAACAATTTAGCTCTATAATACAGAATAATACAGAAAAATATACTCAGCTCTATATATTTGCAGATAGTTCTGTAAGGCTGTCTCTCAATCTAAGGTTCCAGTTTGAATGCAGATTGTTAAACCAATGGCATTAAGTAGGAGTCAAGGTCCACACAGGGCATGTCAGAACTGACAAACATTGGTAGAAATAATGAGGTACCACAAGTCATAATGGGGGTCTACATCGTATTTGTGGATAGCCACAGTGGAACATAAATGAGATACAACATACAATAGCATATTCTGAAACTTAACATTTACAGCGTGAGCATTTTCACCACTTGGGCGAGTGAACCTCTGTTAATAGTTGGTCTTTGAGTAGTAGGTGTGGGTTTAATGTGCTTAAAGAATCACTACTTCCAGGTATTCAGCCATGGCATGTACTCTGGGAACTGGCTATGATGCAGTGGGAACACTACAGCACCCTTTACAGTTGATGATGAGAACCACAGTTCTATTACATTGGTTATGTCAGGTGATATTAAGCTGTGATATTAAGTTCTACTAGCTAAGCTTAATTATTTACTTCAGATTAAGTAGTACTGCTTGTTTATGATCTATAAAGCAAACAGACACCCCTTATCATATTGTGAACAAACTCTTTATTTCAGTTTTAAGAATTATTTCTGAATACATAGTACATAAGTGAGTAATGCAACAGTCAAGTGGTAAATGTGTTCTACTCTCCCTAGTGCAAAAATGTCTGCCCTGTTCATTTGTTTCTGCACTAGTGAGTGTTTTAGTACTTAATTTTGTTAAAGCTGTTAACTCAGTACTATGCTAGCTTTCTCAATTGAGTATTACACGCTGCTCATGTCTTTCCCAGTACTCTCTAGTCGCATCATACTCAGTAGTTTTCCCAAATTCTTTTTTATGTTAATACATCCTCCTGCAACATGTCCATTAACTCCCTTTATTTTTCACATAGTTATATCTCCCTATCACAGTGTCTTAGCCTTCCTGTCTCCTTTCTCATTAAGCAGATCATATTCCTGTGCAGTCCACCCACCTGGCTCTAATTTTAAAAGTGCAACTCTCCCATTCAATAGTTAAACTGCTCCATTAATTTTCATTCACATGATTTGGAAGTCTCTGTTCCTGCTGGTTGCCATCTAATTAATTCTCACTACACATCCATTTTTTCCAGTGTCTCCACAGGCATTGTGACATTTGTGGGGTCTTATCTGTAGTTCATAGGTAACATTGTTGCCTTCTCTTGTTTTAAAGTAACAGGTAATAAAAGTAAGACCACTTTCCTCTGCACACTCTCTTATCTCTCCACGCCCTTCTCAGCAACATGTTCTAGCAGATCGACTCATGCTGCTCCCATCAATGCAATTTCTTAACACATTACACTGTCGTCTTTGCCATTATTATTAGTACACACATCTACACCAACTTTCCAAAACACTACAGCTAGCTTCACACAAACATGTAACTATCCCTCTCCCCACACTATCACTATGTCCCACCAAAACAGCATTACTTCAAACTACTCTCTCCTTCCTGTACGACCATTCAACCCTCATTTATGAGCACAACATTTTCATTCATCTTTTAATGTTCTTCCTACTGCTACCCCTGCAGTAAAAAATAATATCTTCTGGCTTTTCCCAGTTAGGGGTCACCACAGTGGATAACTGGTCCACAGATTGATTGGCAGTGGGGTTTTCACAGTGTCAAGTTACCACCCTGGCACCCAACCATCACAGAAGGCACAGACACACCTATCTACATGTCTTTGAAACTCACTCAACTGCAGAGAAAACATGCAGACCCCACATAGAAGGCACTATAGCCAAGCATAGAACTGGAGAACCTCTTGCTGTGAGGTGACAATGCTAACAGCTGCACCACCACAGCCCTTACTACCCCTGCACTAACCTTCCAAAAATATAAACACATATATGCTACAAACGATCCTTCTTTCTATAACATTCGTAAATACATATATCACTCTCTAATCGTGCTAACATGGTGCACAGTGAAACTGAAGTGTCTGTCACTGGCATATAAACCTTTGGATTATTCCAAACCTCACTCATTCTCAGTAGCTCTCTATATAAATCTTGCTCTGTTACAGTACAACTGGACACCGTGGCCATCAAAATTACACTAGCTCTGTGCATAAACATTTATTTAAACCATGGGCCACTGCACTTCGAGCAACACTCAAACTACATACTTCTCAAAATCTCTTTCAAGTGCTTGCCTAAATATTGCCAGTATCGATAATAAATGGGCACATCTTGAACTTGGGCTAAACCAACACAATCCTCAGATGATTGCAGTGACAGAAACTTGGGTAAACTATAGCTCTTGGGTGCCACCATCATTCTTTGTGCCCTATCATTGCTTCACTGATTGTAGAGCCAACACTCATAGGATGGGATAAACCTTATTTTACCCAAATCCACCAGATTAATTCTATCCCTAATAGTCTACAACAATCTAAAGAATAAGACCATCCACAATGTACTATTGTACAAACCGCATTAAACAACCACACTAAAATGTATAGTTACTGTAGTCTACATCCCCCACTATTTTATTAATCATCCAAAATGTTATCTTCAACATCCTGAGCATATTCAAACACTATGAACTAATGATTTTGTGCAATGTCACTTTTAACAAGTCAGACACAAACAAAGCCTGTCTTAACCACTTTTCTGTCACTGTGATATTCTGTTAATGCAGGAGCTAGACTAATTATTTTATATAGATCTAACACACCTGATCTTATCATAACTAATTTTCTTGAAAAACTTAAAAGTGCAAAGTCTCTTCACTTTGTGACAATTATGCTTTACTTTCTCATTGGTGCTTCAGAAATTCCAAACGTCTGTTAGTCAGCATTCAGATATGATTCTTCTCTCAAGATGCCAGGTTATTAATAACTGAGGAACTTCAATTTATCATCTAGTCACCTCTTTATGCATGGATTTAGCTTACTTCTGCTATTTCTACCTTCTATAATATTCAATGTCCAAATAAGGTGGGCTAGCACTCACCCTTGGTTAACCTAACCCTCTGGAAATGATTATTAATAAGAAAATACATCAACAACATGAAAAATAAATCCACAGGATACAATAGTCCATAATTATCTAAAATATCATTAGAAAACTAGACTAAAGTCTAATGAAGGTAAAGTAATGTATTTTAGATGCCTATAACAATCAAAAACAAAGTCACACCCAGAAAAGAAGTCGTAGCATTAAGTAAACAACTGAGCACATACTCACTCTTTCCTAAACGATGCAGGTCATGCATCTTCCTCTCATTAATTTGGAGTAAATTAAACAAATGCCATTATCTTTGCTACTCATTTCATTCTGATTCCCTCAACTTTCCAATATACCACTGATGTGCACCTTTCATATATTTGTAGATAAACCCCTATTTTACTTTAAAAACATTTCTGTCAAAATAGACAAAGTACTATTATAACAAACTATTCATAGAACCCTTTATTTCCAATCACTGAACCTGTACTTCTCAAAATATGGAGCTAACCCATTCTGCAATCCATCAGTATTAACCTTCAACATCTCTCTTACATATCTGCAAGTATTCATGCCTTCTAAAACTCATTAATAATATACTTGCCAAGGTCATGGATACATGTCCAATTAAAGACTATAAACTAATCTGTAACATGTACATTTGTAGCAACAAATCTAGAAAAATTGTACCAACACATTCTACACTCCATTCAAAAATACAACATCCTTAATGAGAGGCAGCATGGTTACAGAAGTAATTACAGCTGTTTATTTCTTCTTAAACAATACTGTTGGAGACATAGAAAAAAATGTAATAGGAGCAAACTTCTTAGTCCTTACAGAATCTTTGATAACATTAGCCTCAACCTTCTCATTCAAAAACTTTCTCAGTGTGGCCTCTTAGAAAAATACCTTTTCTTGATTTGAACATTTTTTATACAACAGTAAATACATGGTCTCCTCTGGCATGCTCATGTCTACCACAGATAGTCTCTCAAAAGTTGTACCTCTAGGTTCTGTGGTTGGACCTCTACTCCCTCTTTATAAATAATCCTCCCACTGATCTTCCCCAAACCAACCTCCCCCCATATGCAGAAATTCAGTCATTTCCGGTACTCATAAGCAACTCACAGTTCTCCACCTCTCACTCCAAAATGACTTCTGCAAGCCTGTGGAATGGACTGTCTCAAAAGAAACTGGAAATTAGCATAAAAAAGTTTGCTACTAATAACGTCAGAAAAATATTTAGACTAACAGACAAAACATTCACAAACCTCACAGGATACCATTCCTCACTTTCCCATTCAGAGTGATTAGTCTCCATCCTTTCAACATTATGTTGCATTGCAGCACCTTGCTTTACCACTCAGTCAGCATATGTCAATCATGCCCCTGATACCTTGCAACCAGGGCAGTTGCCACCTTCACCCCACCCTAGCCACACCTCCAACATGGGAGTCCATAAATCCTTTCTTTCAAAATGTATTTCACCATTTAAAATGTGCACATACATTTTCAAAACTTTTGACCAATGATGATAGAAGACATATTGCTATCAATGTACTCATTCCAAGACTAGACTATGTGCTCCATATTTTTACCTACGGATCTACCCAGTATTTTTCTCATCTCCAGAAGATAGAATCCTAAAATGTATTTACTTCTCACATTAGAATGTTTACCATTACACTACTATTCAAACAGCTAATTTTATCAGCATTAAGCAAAGGGCCTCCTTCCTTAACACTCTAGCCTTTGAGCTAACTAATAAATCACACTGTCATTCACTCAAGCCCAAATAAAGTGTCATTTCACAAAATACTTGTTCAGAAGCCATGAAGGGCTATTGCTACAAAGACTCCCTATCAATTTGACATAGCTGAAAATTCAATGTCTAAAATTGCTCCTTCCAAGTGTAACACTCCAAAAGAGATTGGATAGATCAATTCTTTCTCATATTTCTGTAAACAACTGAAGCTAGACCTCCATAATCAAGCCAAATGGAGATCTGTACCAGAGGAGATTGGACAAAATGATACTCTCTCACTTCTCTTCCAGAAGATGTAAAACAGATTGACACTTTCTCACATTTCCACAAACAATCTACACCTCTGTAATCATTCCAAATGCAATAGTTTTAAAGATAATGGTTAAAGAAACCTTTATCTTAAACAAATGTACTTACCAATACCAGTACCTTGTTTCACTACTAATGATCAAACCTACTGTGTAACTAAAAATCTTGTCTCTATAAATATTCTAAGAACTAAACAGCTTGTCTCTGTAATTCTTGTTTAATAGCAATGATCACAATGAAATATATAGTTAATAGTTTTCTGCATATTTTGCAACCATGTTTTTCCCTTTTCTTTCTTTGTCCTTGTATAATACATATTTCAATGGGTCTACTTCACATAATCGAACATCCAAATGCTCAACTTTCATATGGTTGAGACCATATGATTGAACATTTGAATGTTCGAAAATGTGGAAAAAAAAAAAAAACTAAACTGGTGAAACCACCCTGCACCCCCCTCCCCCTGCTATTTAACTATACCAACTCCGAGATCGTACTAAATTGCAGTAAACAGAAATCTTCCCATTCTGTGCTCTATGGAGATCCTCATTCAGACTGGTCGAGCTTTTAAAAGTTCGATCATATGGTCTCGGCCATATGAAAGTTGAGCGTTTAAAAGTTTGACCATCTGAAGGGGACCCATATCAATACATGACTTCTGTAAATGTTTGTTTTTTTCTTTATATTTTAACAATATACTTTTGTATATATTTCATGTAAATTAATTCATAAAATGTTGTTTTGTATTTGAAAAATGGCCTGGGATGTGGCTGAAAATGGTTTTTGGTTCATTCTACTTTCCTGGTTAATAAACTAAAATAAACTCACTGAATACCATGGTTATGTTCTATTACATCTATTCAACATCTGTGAGAAGGCATATGCCAATGTTCTTAATTGGTACTGTTGTAACTGCAGAATCTATATATGTTGTCAGAGATCACACAGATTGAGACATTATCATTTTTGTAGCACACAAGTGACATGTGACACATGACATGTTTCAACACCATCATGCATTTGCAAAAAAGGACTACATTTAGATTGAGGTAGAAGCCCATGGCCTTCCACTGGCAATACACACAGGTTTGTACTGGCATATCTATTAATTATTAATGACTGCATATTATCTTCCTGATCTTCATTGCCCTTAAGACCCACTGTTCCAGCTGCAAATGATTTCCTCCATGCTACATTTGTGCTGAAATTACAACAGATGACCCTCATCCCCAAATTCCTCTTCACTGGACACATTATTTGCAGAGTCTGACAGCTGCCTTTTGTCCTCTAACCCTACTGGGCTAGTATTCATAGCTGTTTCATCATAGCTGTTTCATGACGGGTGCCAGGATCCAAAATTTAACGCACGCACTCAGGTCACTCCACAAGTACAAATATGACTCTGTCATTTTCCATGTTGGAGTGAATGACCTCAGATTTACCTCCCTGGACTACATGAAAAGAGACTTGGAGGAGCTCTCTGACCATGTGGCCCAGGCAGGTATGACACTAGCCCTGAGTAGCATCCTGCCATCGACCAGAATGATACCACAGGTACAAGGACAAAATGATTGACTTCAACAATTAGCTTAGCTTCTGGTGTCATTCTAAGGGGATCCAGTATCTGTCTGCCTGGGATGACATGATCAACAGGCCACCATGCTTTGCCAGACATGGCCTGCACCTGTCACCTCTGGGATTCCAGACACTGGCTAAGGCTCCTACCACCCCTATAGTGCCTTTTGTAGGCAAGGCTCAAATGTCAAATGCACCATCATAGTAGATACAAACAAGCAAAATCTAAGGGTAATGCTACTCAATGCTAGAAGTCTAAACTTCAAAATGCACTCACTCGAGGCACTCCTTAAGATGGAGAACATTGACATCTGTGCAGTGACAGAGACCTGGTTTAAGGCTCCAGAGATCACCCCTGCATTACCAGTCTACAATTCTTACCACACCTTTCGGCCACCTTACCTGGACCGAAACACTAAAGGAAGAAGCGTGTCCATATTCATAAAGGATATCCACACCTCAATGCTAGTTGCTCAACATAATGCATCCCAAATTATCCAAGTAAAATTAACACTGGGCAAGACTGCAGTTCAGGTTGTAGCTTGTTAGAGATCCCCCGCCATGCCCCAGGATGCCCACTCCATGTTTCTCGGTATACTGGATAATATTAAGGTACAGCCCAATACCCTAATATTGGGAGATTTCAACTACCCCACCATCAGCTGGGAAAGCTATTCATGTACTAACTCATTTGCTCAACGTTTTCTGGAATTCATCAATTAGGACGCCCTGGATCAGCTTGTCCATACGCCCACCAGATGCAGTAACATCTTTGACCTGGTCATTACCAATATGGGTAACAGATGCTCCATGCCAGAGGTCAGCTCCTCGTTGGTCAGATCCGACCACAAGCTAATTACCCTAGACATCCATATTCCACCCCCATCCACCATTAAGGAAACCACTGTAAAAAACTTCTCCAAAGCCAACTTCATGCTTCTTAAGACAGAAGTGGCTAACTTCACAACACCCATACAGATGGAAAATAGAGGCATGACTGCTGAATCATATACAAATGTATTGTATAAGCACATACACAAGTGCATGGACTGTGCCATCGCCAAGAGAACCAAGATGCTATCCTTCAAAAAAAGGATCCCAATCTGGTGGTCCCCTGCCATAAACAAACTCTATAACAGAAGGAAGAAACCATTGCAAAAAAAGAGTAAAATCCCATGATTCCAGGAACACCCTGGTCAGCCTCAGTAAAAAGCTGATATCCCTCATAAAATCCTTCAAAGCTAGTTGCAAAAATAAAATCACCATGGATTCTACAGACAACCACAAAGCATTCTACAGCTATGTCAAGAATCTCAATGGCAACACTCAGATATGCTCTGAGCTACAGCACAATGGCACTAGATTTACTGACCCAACTGATATTGCCAACATCCTGGCAGACAGGTTCATTGCAAACCTTAACCCCCCCCCCCTCACCCCCCAAAGGGCCCATCGCCATACTGGAAGATTGCAAAGTCCCTGTAATCATGGAAGCACAAGTAAGGACTGGACTCTCCAAAGACAATAACACAGCATCCATGGGACCAGACAACATCCCAGGCTGCAGTCTGCATTAACTACAGAACTAACTGGCACCTAACCTAAGTACCATGTTCAGCCATAACCTCACTTCAGGCTTTGTGCCTATGGAATGGTGTACAGTGACGGTTATCCCACTCCACAAAGGGAGTGCCACCACTAACCCTGGGAACTACCACCCCATTAGCCTGACGAGCCTGGTCTGCAAGGCCATGGAACACATCATCCTGGAGCTTAGAAACAAAGACATATGTAACCTCCAAACTCTGGACTGCACTCAATTTGGGTTTTTAAAAGGTAGAGCATGCCTCCTAAACCTGATTGACTTCTTTGAAGCAGTCACCAGAGCCGTAGACGTGGGTAAGGTGGTGCACACTTCCTATTTTGACCTCGCCAAGGGTTTCAACACCATCCCCCACTCCAGTATTATAGATAAACTCACTGGACTGGGCATAAATCCATATGTCAACTGGCTCACTGACAGAACCCAAACAGTGAAAGTAGCCGACTCCAAATCCGACTTCGGATCAGTGACAAGCAAAGTACCACAAGGTTCGGTCCTGGGTCCTCTTCTGTTCGGTATCTACTTCTCAGAAGTTCCAGCTAATACAGCTAGTCTCTGGCTAATAAAGTTTGCAGATGACTGGAAACTAGGAGCCATAATAGATTCAACTAAGGATGTGGACATTCTACAAAGAGGCCTCACTGAGACTGATGCTTGGTGTCAAAGTCATGGCCTAAAGCTCAATGCCAAGAAGTGCATGGTCATTCCCTTTGGGAAAAACACCGTACCCATGAACTACCACATAGGCGGTAGCCTACTAATCATAAGAGACCTTGGGACACAGGTGGACAGTCATCTCTCCTTTGATAATCACATCTCCACAGTAGTCAGGAAATCTTTCTCCATGGCACACCTCATCACAAAGAGGTTCTCCTCCAGAAAAAGAGAAGCCGTTATTCCTCTCTACTCATCCCTCATCAGACTATTATAGAGTACAACGCCCCATTTGGCATGTACCTCGCAAGATATCTACAACAACTAGAAAGGCCACAGAAATACCTCACTAAGAGGATTACTGGCCTCAAACAAATGCCATACGTAGACAGTCTCAAAGAACTCCAGCTCTACTCTGTCGCATATCGCCTACTCAGAGGCGATCTCTGCCTAACATACAAAGCCATGTCTAACCCAGATACGATTGACATGCTACACTTAAAGAAATCTCAATCTCTCTGGGCCACATGCTCCAGGGATGTAAACCTTGTCACCACAATAAACATAACATGCTGGAGGGATAGATTCCTGTCCCAAAGACTTCTCATGCTCTGGAATAGACTACGCATTCATGTCAAGATAAGGTCCTCATTATCCCTCTTTAAGAGAAATCTTGACAATTGGATGGGAAACAGGAAATTCACCCCGGGGATCACTTCTGTGGCTCTGTTCAACAGGAGCACAGGAAAATAATTTTCTTGGGTGGAGAAAGCCAGGGAACCTCTTTTGGCTAGGCTTATATAGACCCTAGGGCTGATAACCTAGTACTTACCAATGAACCTATGAGTGCCGGTAGAGCAACTACTTTGCCTGGGTGAACTAAGTATTCTGGTATGTTCCATTGGTTAGGTTACAAGGACATACATTTGGGTCTGAGCCATAGCCAGGTTATTTTATGCCCAGTTCAGTCATCCAAAACACAAAAATTTCCTTTCTCAAAATTGAGAATAAAAAAAAAATGTCCTCTTCTTCCAAGCTGAGGATGAAAACAAAAACAACATGCAACAAAAAATAGTTTCTTCTTTTGATCTGCAACAAATTGCTTGCTACAAGTGTAACATGTGGCTTGCTATAGTCAATGTACCACACACAGAACTCTGAATGCAAATGTTGCAACAATATTTAATTCTAAGCACAAGTACTGCCATACCACCTGATCTGTATCCACCAATCACACCCCTTGAAACCTTGCACCTGTGGTGGCTATCCTTTTCACCCTTCCCTAGCTATGCCTCTGAATTGGGTGCCCATATATCCTTTTATTTAGTGCAAAAGGCAGCAGTAGGCAGTATATTTGCCTTAGAAGTAAGGCAGGAAGGTACAACTACACAACATGTACATCAATTAGAATAAAATTATGGCCACATGCTACATGCTACCCTCCTGATGGACTACTTGTCAATCGCCTTAATAGCTGTGGAAAATATGCATAAAGTTTTGAAATAGGTGCATGTCAGAAGAGAAACCACAAGCACAAGCCAGCATTCTGTGGCATGCATATACAAGCAACACATTTGACCACAAAGTGTGTTGTTCTACTGAAGAGGCACATTACAACTCATCATACATTTTCCATTTTTTAAATGAGAACAAATTGCAGGGGCACCAATGATTACCATCAAGACAGTGAATGTGCTAATTACCTTTCTCTTAATATGGGGATGGTACTTATGACAGGTCTTTCTTCATGTACGTAACAGCTGATGGCTAACATGAAAGATATCAATGAAATTTTCTCAGTCTCAGTTGGGGGGCAGGGAGCAGACAACATCTGTGGCATGACGTGTAGCTTTATTGCTTCCTGCATATTATTGCACCCTCTCATCAGTGCCTGTGACATGGCAAAGTTAGACCTGCATTGCTTGGCCATACAATGTCAATCCACAGGTGATTCATTTGACAACACTCAGCACCTGACCCCAGAATGGACATGCCATTGACAGACATCTTCAAACAGAACAAATGAAAGCATGACACATCCACAGTATGCCAGGGGTTCCTAAACCCCAACACATTTCACAGAGGAAAACAGGACTGTGTGTCATATTTTAAAATAAGCATTGCTGGAATGTATCACGTCTCCTAATTGACATTCTATTTTATTTGTTATTGCTGATAGTGAATACCAAGGTTTGCCATGACAAGCATGCAACCAACACAAGCAACCAGGCTTTACATATCAATAGTTCAAGGCTACTGAGTCTAGGGACCATTACTCCTTACCAGTTTCGTCCGTAGACTGTACCTACCTTGTCAAGAAGGGCCAGGTCAGTCATGCCTGGGGTGAATTTATGAATATCCATCCACTCATCCAACTCCCATTAGAAAGAAGATAGTGCATCACATTCTCTAATTGAAGGACTGTGAG
The DNA here is from genome assembly GCF_019279795.1 of Protopterus annectens. Lineage (NCBI taxonomy): Eukaryota > Metazoa > Chordata > Ceratodontiformes > Protopteridae > Protopterus > Protopterus annectens. The sequence goes on from NC_056742.1 coordinate 46,074,091, forward strand.
ACATTGAGTAATAAATCTCTCTCTCTGCATTTTCATTGCTCAACTGAAGCACGGTTAGACACCTTGTTCTGTTATTTATGCGACTGTTGATTTATGAAATTGCGAGATATCATGGACTATTGGGTCCCTGTTTGCTCAAAAGGCAAAACACAGGTATCCTCTGAAGAGCCTATAAGACAAAGAAAAGAGAGACAGTGTTTCTAGTCTTTTCCAGTAGCTTAAGGATTTTAAGCCTGTGATCTTCTGTTAGGAAAATGAGGGTTCATTGTAATTATTCATAGGATCATAGGAGGTTACTAGGCTAATGGCCTAAATTTTACCCTTGTTACCATGATTAGCACCTACTGCCCCTGTCCAAGAGGGACCCAGGTGGATCCTGTCCCCACAGTGAATTTATGGTCTCTTCCAAAGGTGTAGTAACCTCTGGAAGACAAATCTGTCCCTCCAGTAGGTTCTATTGATGTCACATTCCTGGTTTGGGTCTTTAGAGCAAGCAACCCATCTGTCATTTGACTTGCAGATGTGCAGCATTTCCAGTAAAGCAGGGTCAAAGATCACCTTATATGCAAGTCAAAGATCACCTCTGAGTAGTCTGTATGAAATAGAATAAAGTGACAGTGATTTCAGCCAACCCACACAGGATAGCTGCTGAAGATCTTGAATTTTCTTTGTGAGGAACCTGTGTAGACTCTCCAATTGCTGCAGGTGCTTTGAAAGGTACATGCCAAAAGGGCGTTGCACTCAATTATTGGCCTAATGAGTGAAGAGTGCAGGGAGGTGATAACTTCACCTTTTCTTGAGGCAATGTCCTTACTTATGAAGTGAGCCATGTAGAATGCAACTTGGGAAAGATATGGTGATCAAAGTCAAGGATGCTGTCAACCTGAATACCTAGATATCTCACAACTGAGTGAGCACTTAGGGTATTGCCATTGATGTGGTAATTTGCAGGAATATCACTCTTGCCAAAAGGGATAATACATTTTTTTGCATTGGGTTTGAGGCCATGAGTTGGCACCAATCATTTGTTTTTCGTAAGACCTTATTGAAGGATGTTGACATCATTTGGAGTTTCTATGACCGCACCCAGTTTGCAGTCATCAGCAAACTTTGTCAGCCACAGTCTTTGGTTTTAGCTTGTACTTCAGAGACATAGATTCCAAACAATAGAGGTCCCAGGACTGATCCTTGTTGTTGGAGGTGGATTCCCCTATTTTGACTGTATGGGTTTTATCAGAGAGTCAGATCGCAATCCACCTTATGATGTAAGGGTTGATGTCTAGCTGGGACAGTTTGTCAATGATGCCCAAGTGAGGGACAGTGTCAAAAATCCTGGCCAGGTCTAGGTAGGCTGTATGCATAGATTTCCCATCATCCAGGGCCCTTGTGACCATCTCTAAGAAGTCCATCAGGTTTAATAAGCATGATCTCCCATTGACAAATCTAAACTGGGTAGGATCTAGTGTTTGGAGATTGCCTATCTCTTTGTTAAGGTTTGATGATTCTCTCCATGGCCTTGCAGATAAGGCTAGTCAGGCTATTAGATCAGTAGTTCCCAGGTCAGTAGAAGCACCATATTTGTGCAGGGGGTAACAGTGGCTGTTTTCTATTCAGCTGGGATGAAGCTAGACTGTGATTGAAAAGAGTAGTCAATGGTGATGCTAATTCTTGTTTGAGCCCATGTAGGATGCAGCCTGGGATGTTATCAGGTCCCATTGATGCTATATTTTTGGCCTTAGAGAGGGCGTTTATGACCTGGTCTTTAGAGATGGGAACAGGTGGTAGGAATGTCATGAAGTACATGTGGCAGGGACGGGGGAGTGAAGTTTTCATTGAACCTGTTGGCTAGAACGTTAGCTATGTCCACTGGCTCAGTGTGTGTGTTACCATTAACTACCAGTTTGGCGCAAATCTGAGCCTTACCTTTTAGGTTACAGATGTAAATAAAGAATGTCTTATGGTGGTCCTTGGTTGGTTGGATTCATAGTTTGCTTTGGAGGACTTCACAAGAAGTCTTATTTGCTTATTTCAGCTGAGGAGGGAATGTCTTCAGTTTAGATCCCACTCCTTCTTACTCTTGGACAGCAGTTTCTTCCTTTTATTGTAAAGCCTGTTAATGATGGTTGCCCAACAGGCAGGTTTTCTTTTCCTTGAAGAGCTTGTTTGGGTCCTAACAGGTACTGCTGAGTCAATGCAGTTAAACAGGTGCTTGTATAGGGCATTGGTGTAGAGCTTGGCATAATTACTGGTTCTGTCTAATGGGAGAGGTGCAATGAACTATTTATACCATCCCATAAGACGTTATAATCTGCTTTGGATAAGTTTTTTAGTCTAGTTGCTGCTAGGGGAGGGTCGGTGTGATGCTTACCTCAAATTAGATGGATTTGTGGTCAGATCTCACCACAGAATAATTCATAGAGGGGGAGCTACAGTGCTTTCCCATATTTGTAAGCACCAGGTCCAGGATATTGCCGCACCTGGTGAGGGTGTCAACCAGCTAGTGCAGGGCATTAGAGTTGACAAAGCTGAGGAAACTTTGGGCAAGTGAGTTTGTGCATGAGTAATTCACCCACTCAATGCTAGGGGAGTTAAAGTAATCTAAACCTATGGTATTAGAATGTATCTTGATAGACTTAAGTTGATCCAAATAGGCAGAGACAGTGGGTGTCGCAATTCATGAAAGGGGTTCTGTAGCTGGCAATTACTTGAATAGCTGTCCTACCAACAGTTAATTGCACCTGAAGCATCTCTAGGGCATCATACTGTTTAACCAATCAGATATTTTTAGTGTGGTATATCACAAAGAGGGAGTTCTAGTCTATAATTGGTATGATCACTTTTTAATAAAAGAGGAAAATTAACTCTGTAGATCTGTATATTTCTTTGACAATCATCTGTGCCAAGTAGAAAGATTTTTTGACAACTATTGTTATTTGGTGTTCAAAGGAGAGGGAGCTATCACCCGATGTTTCCAGGTTTCTAACTACATTTCATTTTGATCTGAGGATTTGTCAATACCATGTGCTCAATGTGAAGGGCAGCACATGAAGTATTTGAATTCTGATACATTGCTTTCAGGGGATTTAGACTGAGGGAAAATGTTTCTCGCTTATGTTCTGACATAATCAGAGGGGGAGTCACCAGAGGAATATTGCATGATGGTGCTACATTTACAAGTACCTGATCAGGAACATTTTGTCCTCAAATTGAGCATATAACAGTCTGGTGCACTGAGATTTTATTTCCTAGGTCTAAAAGCTTCTGAGCATATCTTGCTTTGGTAAAAGAAGTACTCCAGTCAATTGATGAGTTATTAAAGTCTACCAGAATGATGGCAATCTTAGTTATGGTGAGTTCATCCATTATGTTTAGGAGCCTAACATGAACTTCTAGAGTCATGCAAAGAGTCTTATAATAGAATATAAGCTGCTAATTGGTTTTGTTTAGTGTGATTTAGAGTTTGATTTCAATATGCAGGATTATGTGAGTCTGTCTAGAGATTATATTGTCTCTGAAAAATAAGGATGCAACTCCACACTTCCCACTGGGTCTGTAGACATGGTAAACACTAAGCAAAGGTATGAAGGAAGTGCTTTCTGGGCATTTAGACAAGGTTTCAGTGATTACACATACATAATTGTCTTCCAAATGCAGAAGTCGCTCAAGGTTGGTCAGCTTGCTGTCTAGACTTGAGGTACTAAGCAAAGATACCCTAATTTGATCTTATTTTGATAGGGATACATTTGCTAAATTATAATGTTTAATAACTGAACTATGCCAAAAAAGGCACTGTGGAAGCAACAAAGACTTTAGCCTGTGTGTGGAAGCCTTTGAATAAGAGCTGGAGACAAGCCTTTGAAAAGCAGGTAAGACCATCAAGCATTACCATTCCATGCTGCCACATATTGGATCCCCCTAAAATATTGTAAATGATTTAGCTAATTGTTGAAGCTAATCATCTTTTTTGTACCTAGACATTTTTCATGGAGAAGGCCCTCTACGATAGTAACAACACAGTTTGTGGGTAAAGTATCTTTGAAAAATGTTTGCATGTTTACACATGGTTGAATACGTCTGCAAAATTAGCATTATTTCTAATACATTTTTGTAATTTTCTAGTAGTCTGTGTACAAACTAAAAAGTGAAACCACAAAATGCAAAAAGAACAAATTGCTGCTACTGCACCTATATAGGTCATGGGTAGTCTATGTACAAACTAGGTCACACAGGGTAAATTATCCATGCACAAATCCTATGCAAAGATAGAGTAAAAAAAAACATAGCACAAGAAATATGGACAAAGCATAAACTAATGGGAGGACAAAGGCCAAGAAATAGGGACAGATTTTAAATATTGCTCTTATAAAATTGCTTGAATAAAAGGGTTTATGTTAGCATGCATTTTCTGAAGGATATGCTGTCTAAAATTCAAATGTATACCATTATTTAATGACTTCAGTCTTCAGTGATTTGCCAGAAAACTGCAATTTTCATAAGGAACAGACTAAAAATATGAGGAAAAAAATCTGGACATTTGAGAGGTATGCCTGTCATAGAGCTTTGGCATGCAGTTCTGACAGGAAGAGCTACTCTGTGATCGCAAGTCTGTCTTAGGAGCTGTTACACTGTTTCCATGATATTTATTACAAAAGAAGTTCACAATCACATTATCCACATTTGCAATGCCAGTTTTTTTTTTTCTGTGTGATACTCTGTACAGATCATTGACATCATCTTAAAGACTGTACAGAAACTTGCAAGGATGTTGGACTGCTGCCACTAGCTATGTGATATAACATCAAGACAAGTGGATATGTCATGCTTGGTAGTATATCCATTTATTATGGCACATGCCATGACTCTGCCGTTTTAGTGTTCATTTGTGAATTGCTTGTTCAAAGTCTTGTTGGTATTACTGAACCAACCTGCCTAGAGTTAAACATCTTATACCATGGTCACTACAAAGCAATATAAAAGTATTTTATTGGCACATTTGCTAAATGAGTAAAAACACAGACAACACTCTCCTTGTTATGGCACTGAGAATCACCTATTGAATTGCAGAAAGGGCCTCTTTATTAATGAAATGAGCAGGGTGTATTCATTTACATCTGATGGTGGACAGAGAAAACTCAGACTGTGGTGAAGGTGCATCATCTGTTGAACAATTTCAGCAGGATGATCCTAAAAGATACTTGATACTGGTGAGAGAAGATCACAGCACACCCTCGGCTTGGTTTCAGTAATTGCAACATTTATATCTGTAATCCAGTTGCTTGATTTCCATTGATCCTGCATTGTGTGAATATATACTTACCCAACAACAACTGCACTTATGTATTTTTAGTATATGAATTCTCCACATGCATGTACCACTTGTTCATGCTATAAGTGGTACACTGATATATGCACTGTTTATTGTAGCATTCTTTTGTTATGGTTTTGACCTTCACTTTTGGTCACAAAGGGCATTTTGCCCTTGCCCATACAATGCTTTTACACACATTCTTCCTATAGGTGACTGGTGATAAGCAGATATAATTAATGAGGCATATCGGTAGGCATATCATTGCTACTTATTATTGAAGGCTGCAATCAATTTATTGTTTGCTAATGCCATTATGTTTATATTTTCTTGATACTGAAGATGTATACAGACATAATCCTTAGCTCTTTGTGCTATACTATTGTATATGTAGAACTGTCCCGTTAAGGTTTCTGCTGTGCAATGGAGGTTATAGATCACTTCAATCATGGGTATGCTAGACTGGCTTGGCAATGTAATACATTATATGCTAGAATGCAGTCACAGGAAAGTCCTCTGTGCCATAAGCATGATGGAGTATTTTTTTTTCCTTGGTATATTTTCCAATGATTTTAAACTGATGAATGATGTATTCTATGAATTCATACCTGAATGGTTATCAGTGGAGGCTGTCATTGACTACTGTCTATGCAATTTTTTTTACATGTTAAGAGGAAAGGATGTCAGGAAATGTAATGTGTCATTTACAGCTATTGTCTCATACAATAATGGGGTAGTTTCCTTGGTGATTTCTCAAGTGTTGCCATTAAATTGTTCTTAGTGGTATGTGCTGACCCTTCTGTAAGTGCTCACTGTCAGATGAAGAGGCATTAGCAGAGATTGTATTGCCAAAGGGGGTAGGACAAAGAGGATAAAAATCAGTCATTTTAAAAATGACTTAGGTGGAGGCCACACAAGCTCAAGCTTAACAAGTGAAAAACAACTATGTAGTGACTGCTGGGGCATTAGAATAGGGTATTCTCACAGCCAGAAGAAGTCTAGAACTCTTCAGAATAGTTTATAAGCAGAACGAACCATGGCTGTTTTACCTAGCACCAAGTGTTGTTTCATGATATGGCACCTGTCAACTTTAAGCTGAAGAGCAAAAACTTCCTTCCCTGCTTGGTACCCCATGTCCACCAGCCTGCCCCTCAAATCTAACCTGAGCAAAACACTTCTACAGTTCCCTCAGTAGCAAACTTCTTGCTACAACTTTTATCACACAATATTTAAGCAAGACAGGAAAAACTACTCAAGCAGCATCAAAATTAATTTCCATAATGCCATACAGAAATGCTAGTAAGAAAATAAGTGTCAGTCCTGTAATATACATACTACATACAATAAGTAGTTGTAATAGTAGCAGTACAGTTTTGATTATACTGTGCTTGAGTTTTTACATGTGTACTTTTAACAGAATGAGAGTGGAGCTTTTGTTAATGTGTTTATCTCTTTAAAAAGTTCTTTTTAAGTGTCTCAGATGAAATGATTGGTTAACTGTTCCTATATATGTGATTGTTCACAAGATTTTTAACATATCTGATGAAGTTTGTTTAATTTATCAAACGAAAAGCGCTTAACATTAAATTTTCCAGTGCTGTCTGAAGTCTCTTGTCAGTGGTTTGTTTTCAAGTTTAGTTTGTATTTTTGCTGTTTGGGTTTAACAGTTTAAAAGGGTAAAATACAATATACAATTGTACACATGGTTAGCAAAATGAAACAGATTCCTTGGATTGCACAGATGGTTTCCCCAGTTCACTGTCTGCCTTGCAGTTCTGTAATCATCTCATATGAAATGATGTACATGGCTACTTTAGTGATGTTTACTGCTTCTAAAGGGTGGCAGTCTTCTGATCACACACTAAATGTCACTCTACCCACGGCAAACTCCACATCTGTCAGACTCAGACTATAAAATGCCTATGCTTTTATGGCCCATTATATGGTTTCTATCTGACATCTTGAAATGTGAAGCAAGTATTTTTTTTTCTGTCTCAATTAGCACAATTAAGGTTGGCCATAATTTGATGAATGATAGATGGCAGTCTATATTTTAATGGAAGTACATTATTTTTCAAATTAAATTTTATATTTTGTAACACAGTTGACTCATACTATCTTCAAAAACACACATCAGCACTGTGACACATTAAGCAATTTCTGTGCAATGGTTTAGTGACCAATATGAACACATGCAATGTCAGTAAAACAAGCACAACATGAAATGGTAAGTGAGTCAATACTTTAAGAGAATTGCAAGAAAAAATATTTTCTAACTTTTCTGTAAATTCACAGATATCTTTGATACTACATTTAAGACATCTGAATATAGTAAGTAGTATAAACAACCAACATTTAAAGCTTAATTTCAATACAGTGATGTAAATGTCAGAAGAGGTGACAACTGCCCTTGAACCTCTAACTGATCTAATTACACGTTCATAGCTTCAAGGTGTCTATTAGGCTAATGAGCACAAGGGCCATTTTAAGCCTAGCCATCCACTCCAAAACCTCTGACAAGTTCTGATACCCTTGATAAGTGTAAGCAGGGGCTTGGGAGGTGAAACATTTATAAGCAGGGGCATGGAAGATGAACCATTTATATCTGCCTGTGTCCATTAGAGAGACAGGTGCCAAACCAGCGATGGATTTCTTCTTCCTCATGCAACTGTCCAAGTTACACAAATTGTATTAGGGAGGAATTCTGTTTCACCTGGATGGGGATCCTGTTCCAGAGAAGGGATACTTTCTGGGATAAATACCTTTCTCCAACAGGTCCTATTTATATTGCAACCAAGGTTTAAGTCTTTAGAATGGGTAATTCTGGTGCTGTTTGTTTTGTGGATATGCAGGGGGTCCATCGGGGTGGGGTCTGGCAATGCCTTATATGCCAAGCATTGATCTCCCCTCAAGAGCATTAAGACAGTCTGCATAGGACATGTTATTTAAGCCCTGTATTCTTTTAGTGAGGAACTTCTGTTGACATTTCAATTGTTGGATATGCCCAGTTAGGTACATACCAAAGGGGGAACTGTACTCAATAATAGGTCTGATGAATGCCAAATACAGTGGAACAATGACTTCCTTGGACCTAGATGTCGTACATTTGCTTATATGTTGCACAACATAGAATGCTTTCCTTACTGCTGTAAACACATGGTGGTCGAAGACTAAATTATTGTGTATCCCCAAGTCCCTGACTACTGGGTCAACTCTTAGGGGTGTGTCGTCAGTATGATAGTTACTGTGAAGATAGGTGAAGGCTAGATAATTTTGTCATTTGTAAATATTAATGTAAGCCACAGGCTTGTTCTCTTAAATGTGAAAAGACTATATTGGATGTTGAACTGAAAAATGTAACAGTACACTCTGCTGTAAGAAAGCTGATAAGTCAAGCATTTCATGACTGTCTTTCATCTCAGGGCTCAGAGCCGAGATGTCTGGATGAAGGAATTCTGGCTATTGTTTTGAGACCAGATTTAATTGCTAGAATTTGCATGTATAATTTCTTTTGTTGCTCTGACTTCCTGACCAGCTGCAAGATCAAAAGGGTTATTAACCTCCGAGTTTCTGTTAGCCTGGGAACCAGAAAGAAATGATGTAATCTGAAATGAATCAGTGGTACTGTGTTATCAATTTAAGGACAGAAAGAATGAGGGCATTTAGCACTTGTCTTGAGAACATCCAACTCACCATCACTCTGTGTTCTATATGTAAGATTATTTTAGAACTGTTTTCTCTTAGATACAGCTAGGAACTAAGAAGGTTATATTAGTTTTTTTCTGTATTGATGCCATAACTTTTCAACTGTATTATTTTAAGTATTTCTCAGATCTCTGAACTCTTGACTAGCACTGTGTAGTAAGAAGTATTGTTTTGTGTTTTTATTATTTATTATTAAATATTTTTAAACCTTTCAACTGTGGTTGTTTTGTGTAGAGATAATTTAATCTCTAGAGTACATTGCATATATACAGTGATACTGTACAAAGTCACTCCAAATAAGTCTTGACTGTTCAGTTGCACTTACCATTTGGATAATAATATTGCACAGTATAATTGGACACCCTTTCTTAAGGGCCTTTTAGTAGCTGATAAATATTAGTGGGTGGTGGCAAGTGGTACAACCATATAGTCTGGGTAAAAGGGGCACAGCTGGAGAACCTGTGCCAGCCTTTCCCAGCAGTGTCTGTGTGGTTGTATATAACTCTTATCTCAAAGTGTATGTGTGTGTGTCAGCTACTTGGGCAGGGACACAAAGTACTGGTTGGACAAAGAGGATGCTGGAGCTTTTAGCTTGTTCACTAGTCTGAGAGCTGGACCCTATAGCTGTGCCAGTGGGGAGTCTTATTGGGGACCTGGAGAGAAAGAGAGAAACCAGCCCCAGACTGATTGTGATCTCTGTGTGCTCTTAAGAGAAAATGTACTTTACTGTGTGTGTATTTATTATCCTTTCCCTATATGGACGGCACTCGCTGGTGTTTGTGGTGAGGATTGAGGCTCCTTGATTGGTGGGCCAGTGCACAGGCGTCACAATTACCAGTGGTGGATGACTTCCCAAAGGATACTATCATGTATTTCTTGTCATTTAGTTTTAGTCCATAGCTCTGGCACCAGCTGTTAATTTGCTCCTAATTTGCAAACATCTGCAGATTTAGTCAGCAAAAGGCCATTGATGTTGGCCTTGACTTCAAAGAACTAAATGCCAAAAGGGAGCAGTCCCAGGACCGATCATTGGGGGTATTTGTTTATAACTGGCCTCTTTGTAGAGGTGAACTCCTCAATTCTAACTTCCTGGGTCCTGTTTGTCAGCTGGCTGTCCATCGCATGATATAATGGTTTGTACCTAACTTTTTGAGTTTGTCAACAATGCCTGAGTTGGGGATTGTGTCAAATGCCTTAGCTAAATCAAGGTATGCAGTGTGAATCATTTTCCACTCATCCATTTCTTTGTTGATCGTCTCTGAGAAGTCTACCAAATTGATTAGGCATGACCTGCCCTTGAGGAAACCAAATTGGGTTGGTTCCAGTGTCTGGAGGTTTCCTCTGTCATTATAGATCATGTCAATGATAATTCTTTCCATTGGTTTGCATGTGAGAATAGTGAGACTTGTGTCTGTAGTTACCAGGGTCTGTGAATGACCCACCTTTGTGCAGAGGGTTGACTGTTACTTTTCTCCGTTCATAAGGTACAAAACCCATTTTGAGGCTACATTTAAAAATCAATTCCAGAGGACCTGATAGATCATAGTTCATGCTATTTAGAAGGCATCCTGGGATAATGTCAAGGACCTGTTCCATAGTGATAGCAGGGGAAAGTTATATTTGATAGTATTTCCTTAGAAAAGGATGATAGGGAGAGATGGGTAATACTGCAGCTGAATTTGTCAGTCAGATTTACGATATCTTCTGGCACAGTATAGGTGGCTCCATTTACAATGGGCTTTGCACACAACTGAGTATTGCTTTTAAGGTTGTGGACAAAGCTAAAGAATGCCTTGTGGTTGTACTTGGCCTGGAAAGCCAAATTTACCCTAAATTTGGATTTGTTAAACTTTATTTGTACTCTGAGTTGCTTGTTTAGTTTAATGAGAGTGCTTTTATCCTGCTAGGAGCTGCACCTCTTAATGTTTGCTATGATTTTGTTTCCTTCTGTCATACATCCTACTGATGTGTGATTCCACCAGGGTGGCTTGTGTTTTGAATTAGTTCTGTACTTCTTCCTAGTGGGTACAGCTGCCTATATGCAGCTATTAACATGCTTGTATAGGGTTTCTGTGAACAGTCCTGCATAGGCAGCAGTGTTTTCAAGTTTTATGGAGGCCTAAAATGTGCCAGGTTATCACTTAATAGTAGGACGTTAGCTTTAAAATAGTTCCTGAATATTCCAAGTTTTGTTGGGATTCCAGGTTTTATTTTTACTTCAAAGGAGAACATTTTGTGGTCTGACCTTACCAGAGAAGATATGATAATAGGGGGTGTGCAGCACTCTCCCATATTATTGAGTACCAGATGCAGTATGGTTGCACTCCTTGTTTGCGTTTTGACAATCTGGTTAAGGGAGTTTGTGCTTACAAAATCCAAGAATCTCTGTGCCTGTATGTTTGGTGTTGTATATGATTCCCAGTTAATAGTGGTGTAATTAAGGTCACCCATAAATATGGTATTGGGTTGGAGGGTGAGTGTTTCCAATAAGGTTAAATACATGGCATGAGTTTTCTGGGTCATAGAAGGGAACTTATAGTTGCAAGGAAGTGATACTGGATTATGCCTATGGTGATTTGAACAGGGAGAATTTCAAGTGCATTGTCTTGTTTGACCAGCCTTGAGGCATAGTTATTTTTGATGTAAATTGAGACACCTCCACCTTTGGTATCTGTCTGTGTAATAGTTGGTCTAAATGTGTGGAAAGCATTATAATCTTGCACTGTCAGTGTGATCAGCCTGAGAATGACACCAGAAAGTAAACCACTTATTAAAGTCAGTCATCTTTTGTTCATATTGTGGCATCATCCTCGAAGAAGATAAAATGTCGGTCAATGCTAGGTTCATACCAGCCTGGGACACATATTCTGAGAGCTGCATGATGTTCCTCTTCAGATAGTATAGGGAGGTACATCTCAGGTCATTTACACCCCCACTGACTATGATTGAGTCATAATGGTACTTGTGGTTCAATGACCTGAGAGCATGAGTAATGTGGCAGATCCTGAAACTGATAAGCAACTGACTGTGACTTTCTCCTTACTCAGCTTGGTAAGATGGAAATCAGTGTGTCTCACAATGGAGTTTTAAATGGCTATACTGCTGGATACTGTGGTGGTTTGCCTTACAGGCTTACAAGTAAAGGATCCATGAGATGTGGCTGCATGTATTAATCAGAGTGTTGTTTTGAAAGAGTGCATTTGGGGGTTGCTGAGGGTATTTGTTATGTGTACTTTATCTAGGAGGTCTTTGAGTTTACATGCCTCAGTATATGTGGGTCTATGCTTCTGCTTTGAATATTTTGTGATAGTGTAGCATGCGTACTACTGACAACTTTGTAGACATTAGGAGCACTTTTCTGTGAGAGCTTTGCATCCAGTGACATTGTATAAATGCATCTCTCACATACCGTATCAGTTTGTTTGAGAATTAACTGGTTGTCAGTAAACATGATGTGATTTGTACATTGCCTCAGGATGCCCATATTCACCAAGCTGGTAATGGATATAATAGGAAAGTTCATATCTATGCAACGACAGACCCTTTTTATTGAGTGGACAGTTGCAGTAAACATATAAATTAATGTCAGGAGTATCCAGTTTGCAACTCTGGCAGCAGTGCTTGTCACTATGAACTTGTCTTGTGTGCAACTAGGTAGTAGGTGAAATTTCAATAGTGCTTTTACAGAAAAAATGTCAACTCAAGGTGTCTCTGTATATGCAGGGAACTGTCAGACACTTGAGGGGAAACATAAGTACAGCCTGATGATTTAAAGATCAAGCATGTAGGCAGATATTCTGAATTTAGAAGCAAATCAAGCAGTACCAACATAAAATAAATGATTAGCTTGTCAAGAATGATGAAAAGAGAGGAGTTACCTGAATGGCTACTGCCTGACTGCTACTACTGTCGGTCTTACCACAGCTTCACTCTGCTGGGATACAATGTTCTTTTGCTTCTTCTCTCACCAGAAGCAAAACAGTAGCACTAATCCCAAGCTGTAAAACAGGCTACGGCATGTTTGGTGATCCAAATGATGCTAGGGTCTGTAGTCTTTTTGTAGCCTTTTCCTGGTAGATGCCCTGACTTGCAACCAGGCCAGTTCAAGCACAGACACTCACTTCCCAACCAGAGAGTCAGGAATCTATGTTCTCTGCTCCTTCTCTTACCAGGAACAAAATATAAGCACAAATTCCAAACTAGTACCTATGAAGCAGTTATTGGGCTTTCCAGTTATCAGCAGTCCCCAAGAAATAATGCTCCTTCTCTGACCAGGAGCAAAACAGAAACATTAATCCCAAGATAACTACCGAGAATTAGAATGTGGGCTCTCCAATAATTGGTGGTCTTGGAGTAGATGTTGCAGATTTTAAAGGTAAGATAGAAAATCGTTTAATATCTTAAAAGCTGCAGTGTGCACTAAGCAAGATTATACCAGAAACGGGGGGGGGGGGGGGTGCCCTACCACTTTTACAGCTGCAAGTAAAAAAAAAAAAAGAAATAAATTATTCATTCCACAGCAGTGGCATCTTCTCCTTTATGGAGGACCATGCATGCATTGCACGCATGCCTGCCAACGTGGATCTAAACACAGATCATATGCATGGATTTAAACTAGCCATTTCAATGAAGGAGATGGTAAGAGTATGGTGTGTGCGTGTGCGTGTGCATGCATGCATGTGCTTTGATATAGTGGTTCCTTTAGTGTGAAAGGGTAGGTATGTCTGGAATTTAAACTTGCCGTTTGTTGCTGTATGAAAGAGAAGGTGTGTGTGCATGTTTGTTTTTGTTGCTGTGTGGGAGAGTAGGTGTCATGCGGAATTTAAACTAGTTTGTTGCTGTATGAAAAAGAAGGTGTGTGTATGTGTGTGTGTGCCCGCATGTATGAGTAGATGAAGCTAGCTGTGTGTGTGTGTGTGTGTGTGTGTGTGTGTGTGTGTGTGTGTGTGTGTGTGTGTGTGTCTGTGTGAGACAGACAGTAGATAAAGGTAGGTGTGTGTGAGAGAGAGAGAGAGAGAGAGATTAGAATGAAGATAGGTGTGCGTGTGTGTTTGTGTGTGTGTGTGTGTGTGTGTGTGTATATGTGTGTGTGTGTGTGTGTGTGTGTGTGTGTGTGTGTGTGTGTGTGTGTGTGTGTGTGTGTGCGTTGTGTGAGAGAGTGAGAGAGAGAGCAGATAAAAATAGGTGTGTGTGTTTTTTGCTAAATAAGAACAGATGAAGGTATGTGTGTGTGTGTGTGTGTGTGTGTGTGTGTGTGTGTGTGTGTGTGTGTGTGTGTGTGTGTGTGTGTGTTTATCATGCCTCTCAACTGTCCAGCTTTAGCCTCATAGTTTTGGTCTGTTTCTTATAAAATTTGTGGTTTTCTGACAAAATCACGGACGACTGGTCACTAAATAATGACAAATATATATATATATATATATATATATATATATATATATAGATACATACATAAATACATACACATACACGTTTTCAGACTTCATATCCTCCAGAAAGTAAATGCTAACACAAATCCTGTTATTGTGGCAAGTTAAACAGAGCAATATGTAAAATCTACCCCATATGTTAGGCCATTTTAGCTTCATTATTTCAGGCTTTGTCCACATTTCTTGCACTATGAGGTTGAGAGCTATGCATACCTCTCAGCTCCAGATTTTTGCAGAATGTCCTGATTTTTTCCTCATATTTGTGGCCTGTTCCTCAACATTTGTGTTTTTCTGGCAATTTACAGAAGATTGAAATAACTAAATAGTGTCATACATTTGAGTTTCAGGCTTTATTTCCTTCAGAAAATGCATGCTAAGACAACTACTGTTATTCTAGCAACTTTCTAAGTCTATAAGAGCAATATTTTAAATCTGTCCCTGCCTTTGTCCTTCCATTACTTTAGGCTCTGTCTAGATTTCTTATGCTTAGAGGTTGAAAGGTTTGGTATATAATGCCCTAGTTAGAGGGAAGGGCAGGTTAGTCAATTAACTTCATCAGGCTTGACCCAGTAACTTGATTACAGGAGAAAAGAGCCTGAATCCTCTATACCAACTACAAGACTTCTGAAGAAATTGTGAGCTTCAGTGAAGACAACAGCCTGACTCCTACACACCAACTACCAGACTGCTGACAGAATTGTAAGTTTGAGTTTCAGTACATTTTCAGGGAATTATGAGTTTCAGTTCACTTTCATGGAATTGTGAATTTCAAGGAAAGATAAGTTTATTTTTGCTCTGATGCCGTCTGATTTCCCTGTGCAGCTGTTTTGTTTATCAAATAGCAGTCACTGTGCTGTAGAATTTCAAAGCAGTGTTAGTAACATAATTGCCTTTGGTGCAGAAGGCTGTATGACTTCTACTCTCACGCCATGCAGATGGAGTGCTGATATTGCAGTGTTCTTTTGATTGCCGATAATCTGGTGCATTTTAAGGGGGGTAGGAGTTCTACACTTCTGAGTATGAGATGCCTAGTAACTATGAACTTGTTGTTGGTTTGTCAGCCATTCCCTATTGCAATATTACCAGCTTACCATTTTTTTTATGTAACATAGGCAATTAATTCTTCAAGGGGAGCAGGCACTGAATTTTTGGATGAAACACTGAAATGTAAAGTTGCTTGCCATAGTTACTGATTTCTTTAATGTGGAATTATTCAGATGACTTTTACTTCTGCAGAGATTGTGCATATTGAGTGATGTTGGTCGATTGTAATGACAAATTGAGTGGCCTTTTATGGTTAAAATTTTATGAAATGGGAAGTGTTTTTATTATTGATTCATATACATTTTGTTTCATTGCTAACTGGAAGAATGTTCAGAGCAACAAATTTGAAAACACATTCTAACAAATGGTGTTGAATTATACAAGGAATATAATTTAATACAGGAAAATGAATCAAAGAAAACATGCATGCATGCATGCATAGCCCTAAAAATGTGTGCAAGTTGTCTAAGGTTTGAAAACAGCCCAAAGTTAAACTTAATCCTGCACTGGCCAGATGCATTTTCTTTGCATGCATGTTTCAAGAGCAGAGAATGTTACTGCTCATCCTAAGTCTGTTTTCATTGTGAGACTGTATTGTTTGTTTAGGAGATGGCTATCAGTGTTTGTGCTATTTTATTTCAATATCTGTAATCATTGTATAAGTAAATAAAAAGTGCACACACTGACAGGTTTGAACAATGTTTATGGTAAATGTGGAGAAATAGCCAAGTAATGGAATAATGAGATGGCTGGGGAGGGGGCTGTTGCTGGAGTGAGGCAGGGGGTTGCTGCAAGAGGGGCTACTCTGGGAAGCCTGATCTGTTACCCTGCTTAGGCCCCACTTGAACATGATCCAGCTCTGGTATTTTGCACCATTTACTATAAATATGGGAAGATGTAATGAAACAATGAAGTGTCAGTTGTAAAAAAACTATAAGCACGTTTGTTATGTATTTGGCAATAAAGTAATGAAAGCTCTTATTTTTTACAACTTTACACTTTGCTGTTTCAAACCAACTTCTGATGGTTTATGGATTTTCACTGTTATTTACTGTTAATTAATAATGGTCATATTGTTGAGCATGTCAGTGCAATTCTGTGTTCTGTGGATCTCAAGTGAAGTGTCAGCAGCCTACCCAGCTACATTCTAGGCAGTCATTTATAAAATAATAACAAAAATAAAAATGATGATGACAATGATGGTGATGATAAAATAAGACTTAATGCAGGCAAGAAACTGGAATGACTGACTTTGATGTTAATGTTTTCAGAAGAACTTAACGCAGTTTCTTCCTTGCCTTGTCTTTTTATTTTTTCTGATTTTTTTTCATTATTGCAAGTTGGCCCCAGTTTTGTTACATTTTTAAAGTCATGCAAGAAACACTAATTTATTTAAAAGCACATTAAAAAATAGCATGTGGTTTTATTCTTCTTATAAAAACGTTTTTAAGCTTCTTGCCTGACTTTAAGCCTTCAGTTAGGTTATTTATTATTATTGTTATTTTTCAAGTTGCCCAATTGTTGTTACACTTGTGTTTTACTTACTTGAACAAATGAAAAAAATACAGCAAGTTGAGCTTGAAAGTGGTAATTAACTTTTTCTTACAGTTCTTATTTATACCTGAAAACCTCATAGCTCAAGGGATAAAGCCAAAAATGTAATGGTTTGGGAAAAAGGTCAAAGGTCCAGAATCAGGGACAGATTTTAAATATAAAATTATTCTTATATGCTTTTTTGTCAGAATAACAGGTTTTGCATCAGCATTCATTTTCCTGTAGGATATGAAGTCTATAAACCTGAAACTCAAATGTCCATCATTATTTACGTTTTGCAATCCTGATACATTTTCCAGAAAACCACAAATCTTGAGGAAAAGACCAAAAATATGACACAAAATCAGGGACAGTCAAACATATGCTCTGATCTCTCAAACCATTATGGCAAGAATCAGGGAGAAAGAATGTGAAAGGCTCAAAATCATGTGCAACTTTTAACCTTTACTCTTGTCACCAAAACAATAGATTAAAGTATATAGTTCACACCACATTACCTTGAATTGGCCAAGCGTTTGGACACAATCCCCTACTCAAGTATAGTTGAAGAGCTGAATAAACCCTTACATCAACAGCTGGGCTGCCAACTGGCTCATAGAATGCATCAGATCAAAATAAGGAAGACTACCTGTAGAAAGAGACCATTCACCAATTGAGTCCCCCAGAGTTTGGCGCTGAGAGTTATCCTGTTTGGCATCTACTTCTAGGAAGTAAAGTCAAATACCAAAGGGGTGTAGTTGACTAAGTTTGAGATGACTACAAGCTAGAAGCAGTTATTGAATCCCCAGCTGACTTAACCTTCATGCAGGAAGGTTTGTTCCAAACAATAACTGGTGTCAGAATCATGAATTGAAACTAAACTCCAAAAAAATAAATCATCTTATCCTTTGGGAAGTCATCTACCTCAGGGAACTAACAAACTGACAATGCTGCCCTGAGAGTTGACCCAGTTGTTTGGCATGTGGGAACCTGTGTGGACAGTGACCTAACTTTTGACCAACATGTGGCCAGTGTCATAAGAAGATCTTTCTATATGGCATAGCTTATGAACAAATCGATTGAAACTAGATCTAGAGATATTATTGCCCCCTTTACAAAGCTCTCATTAGGCCAATCATTTTGTATAATGCCCACTTTGGCATGATTTTGTCCCGACACATGCAATAACTGGAATTCTCACAGAAATACCTTACTGAAAGGATACAGGTTCTAAACAATAGGTCTTGCATGGGCCACCTTAAAGCCTTATCACTATACTCTGTATCCTACATTGTGCTTAGAGGTGACCTGTGTCTGGTATACAAGGCAACCTTCGGCACAGGACTGATCGCCCTACTGAACATTAACAAGTTAAATGGCATCAGAAATACTCAGTCCATGTATCTAAACAGAACGGTGTGGAGAGACGGATACATATCACAGAGGATATCACTGTTCCAGAACAGACTATCCATTCAATTAAAACAAAGATCATCCCTGTCCATATTCAAATACAACTTGGATGTAAGGATGGGTAACAGAAAATGCACCCCAGGATTGCCCCTCATGCCACTAATGGATAGAGACAGTTCCTAAATGCTGCATCCCTTATATGGGTTCCCCTCAAGTTATCTATGGTATACTCCCAGTTATTCTCACTAGGGCTAATATACAATTTGTATCCATGGGATAAGTAAGACCAATCGGGAAATGTTGATTAAAGCACAAAAAGAGAAATTGAATAAGCTTAAAATGTCCTCTGAGTGAACATATGTTGAGGTAGTAAATAGTTTTGAAAAATTGCCCTTTTTAGATCACTAAGTACCCCTCTCAGCCTTTCTGCCCCAGCCTTCAACAACTTCTGGCACCTCTGACTAAGCAGATAGATATGAAAAAAGGAGTAATTTAAGCTTTATCTAGGTAGAAAGTCACTAATTTTAAAAAAAGCAAGCTAGATTGGAAGGAGTGGGATGGCCAATAAATGTGAATAGCTGAAGGGGAGTGATTTCACAAAATGATAATGTTGTGCTTACTCCCAATAGCCAATGAAAGAGGAGAGGGAAGGAGCTATATGTTGAAATTAACATAAAGGACAAGAGATTAGTAAGATAGTTGAATTTAAAAACACAATGGCACCAAGGTGGGGAGAGTGGGGAAAGCATAATTTCTGTATGACTCCCAAAAGAGACAGCTGTGGTCTTTTCGTTTTTTTTATGGAAGGCATGGCTACACTGGAAGCAGCTGTAAATCACTGTATGTTCTCCTTTTATTCTCTGCAATGAAGATCTTGCAAAACTATTTCACAGCTCTCTTCTTTTTTATAGAAACTGCTGAGCTCCTGACATCAACAGGACTAATTACCCATATAACAGTGTCAGCAGTACCTAACAGAGTAAACTACAGATTTCTGTGTTTGTACTATGGCATACAGGTGGAGACAAATTCCTCTGAAAAGTATGTGAGAAGTTAAGCTTAAAAACTGTGTGTGTGTGTGTGTGTGTGTGTGTGTGTGTGTGTGTGTGTGTGTGTGTGTGTGTGTGTGTGTGCATGGAGAGGGTGGTGGCTTTCCCTTCCTTTGATTCCATGGTGAAGAAATGAAAATTTTTTATAAAGTACAAGCAGATTTCTGGTACTTAAAGAACACTGGAATCATACAGTAAGGAGACAAACAACATAAGGGTTGAGTTCAACTGTAGGAAAAGCTGAAGTTTTCCTTTAATGAGTGTGAACCACAAATACTGACAGATCGGGTACTGTCAGTCACACAGTTTGATATCAAGTGGGTAACAGAGGGCTTTACATTTGGTTAGATTAGCTTCTCAATAATGCTAGAAACACGTATCAAAGGCCATAGCCAGGTCCAGATAGCCTGTGCTAACAAAGTTGCTTATATTTAATGCATCAGTGACATGTTCAAAGAAGTCCCAACTTCAGAAGGCAAGATTTGCTTTTAACAAACCCAGTCTGGCTTGAATTCAGTGCTTATAGACTGCCTATATCCTTCTTAATGAGTTCCATAATTGTGTGGTGCAGTGCTTTACATGTATGGCTAGTGAGGCTTACAGATTTACAGTTCTCAGGGTCAGTATTAATACCCCATTGTGGATTGGGACAACCACAGCAGTTCTCCATACCTCTGGCACAAAGCCAGACAGGCTGAGATTCAATAGGCTTAGTAATAAGTCTATCAGACAGTGCCTGGTACTTACAAGGAGACAACCTGGCACATTATCAGGAATCACATGTTTTTGTCTTTGCAGAGAGCACTCCGGTCTTGCACAGTAGTAATTAGAAATGGTGCCATTGGCATGATAATTTTTTGTGTAAAGTAAGGGAGGGTTGAAAGAGTACATTTTTTGGCCAATATGTTGGCTATGTCCTCAGGTGAAGAATATGTGTTCCTATTATGTATTAGCTCTGTGCACTGCTAAGCAATAGCTGTCTTTTTGACATAATTATCCCTGGCATTTTTGGCAATTTTCAGTTCATTTTTACTTTTAGATGATTTCATTTTCCTTATGAGTTCATTACTGATGTTTCAGTTCTCCTCTAAGATTACTTGTTAAGTTTACACATACAGGATGAGTTTCTTCCTCTTATAGTATAGTTTGTTTATACTAGAGTTCTACCCTTGGGGTTAATTCTTAAACTTTGTGTTGTATTTGTGTCTTATGGGGACTGATACCACAATGCATGCTTTAAGGTGGGCATGGAAATCTGAAACTGTGGCAGCATGCATGGATGGGGTCATAGAGAGGAGGAGGGAGGTAAAATTCCATCACATCATTAATTAGTTGGAGTACGTTTGCCTTAGAGTAGTCTCTAAAGTCAGAAGAGGTTTGTGGCATATATGGTTTTACCCTAATAGGGAATATCACTGACTGGTAGTCATATCTGAACAATGATATGTTAATTAAAGGTGTTAGGTATATATGGGACAATATAGGTGAGAACTCGATCCAATGTTTTAGTACTTGAACTTGTGACTAGAAATATTTGGACCAAGGAGCTGACATTAATTACAGATTCTATGTGCATACATATTAAAGGCAGCATATGTTTTAAACTTAATGGACAGATAGTTGAAGTCACTCACAATACGTACGGATCATGGGCTACAGGTGACATGGAGGGAGTTTGGTATATTGTTATGATACGATACAGGTTCTTATTTTCTGTGAAAAGTATAGGGAGTAGTTTGGAATAATTGTCCTGCCTTAATAGTCTTGAGGTGAACTGATTTCTTAAGAAGACAGACACCCCCACTTCTCCAGTATCTCTGTCATTTTCACTTTTGAAATGGAAAGTGCTAAAGGCATTGAAACCCTGTTCTATGGAGGTGCTGTCTCTTTTTAAATCATATTTCAGTAACAATAAAGATATCTATATTTTCAAGAGTTAGAAATGCCTTTAAGAATAGTAACTGCCTATTGAGGCTTCTAGCATTGCAGTGCTGCCTTTATGTTATAGCAATTTTGTCTACCAGTGTAGATAATTTGAGGAGATGGACCTTTCCTGAGAAGGCAATATGGGGAAGAGAAAGTCCTGGGCAATATACAGAAGCTATGAAGAGAAAGGGGTGGTACATGTCTAGTAAAGCAGTCAGGTTTGTCAAGCATCTCTTCTCAGCTGCATATACAGATATAGGTAGACAGATAGATACATAGACAGATGGATCGATATGCATTTATGTATATAGCGAAACCCCCTTGAATGACACAGATAACTAAGCCAATAGTTAAAGTCAATTATCTTTTGAATGTCTTCTGGCTTTTCCCAGTGAGGGGGTCACCACAGCAGATCACCTGACCACTCATGATTGGCAGTGGAGTTTTACAGTGTCGAGTTGCCAGCCCAGCACCCAACCTTCCACAGAAGGCACACACACCTAGGGCCAATTTAGAGTGTCCAATCCACCTACAGTATGTCTTTAGGAGGAAACTGGAACACCTGGAGGAAACTCACATGACCACAGGGAAGACATGCAGACTCTGCACAGAAGGCACCCCAGCCGAGGATCGAACCAGAGAACCTCTTGCTGTAAGACGGCAACACTAACCGCTGCACCACTGCGGCCACCCAATTATCTTTTGAATGTATTGTGGCATAATTATTGGTGATGGCAGGATACTGTTCAAAGCTAAATTCCCACAGAGTTGTGATGCACATTCTGAGAGCTCCATTATGTCAATTTCCATATGATCCAAGAGGGCATGTTTCTTCACTCCCATGTGCACAGCAACTAGGTCACATGTGTACCTAGGATAAAGGGATATCAGGACCCCACTGACACAACAGATCCTGGTACATGAGAGGTAGCTAAACATAAACATCACCCAGTCTTTGTTCAGTCTGTATATGGTGCATCCATGTATACTGTTGAATCACCTATAACCAGGACATTGCCAGGTGTATTGTTTTGACTTTGATGCCTAAAGGGCTTCTGCTTGCCTGATGAGTTATTTCATTCTTTAGCTGTGTTTGACTGTTGTGCACTGTATGCTGTTTTTATCTGTTGACGAGAGGTTGCATAAAGGAGGTAGGTTTGGAAGCTTTAGCTGATGCAAAGACCTAGGAGGTGTGGGAGGTTTGGTTAGAGTTATTTGAATGGTATCAGTATATGACAGCTTTGTGATGATAGTGTGGGTATATTGCATAGGTGTCTGTATGTGGGTAAGACAGTGTTTTGATCATAGTGTGTAAATGGCTGTGAAAGAAAACCTCCAGTTTAGTTAAGTATTTACACTTTTCATAGATACAGTGCCTTGGAGTTGTGCAGAAGTTCATTTTCAGTGATCACATGGTAGTTTGTACACTGCCTTAAGAAACCAAATGCTATAAACATGAGAATAGAAGGTGGGGGATTAATAAGGCCAAGTTGACCCATGCTGACCAAGCAGCTCTATACTAAGGGTCAGTGAGATAAAAGGAGAGGCGCTTTGGGAGCATTTAGAGAGAAAGAAGATTTTTCGTCTGATGATGCTTCGCATGCCTGTCTGTGCAAGTAAGTGCAGGTAATGGGAAGCCTGCTCAAGTAAGGGCAAGCTGCTTACGCATAACAGAAGTGGGTATCTAGCTCACAGGATTTAGGGAAAGATAAACTTCCACATATAGTACAGAAGACAAGACAATTATCTGTGCATACTACCCAGTATCGAACAACCACCGCCACAGCAGTGTACTCTTTGTAACAACAGCATAAAAGACCATTCACTTTTATCTTTACAGCTGTACATACCCATCCATTAATCATAATGTTTGCAGTACACATACTTACATACTATCATAATGTTGCACCCCTATGTCATAACCTTTAAAAATATTGCATAGGAGTTTATTCAGATTAAGGAATGTTTTCTCCTCTCATACAAATAATCTTACATTTCTTAAAATAATATCCACCATTTCTTATATTAGTATTAAAATATCCTTACTTTGTAAATGCTTTGACTCTGATTATGTCTTCTACAAGAATATCATTCATAACTACTTCCAACAATTTTTGGAAAAAAATGTATAATTTGTATTACTTCCCATTGTAGGCTGCCTGTTTGAAATATTTTACCTCATGTTTTCCATACTAATGTAATATTTCTTTGACACACTGCCTTAGCTGTATTTCCATTATTTATTCAGTGCTCTTAAACATCTGTCATTCTTCTATACTGATTTTTTTACAGAAATCATAATCACAATCAGCTATTCCTAGTAAAGGCGGTACCTTAACTTGTTTCATTTCCATTTTTCAGTGCATCACCTTCTCATTACCTTCTCTGATGCATTATTCAATTCTTGACTTGATTTATTTCAGTACCAATCATAATAATATTTCAGCACATATTTAAACCGATTTTTCAAATAGCCAACCTCTTCTACAATCATTTTTCTTTATTTAAATAATCATTTTACTTATTTATTGATTTCTTTTAATGACCCTTAGTCCAGTCTCATACATTTAGAAAGAAAAAAGTGTCTGGGCTTGATTCAAAAAAGACTTGCTTTCATGTATAGTTGACCACACACAAATGAGAGCAAGCTGTGAATAAGTGTTTTGGAATCTGGCCTCATTTGTAAACCTATGTATAGATGTTACATTGAAGTAAGTCACTTACACAACACAAAGCATCTGAAATTCTCCAGGTGCAACTAACACTAGGTAAGACTGCAATCCAAATTGTAGCTTGCTACAGATACCCCAACCCCAAGATTCTCACTACACCTTTTTAAACATACTGAAAAATATTAAGATAGAACCAAACACCCTAATACTGGGTGATTTCAACTACCCTGCCATTAACTGGGAAAACTACTCATGTACCAACACCTTTGCCCAATGGTTCTTGGAATTCATAAATTCCAACACCCTGGATCAACTAATCCATAGTCCCACCAGGGGCTCCAATATCCTAAACCTGGCCATTACCAACATGGGAAATCGATGCTCCACACCTGTGGTCACCCCCTCATTAGTCGTGTCTGACCATAAGCTAAACACCCTTAACATCCACACCCCCCCCCCCCCAGTAAGGAAACCTCCATAAAAAACTTCTCCAAAGCCAACTTCATGCTACTCAAGTCAGAAGTGACAAACTTCATGACACACATGCAGACGGGAACTGAAAGTTCAACTGCTGAATCATACACTAAGGCACTGTATGAGCACATCCACTCATGCATGAATCGTGCCATCCCAAATAGAACCAAGATGCTCTCATCCAATAAAAGGAAGCCAATCTGGTGGTCCCCTGCCATAAACAAACTTTGCAACAAAAGGAAGAAACTATTGCAGAAAAGAGGAAAATCCCAGGATGCAAAAAACTCCCTTACTAGCCTCAGTAAGAAACTGAGATCCCTCATAAAATCCTCCAAAGCTAGTTACGAAAATAAAATTGCCAAAGATTCCAAAGACAACCACAAGGCATTATATAACTATGTCAAGAATCTAAATGGCAATTCTCAGATCTGCTCTGAGCTAAAACAGAATGGCATCAAAGATACTGATCCCAAGGATATAGCCAATATCCTGGCAGATGGATTCAGCGCCAGCTGCACCCCCTCTGACCCCCTAAATGGCCCATCTCAATACCGGAAGATTGCCAAATTCCGATAATAATGGCCACACAGGTAAAAAATACACTCTCCAAAGCTAAGAATACAGCATCCATGTGACCAGATGACATCCCGGGCTGTGTACTACATGAACTACAATATGAACTGGCACCTCACCTAAGTGTCATGTTTAATCATAGCCTCACCTCAGCTTTTGTGCCCACTGAGTGGCGCAGAGCTACAGTTATCACACTCCACAAGGGGGGATCCACCTTGGATCCCGGAAACTACCGTCCCATCAGTCTGACGAGCCTTATCTGCAAGGCCATGGAATGTATTATCATGGAACTTATAAACAAAGATATTGGCAACCTTCAAACACTGGACCCCACCCAGTTTGGGTTCGTGAAGGGCCGATCTTGTCTCCTAAACCTGATTGACTTCTTCGAATCAGTCTCCAGAGCCGCGGACAAGGGTAAGGTGGTCCACACAGCCTATCTAGACCTTGCCAAGGCCTTTGACACCATCCCCCACTCTGGAATCATAGATAAACTTACAAAGCTGGGAATTAATCCCTACGTCACCCAATGGGTTGCTAACTGGCTTACTGATAGAACCCATACTGTAAAAGTAGCCGACTCCAAATCCAGCTCCAGACAAGTGACAAGTGGAGTACCTTAGGGTTCAATCCTGGGACCGCTCTTGTTTGGCATCTACTTCTCTGAAGTACAGGCCAACACTAAGGGACTCTGGCTAACAATGTTCGCAGATGACTGCAAACTGGGAGCCATTATTGAATCCCCAGTTGTGTGGATACTCTACAAAAGGGCCTTACAGAAACAGATGCTTGGTGCCAGAGCCATGGGCTCAAGCTCAATACCAAGAAATGTATAGTTATCCCCTTTGGGAAAAAAACATGTACCCGTGAATTACCATATAGGTGGCAGTACACTAAACACCGAAAGTGTGATAAGAGACTTAGGGACACAGGTGAACAGTGGTCTCACCTTCGATAACCACATCGCCACAACAGTCAGGAAATCCTTCTATGTGGCACACCTCATCAGTAAGGGTTTTCATCCAGAAAAAAGGAGGTCATTGTCCCACTGTACTCATCCCTCATTAGACCCATTATAGAATATATCACCCCATTTGGTATGTACCTCTCAAGACATCTGAAACAACTGGAAAGGCCGCAGAAATACCTCACTAAAAGAATCACAGGCCTAAAGCAGATGCCCTACGCTGACAGCCTTAAAAAACTCCAGCTATACTCTGTCGCATATCGTCTACTCAGAGGCGATCTCTGCTTAACATACAAAGCCATGTCAAACCCAGAGCTGTTGGACATGCTACACTTAAAGAAATCCCAATCCCTCAGAGTCACATGCTTTAGGGATCTAAACCTTGTCATCAGAACAATTAACCGGTAAAGAACGTTAGCTACCTCTGTGTCTTGAGACGCTCTCCCTCAAAAGCAGTTCCAGATATTATCAAAAAATCTCGTCAAAGTCCACAGCAGCAATCCAGTAATTTTATTATACAAATACAGCGATAATCCAACAGTTAAGCGCTTTCACTTGCTTCACAGCAAGCTTCATCAGAACGCTGAAAAATGAGCCTACTGACTTTTAAATAAACTTTTTGGCGCCAAAACCAAACTGTTTGAATACTTTCCTTTAAAGAGATATTGCAACAATATGTCAAAATACAATTGGCGATAAACTGATGTCAGTAGTTACATCTCAAATTATCATAATCACAAAAAATATATATATGCATAAGCACATAAAATTAAAATAAAATTAAACATCCAATAAGTGACACATGCGAACAATATATAAATGAGTATAAAAGTGATAAAATATGACATTCTAACTCCTACTATATATAATTTTCTATTGAATTGTCCTATGTACATTACTGAACATGTAACATATATACATATAAATATTATTGAAAATAATCAACTCAGAAATATATAAAAAAACAATACATAAGTAATATCTATATAGTTTGAATATAAAATACATTACAGTATAGTGTGAAAGACATCACACAAATCTATAACTACCTATAAAAAACTAAATGTATACTAATATATTCTAATGTGAGTCCACATGGACCCAAATTACACTTTAATACTCTATAACGTTGTCAATCCATAGCTAATAAGGGTTTAATGGAGATGACATCATTCAGTCCTGGTGGATTAGAAGAATCCAAAAATACTTGCCACCAGTATTCTTTGTAGGACAGCAGTCCTTTAAAATCTCCCCCCTTAATGTCTATTAAAACACTGTCTACTATAGCAAAATTGAAATAGTGTCTATCACCACACTTTTTAATGTGTCTGTACAGTGCATTTTTTTCATCTTTGGTTTTGATACTGTATAAATGTGCATATATGCGCTTAAATTTCCTTTCAGTTTTTCCTATGTAAAAACTGGGGCATATCATGCATTTAGCCAAATATATGATCATTTTGCTGTTACAATTTCCCTGTTTAAACCTAATTCTTGTTTAAACCTAATTCTTGTTCTATTTACATTCTCTAATACAATACTATTTTCCTGAAATATTGTGTAACATTGATTACAATTTCCACATTTTTTACTATAAGTGTTATGAGACCCTATGTTCAAATTGCTTCTCTTTAAGTAGTTCTTAATATTATATCCCATCTTAAACACAAATTGTGGTCCAGTCTCTAACATTCTCACTAATTGTTCATCAATTGAAATGATGTTCCAGCTTTCTGTCATGATCTTCTTTACTTTACCCACATATGGTCCGTACTCAAGCACACATCTTTTGCCATATGATGAACTGTCAACCAAGATTTGATGGGTTGTTCCATCATTCGCCCCAACCTCATTGTTAGATCCCAACAGAGGTTTATATTTGCTTCCCCATTTCTTGATAGCTACTTGACTAACTCTAGCCATCATCTTAGCATCATACCCTCTGTCCTTGAACAAAGCCGTAATAAATGCTACTTCCTCTAGCATGTCATCATATGTAGAAGTCATCCTTATAGCACGAATAAGCTGCCCTTTGTAAATATTGGTGAATTTGCTCCTGGGATGATTACTGGTAAATTCTAAGTAGCTGTTAGAATATGTATTTTTTCTGTAAATTCTTGATTTCAATTCTGTTCCTACTTTTTGAACAAATGTGTCTAGTTATGGTACACCATATTCATTCCTAGATGAAGTGAATTTCAGATAGCTACTACTCTGATTTAAATAGTCTAAAAATTGATCCAGTATGATGCTACTACCTTTCCATAAGATATAAATGTCATCTAGGTATCGTGAATAATATTTGATATATTTCATATATACACTACTTAACACTTTAGTCTCCTCCCAGTCAAGCATAACCAGACTGGCGTATATGGGCGCACAAGCTGCTCCCATAGCTATGCCTCTGGTTTGCCTGAAAAGTTCACCCTCAAATTGGATGTAATTATGTTCTAATACCAAAGACATCATATCCAATAATAAACAAGCTTTGTCCCAGTCTAAAGCCGCATGTTTATGTATACTATTGGCAAATGCCTCTAGTCCTTCAATGTTGGGGATGCACGAAAATAGATCTATCACATCTATAGTGACAAAAAGCATGTCCTCACTCCAAGATAGGGTGGGATAATTTTTCAAAAATTCCCATGAGTCCTTGACCATATGTGGGATTTTTTTGTAGAAGTGTTTTAAATAGACATCAATAACTGAGCCCATTGGAAATGTTTTTGATTTACTCCCAGAAATGATTGGCCTAAATGGGGGGGGGGGGTTCTCTGTGTCTTTATGGACTTTGGGGATCCCAACTATAGATGCAAGCTTAGGATGTTCAACTTTAATAAAATTATAAGTGGCCATCGTTATTCTGTTGTCAATCAAAAATTCTTCCCGATGTAAATCAGTTCTTCTGTAGGCAATATTAATTTCATTCACAGACACAGTCTCATTATTCCCTGAATTATGCAATAAATCAAACAGTCTTGCAGTGTATGCTAAGTTGTCATATATAACTATACCACCCCCTTTGTCGGGTTTCATGACCCTAATATCCCTATCATTTCTCAATTCCTGTAGGACCTTATGTTCTTCTATAGATAAATTATAATTGGTCCTAATTCCACATATGTGGTTTTGTAACTTGTATCTGTTGTGTTACAGTCCTATCGTAAATAGAAATTATGGGATGCATGGGGGGC
Organism: Protopterus annectens; assembly: GCF_019279795.1. Classification (NCBI taxonomy): domain Eukaryota; kingdom Metazoa; phylum Chordata; order Ceratodontiformes; family Protopteridae; genus Protopterus; species Protopterus annectens. Next base: position 46,103,378 of record NC_056742.1, read on the forward strand.
ACAAATGTACTCTTCCTTTTCAAGCCTTTATGCAAAATGTCTTGATTGATACTTCTAGCTTTCTCTGAAGAGTCCTTAAATATAATACTGAGATTTAATTTTCTAATATATTTCTTGATTTCACTAGCACAGTCTACAAGCCTGAATTTTAAGGTAGGGATAAACTTCATCCCTTTAGAGAGTAAGTTGAAGTGTATAGTCTTCAATGAATAGTCTGTATAATTATAAATGTTGAAATTTTTATAACTATAAATTACGCCTTCTTTCTTGATACTCTCACTTATATGATCAGCCAAATTGTTATCTCGAATCAGTGTCCCCTTCCCCTCTTTTTTAATTAATTTCTCTTGTCCGTGACATACTGTTGGTGTCCCCGATTGTCCTGATGTATTTGCCTTCTCCAATTTTCCCATTTCCAATCTCTTTGTCTTCCCCTGCTCTCTAATTGAAAAAAATGTGATTGATTGTCCCTCTGATGTCCATAATAAGTGTTACCATGGTCAAACACCTTGTAAGAGGAATTATTGTGATGATTGTTATTCCCTTTGTATTTATCCCAAAGATACGCCCTACCCTTACTGTATTGTTCCATATCTCTACAAATTTTTTTTATTTTTGCAAATATGAACTTGTTTGATGGCATTGTCAGCCATGTTAAACTGTTTAACATAAAGTTTTTCCCATTGTGAAAACAATGTCATTTCTAATAATCTCATTTAACTCTTCCACTTCCTGCATAAGTTTAGCCAGTTTTTCATCATTAAATTTAATTAACATATGCATATATTTGAAACCACATTGGTCAAAAAACAAGTTAAACTGTTTTTCAATAGTATCAGTAATTTCTATCCCCATAGGGACTATTTTGTTTTCCATACATTTAGTCAAATATGCATTGTCGAATTTAATATTATTTATATTATTCAATTTCTTACCTAAAACAAAAATATTGTTCTTAAGTCTACCTGCAGGTACAGAAGATCTATGATTTTCGTATTCAATATTGTTGTTATCAAACATACAATTTTTGTCCAAAAATTTTTTTAAAAGATGTTTCGACTTCCCATTCATCATATCAGATGTAACTGGCACATCTGCAACAGTCCCATGTCTTTTATAAACACCGGCAGCTAAGTCAGTATGACCGTAGGACATGTGAGACATGACTCTCTTGGGTTTAGTACCCACTCGCTTAGCTTCTAGTTCTATGTCACCAAAAGACCAGTCAAATGTAAAATCCGAAGGACCAATCTTACTACTGCTCCTCTGGTCATTAGAATTATGCATAGCTGGTAGGTCTATCGATCTTTCACAGTCTCTACCAGTACCCTGGCCGTTTGGAATCCCAGGAGTGTATGAAGTAAAATTGGGAATGTCACCATTGTTGTCCAAAATATTACTAAGTACCCCTGGTACTCTAACATAAGTGGTGCCATTCGTATTAGCTACCGGAGACTCTGGTACCACTGTAACTTTGCCAGAGTCAAAACTGGTATTGCCAGAACCAGCAAAGAAAAAGAAATTTCCAAACTTAGTTAGTAATACTGAAAGCCTGCTGACTTCACCCCTCAGTTCCGCTAGCTCCGCCTGAACTCAGCCATCTCTCCACTTGGCAAACTGGGGGGAGTACATGGTGGGTCGTCTCGATCAGACTCCATGAGGACAGATTGTGAAAGTGATAAGAATTAAACATTCTTGAACTACAGAACAATTAACTGGTAAAGAATGTTAGCTACCTCTGTGTCTTGAGATGCTCTCCCTCAAAAGCAGTTCCAGATATTATCAAAAAATCTTGGCAAAGTCCACAGCAGCAATCCAGTAATTTTATTATACAAATACAGTGATAATCCAACAGTTAAGCGCTTTCACTTGCTTCACAGCAAACTTCATCAGAACGCTGAAAAATGAGCCTACTAACTTTTAAATAAACTTTTTGGCACCAAAACCAAACTGTTTGAATACTTTCCTTTAAAGAGATATTGCAACAATATGCCAAAATACAACTGGCGATAAACTGATGTCAATAGTTACATCTCAAATTATCATAATCACAAAAAATATATATGCATAAGCATATAAAATTAAAATGAAACTAAAATAACATTAAACATCCAATAAGTGACACATGCGAACAATATATAGATGAGTATAAAACTGATAAAATATGACATTCTAACTCCTACTATATAATTTTCTATTGAGTTGTCCTATGTACATTACTGAACATGTAACATATATAAATATAAATATTATTGAAAATAATCATCTCAGAAATATATAAAAAACAATGCATAAGTAATATCTATATAGTTTGAATATAAAATACATTATAGTATAGTGTGAAAGACATCACACAAATCTATAACTACCTATAAAAAACTAAACCCTTATTAGATATGGATTGACAACATTATACAGTATTCAAGTGTAATTTGGGTCCATGTGGACTCACATTAGACTATATTAGTATACATTTAGTTTTTTATAGGTAGTTATAGATTTGTGTGATGTCTTTCACACTATACTATAATGTATTTTATATTCAAACTATATAGATATTACTTATGTATTGTTTTTTATATATTTCTGAGTTGATTATTTTCAATAATATTTATATTTATATATTACATGTTCAGTAATGTACATAGGACAATTCAATAGAAAATTATATATAGTAGGAGTGAGAACATCATATTTTATCAGTTTTATACTCATTTATATATTGTTCGCATGTGTCACTTACTGAATGTTTAATTTAATTTTATTTTCATTTTAATTGTATATGCTTATGCATATATATTTTTTGTGATTATGATAATTTGAGATGTAAGTATTGACATCAGTTTATCGCCAGTTGTATTTTGACATATTATTGCAATATCTCTTTAAAGGAATGTATTCAAACAGTTTGGTTTTGGCGCCAAAAAGTTTTTAGTAGGCTCATTTTTCAACGTTCTGATTAAGCTTGCTGTGAAGCAAGTGAAAGTGCTTAACTGTTGAATTATCGCTGTATTTGTATAATAAAATGATTGGATTGCTGCTGTGGACTTTGCCGAGATTTTTTGATAATATCTGGAACTGCTTTTGAGGGAGAGCGTCTCAAGACACAGAGGTAGATAACGTTCTTTATCAGTTAATTTTTCTGTAGCTTAAGAATGTTTAATTCTTATCACTTTCAAAACCTTGTCATCACAATAAACAAAACATGCTGGAGGGATAGGTTTCTGACTCAGAGACTCCCCAGACCCTCGAATAGATTGCCCATACATGTCAAGCAGAGTGCCTCTTTGGCCCTCTTCAAAAGGAACCTTGACGATTGGATGGGAGAAAGGAAATTCACCCCGGGGATCACGTCCAGGGAAGTAAATAGTGTGGGAAGAAATAGCCAGTGAATTGTTATGGTTATGCTTGTATAGGCCTTAGGGCTGATAGCCTAGTATCAACCTATGAACCTATGAACTTAGCCTTTCAGAGTCCGAACAGACTTACACTAACAAAAAATCTTTTGTAATCTGCTTCCCTATTTTACCTTAAAGAATACCTTTGTTTCTTCAATATTTTTATTTTTTCCTTTCATTTTATTTTAATATTACACATTTTTCCAGTGTCATATGTAGTCATTTTACATCCATATATATTTTTGTACTTCTCAGTTTGACTGTGACTTAAAATGGCATCATTGTTACATGACATGCGATAAACACATTTAGCCTCAGTTCTGTACTTTTACATCAGTATAGTTGTAGATTATTTTATGTTTCCCTTCTGTCAGTATTTCTGTATCATTTCCAAATATTAGTTTATACAACCAGATGATCTATATAAACAGAAGATTTAGTTCCACTCACTAATTTGTTCAAAGCTTCTGGATTTAATCCAATGGATGGAATTCATTGTCCCACACTTCACAAATGCATAAAGGGAATTTGCTAATACCGATACTGTACCTGTATTTAAATTATCAATGAGATGCTGTTTTAAGAAGTTTTCAGCCTTCTTAAGCAAGTCCCAATCTAGTCTCACATATCTGAGTCAGCATAAACTGATATGAAGAGCTTAAGTGCAAAAATGTCCTTATTGTTCTCAACATGCTTCACATGTATATAACATCATAATGCTATTGTCTATTTTCAGCAGAAGGTAGTAACCACAGAGTTGCCTGAGTCTGTTAAGAATTTTCCACATGATTCTTTGCTGTTTATACCTCAGTGCTGCTGGCTAGCAGCTTATCAAAGCCTTTACATTGAATTCACCCAAAGGTGTCTTTAAATGGAGACACAATTGTGGCTTTTATAAGGGTGAAGTGGGGACAGATGGAATAGTCAGAGCAGATAAGGAAAAGAGAAAATGGACATACTAAGAGGGGTTGTGCTGTAGGAGGTAGTTTTTGTTTGTTTGTTTGTTTGTTTATCATTTTCCAAACAGTTTTTAATAAGGGAAGTTGGTAAAGAAAGAAGTGCAAAATGGATAGGAGTGAGTGGGTTAGGTAAGAGTGTAGGGCATTTTTTGAAAAGAGCATGAAGGATAGAAAAGACAAGAACAGAATATTGACCTGAAAATTTAATAAGGAATCAAGAAATACAGATAGTAGACAGACAAAAAAGAGGATGGTGAAGATCGCCTCTTACTTGGTATCCTATGGTTCTGGGGAGCCTCGTTTATTCCTCTGCCCTGTCCTGATGGTCCTAGATGGGATGATGTGGAGGTTGAGGCCTTCAAAAGTCAGAGCCAGCATTGACAGAAAGTCTTTTACCTATTGTAGTAGACTTGTACATGGGCCTCACTTCCTCACCACTGCCCAGTTAACTGTAACCTTTACCAGGCCCTGAAAGCCAAAATCCTAGCTTTGTAGACTGTCATGGAGCATGGAGCCCACAGTGATGTAGTCATGACTCCTATCCTGTGATGTGGTCCCCAGGTTGGTGGAGAGAGAGTGATGGAAATCTCTTGCTAACTTGGGTTGGCTGTGATCATAGTACCCAGGTATTACTGGACCTGTAGAATACTGAATAAAATGACGTAGGTACAAATGCCATTATTTCAATGTTAAACTGCCACTAAATGTATTGTGAACTAATTATTTTAAAAGTAAATATTTTCAAGTACTGATTTGGGTTCAGATCTTTTAGCTCTACAAAAGTTCAGCTTTGTAATATTAAATTTACTATAGCTATATACATTTTTACAATATAATTCCGTGTCTATTACAGACAACTTAACTCTAGCAATAAGTATGATAGCCTGATGGGTTGCAGTCTGTGGTTAAATGATTACTCGGTGTCATTTTAGCTTTATTTTATTTGGAGATTTTTGTTTCCTCCTTGATGGTAAACCGTATTTATGGGTATACAGAACCAGCATCTCTTGTCCCTGCGGATACCTCTAGTAATGTTACTCAACTGTTTTTTATAACTGTTACAATATGAGAAAAAAAGAGAAAAAGCAGATATTATCAACCTAAGTACATGTGCATTGTACTTTGATGGACTCCCATATCTAAAGTAATTTGCAGTTTCCCCATATACCTATTGTTAGGCAAAATAGCTTTACAATTTTGGCTGTGTAAACCCTTTTATCTTGGTAGACCAGTCAGCATAATGATTAAACACTTTTTCTTCCATGCACAAGGTTCAATCCTAACCTCTGGCCAATTCCTGTATGTAGTTTGAACGTTCTCCGTGTGACTCTGTGTTTTCTCCCAAAAACACATTGCATGTAAACAGCAGCCCAGACTTTAGATGGTGACTACAGGGGGAAGACTTGTATAGGCCAAACTCTTTGGGCATTAATTGTGATGTACAGTATCCTCTACATAGGAGAAAACTGACCACAGACTGTGCACCTCGTAAGGGCTAGCCACTTGATGGTGTAAAATATTCCTGTTGATGATTCTGTCATGCTAATGTATGTAACCCCTTTATCCTGCATTCCTCCATTACATTTTTTTAGCAAATGAAATGTGTAACTCTGAAATGAAATGTTCTACAGCATGAGCCATAGATAAATAGTTATGTTTAAATTCTGGAGATAAAGAAGGGAAGGTATCCAAGTTGCAGGGTAAAGATGCTATCTATGTCTATGGTAAAGTAAGGGAGTACTTTGCATATGAAAATAAATTGCAACAGGTAGTACTGAATGTGTGCAATTTATGCATTCAGGTGTGGACTGACCAAAGTAATGATCTTTTTGAGAAAACTTTACTGCTATGACAACCTTAGCAGACAGTTTCTTGAAGGCCATGGTCTTGAAGGTGGTGTCGTGCCTTTAAACTTCTTTTTAATGTCCAGTCAACAGTGTACAAGTTGGCAAAATACACACTCCCACCACCAAAAAAATTATATATATGCCATCTTCAAGGTTGAACCAAGTACAACAAGAAAGAAATTTGTCACACCAATGAAATTATCGTCAGTATGCATTCCAGAAATGCACCAGAAACAAAATGAGCTGTCAGCAATCCATTAAGGGAGAAATCTCCCACATGAATGCACTTACTGTTAGCATGTGGCAGAAACAGTGATCCTTTAAAGTATCATGGCCTTTTTTAACTGGTTGTCCAAAAGTTGCCAGTGATCCTTATAGGTCTACAGCACTAGTATGTATTTGCTACTGTTGATATACACAACTTTGATAATAGCATAGACTGAAAGCATTCTAAAAGGTTCTATACCTTTCAGGTGTATACATCTCTTATATACTACTATAATACAGAAGAAAAGGAGTGCTTGGTTTAGGACTTTGGCCTCCACTGTTGGACCTGTGACATCCACTGGGACAGCTGCACCCATCTGTCTCTGCAGGTTATTGTGCATGCACCTGCATTGCTCTTGGGAGAGTGGAATACCTGTGAATGAAGAGAGGTGATTCCCCAAGCCCTTCCACGTCAGTCTTCTTCTATGAGCCACCAGCAGCAGCACCCTCCAATTTTTACAGGTATGTTGCATTCATCTGGTGAAGACTTTTTTTCTCCTTTTCTAATGGGACATGACCCTGAGCCTTTATGGGGTCCATCTTATTTCTGCCATACTGGAATTGGAAAGAAGAGGTAAGTATGAAACTGAGAATACTAGGGTGTGGACAATAACCACCAAGGTACAGCATCACTCTGTCTGCTCCCTTACACCCTGGTGGGCCTTCCCTGGGTAGAAAAAATGGGTGCATTCTATAATTACTTCCACATGTGGCAACATGTTGTCATTAGGGTGGGAGTCCTGCAGTGCACATATATTCATTCACAGCAGTATAAACTCACCAATGCCAATAAAAGGAACTTGCATATAAGCACACTGATGCAATTCATCGAATTAAGCACAACAAAATCTAATTTACATAAGAACTTATCAGACGTTTTGCAGTTCACCATTTTAGCAGCTGCTGGGCTTTGTGTTCATGGAAATGTTGAAGTCAAGTGCAAATTAAATAAAAAGATGAAAACAGGCCTTTTTAGTTTTAAATTATCGGAAACATCCTTGGGGGAATAAAAAAATAAATAACAATGAAAAAAATAGAAAACAAAAATAAAGACAATCCCCCGGATTTACTATTCCTCTGTGTAGGACTAGAATAGTCCTGCATGGAGGTGGCCATTTAGGAGCAGGATGGCAGCGCGCCATGCATAGTAATGAGGTGCTCTGCCTGAGCTCCTAGTCTTACACGGAGCATGTAAGAGTGCAGGGGGTGTGTCTAAGAGCAGAGCTCTCAGAATATACAAGTCCCCGCAACGAAGAACAGCAGAAAGGGGTCAGAAATGAGCAAGACCCCTCATAGGTGTCAGCATATCCTCACCAACAGTCCCCCTTGTGTACAACAGCAACAGTATACATAAATTAAATGAAGAGACCCTTTATTTTATTTTTTTATAAAAATCCAATTAAAGCTAAGTGTAGGTGCGTGGGTGTACACATTGCTTAGCTATGGTTAATGCAGCTTAAATGGCTGAGAGGATAACAAGGAAGATATATGCAAATGAAGCAGCATAGCAATAGTGTACTGGGCAGAACATTTGCCTTACGAGCAGGCATTCCCAGTTTGCATCCCACTGCAGCACATTCCATTTTCCATGGCAAAGCACGTTATGATCAATATTTATGCTGCAAAACCCACTAAATAACATATTTTTATGAACTGGAGTACTGCAGTAAATGCACATGTGAGGTGTCAGTGTCATAATGAATAAAGCACTAGTAAGCAGGTTTAAGCACCAATAAGCAGTAGTAAGCATTATTAAGCAGTAGTAAATGAGTTTAACCCTGTTTGCACAGTTGTAAGCAATGCCTACACTTGTTAAGCAATTCTGAAGTTAACTCTCTGTAAGAAGATGTAATGGCAGGTTAGTAGTGCTTACCATCGAGCAAATCCGCACAAACATGCTTACAAATGCTTAAACATGCCTTACTCACTCTGTATCCAATGGCCCTTGTTCTGCCCATCAACAAAATAAACAGCCATGTAGGTTTTGAACCCAGGACCCTATATATCGTGGTCACAGTAGTTAACCACCAAGCCATCAAAGAAGTACAGAAGAATGAGGTATCAGCAAACAAGTCTTCACCGTAGTAAAACCAAACTGAAACTGGGAAAGGAATCAGTATACAGACATATATGCCTTAACCCACTACATAGCATAAATATGTGAACCAGAGTACAGCAGTAAGGCCAGACATCAGGTGTAATTGTAATAGAGTGTTGAAGTCCCCAATAAAACCCAAGGATCCCACACAGTGTACGCACATATGAATCATGAATACCAAGCATACATATAAGCTGTAATGAATAATAACACAATGTGAAAAAGGAATTATAATGCAAAGTCTAATGTAAGCAATGCTAAGTACTGCACAGGCCAGCTTAGGAGGTGTAAGCAATGTGTAGGCCAGCTAACTCAATGTGCCCAGTGTTATATCCCTTTAAATAATGCCAACGCTAGGTAAGCAGGTTTGCCCATACTCAGTCTTTTCAAAACTGGCCAATCATGGAAAGTGCGGGAAATCGGCCCTACTTAAACCCAAGAGGCGGGAATACATCTCATAACTGGTTGTAGCTTCTCCTTGCAGGCACAATGGCAGTAAGGGGAGAAAATGTGCGCTTCGGGGCGCGGCGCTGCTGCATCCAGGAGTCCAAGGTCATGGCAGATCTCCTTGTCAAAGACCATGATCAGAGACTGCTGCAGGGCCAGTACCAGGGCTCCCAATAAAAGGCGGATGCCTGGGACCATCTCGCCAGCAACCTCACCAGTGCCATTGGCATACCCCAAACTGGTGACAAGGTCAGGGATCCCTATACTGACATGAAGCGGTGTAAGGGATACCTCTTGGAGGAGTGGCTCCAAGAGGCTAGAGCGGCAGGGAATGTTCCAATCGTGTGTAAGTATCACTCCACTATGTGTGTAATAATTGCCAGCTTAGGTATATCATGGATAGGTATGGCTAAATATTCTGCTTATGCCCCCCACAGCTGCAGTGGAGCAGCCTGCGAACCAGGAGGCCCATGTCAGTTGCCTGGCGAGGTTGCAATGCGAGGCAGGTCAGTAATACTCATGCAATTACTGTCATAGGAAATAAAACTAAAAGTAGTAGTAAATTAATTGCCTGAATAAAACCTGTACTGTTCAAGACAAGTACTGCATACACTATAACTGCTGGACTGCATGTGTATATGCTGGTATCATATGGTAATGTAGATTAGCAATCATGTAATAGTACTGTAGTATTAAGCACTGTTATGCACACTGTGCACCATAAAATGAATGTGTAGGAATGCCTGTATATGACAGGTGTAATCCCCAGAGGCCATTTAGTGCAAATGAGAGACACAGACAGAAAACAGGGAACATGCAGACGACAAAACTGAATAGCACATGCAACTGATATGTAAACTGTTGCTTTTTTAGCACACACAGCCATGGTTCAAATCCTGCCAGTGGTAGTATTCTGTATACAGAATCATACCCCACAACTGTGCAGAAATGTCCAGAATGTCCAGTAAAGTGGCCCATATCTGTTGCTTATCAACCTGTTCCCCTAGGAAATCAGTGGGATGATCCCAGACGTATAGGCAGCAAACAAAAAATACAACTGATTGACACATCTGTGGGAACAAAGCTGGCACACTAGCAACTCCACAATATGTTATGAGACTAAGAAACCAAGTATGTCCCATTTACACCCCAACTTGTCTAGCAGTGGTCAGAGTGTGTACAGTAACAGACTGAGATGTATGTGCATAATAGTAATGTGGAATCTGGTACTGTGTGTGGGAACATTCAGGTAGTGCTAATAAACATTTCTCCCACAGGTTTGTCAGATACCAACACTGTGCCTAGTAATACAAGAATGATACCCAGTACTGGTACTGTTTACATTGGTATTGTATGGCAGTGCGACTGATGCAGTTGCTCTGAATAAGGAGGTATTGCACATCACTGTCACCCACACTGTCTTACAACATATAACAGTCTAGGAAATCTGTATAAGAGTGTTGTAATACAAGGTCAGAATGCAAAAGCACAGGGGATTAATAAGATAGAAAACAGATAGGAGATATACAGCAATATCTATATAGCAGACACAACTGTGATGGACAGTGTTTAAGTTGTAGCAGCAATGGTCTGAATCCTGGGAGTGGATGTAGGCTCCATACAGAATCATACCCCACAACTGTACAGATGAGGCCAGAATGTCCAGTATATGGGCCCATATCTGCTGCCTGTCCCCCTGGTAATTCTGTGGGATGATCCCAGATGGTTAGCCAGCAAACAGGGAATACAAATGATTGTCAAACACCTATGAGAAAAAACATGTCACTGTAGCAGTCCCCGAAACTGTTAGGAGAGTAATATTTCAAGTATGTCCTGTCTACACTCCCATGTTGTCAAGCTGTGACCAGAGTGTGTACAGTAACAGAGTGAGACGTATGTGCATAATACTAATGTGTAATCTGGAAGTTTGTGTGGCAACAGTCAGGTAGTGCTAACAAACATTGCTCCCACAGGTACATTGGGTATGAACACTGTGCTGAAAAATACAGACCATTATAACCTGTACTGGTACTGTTCACTCTGGTATTGTAGGGAATTGTGAGTGTTGCAGTTTCTCTAAATAATTATCACTGATCACTGTCACCCACACTGTGCTACAGAATATAACTGTGTAGGAAAGCATGTATGTGTGAGTGTCAGGCCACTAAAGGTGGAAGAGGGCAATATTCTAGGCATGTCCCGGCACACCAGCATGTAGTCAATACATGGCCAGAGTCTGTGCAGAAAGAGTTGGATAGCTATGTGCACAACATCAATCTGGAATCTGGGAGTATGTGTAGAAACAGTTAGTTAGTGTTAAACATTCCCTCCACAGGTATACCAGGTAAGAGGTGTATACTGCAGGTAAAACCAGATCATGTGTAAAGATGACAGCAGCCATATCACTGTCCAATCTAAGGCTATAAGGTAGTGTAGTAAGACTTGTAAGGTACAGATAACAGCACTGACTAGGAAAGTAAGGTGGACTGCAGGAATATACTAGTTGTTAATTGACATCTTTCTACTCCCCCACCATATCTCCTACAATAATCAACATACCCACCCCAACTGTAATGTCACCTATGCTCTGATACTGTCCAATTGTTTGATAAATATAATAATGGTTCTCATGCATGTGCTATATTGAATTATTCCAACATTGTTTGCATGGTGCCATCAATGTACCTGATGCTGTTCTTATTACCACTGTGGTCCCATATATGCATGTGTTCTCTTTGCTATGCAACTGTAAAATATCTGGTGTCTGGGTTAATGGGAATATCTATGCATGCTGTTATACCTAACCGTGGAATGTATTGACTATTACTAACCCACATATGATGATGAAATCTAAACACTATAGCGCGCTTGGGAAGGCCGGTTCCAGCGGACCCACCTGTCCCACCTCAGCTGGCCGTGGCACTGGGCACCAGCATGTCTGGGGCACAACCCAGGACCTCCCTTTCCGATGGTCTTGCACCACCTTTGGGTGGAATCATCTCAGGGGATTGGGCTCGCTCCCCCCTGCGAGTGGGTGAGGACAGGAACCTATCACCCATCTCCAGGTCAGGATTGTGGTGCGTAGAGAGATCAACTAGCAGTTTGGTGATCTTCTAGGCCAGCTTGAGGACCGTGTGTCGTGATTAGAGAGTCATCCAGCTTTGCAACTCAGCCCCCAGTACAGCTACCTTCGGGGCTGGTATGGTGCAGTGGTGACTTTCCATGGGTGGGGACCTGATTCCCACTGTTTCCACTATGGGGCTCATGGGCTTTTGATTTCCCAACAACCCTCCTCATCAAGGTGTTTACCCCCCAAGTGTCATATACCGCCCCTGTATGCATCTTGTTTGTCTTGTCTGTTAACCTACCCAACCTACCTCCCCAAATATACCTACAACCCCTCCCAACATGCCACTCTCACCTGAAAAAAAAGGGCAATCTGTTCCCACAAAAAAAATCTCGCCCCATACATAGCTGCCCATTTTGCACGTGTCCATTGGGTACATGTAATCCGGTCTAATTGGCATCACAACTTATTTTTGTTGTCCCCTCCCAGGGGTTTGAGTCTCCAAATCTACATCCAATGGGCAGCTAAGGACCTTCCCTACACTTTTCCTGCACATCCCTGGCTATTTTCCCTACTATCTTTCCCTCTTTGTGCCCCTTTTTCACCACTTTCCTATCAACCACTTTTTCTTTTCTTTTAAAGAAGTTATAGCGGGGGTAAGAGGGAGTAAGCACTTTTAAACCTCAGTAAGTAGGTTTAAGCCACAGGGGTAAGCAATGCCTACACAGGTTAATCAATTTAGAAGCTAACTGAGTATAAGAAACTGTAACCGGAAGTTAGTGCTTACCACCGCGCAAACCCACTTACAACTGCTTTAAAGTGCCTTAATCACTCTGTATCCAACGGACCGTGTTCTGCCCATCAACAAAACAAACAGCCTCTGCAAGGCTCAAGCCCAGAACCCTGCACACCATAGTCAAAGTGATTTGCCACTAAGCCATGTCAGATATACATAACCCTGATGTTTTCAAAAACATATCATCCAGTCCAGTCATTCAACAGTACAGAGAATGTATTCCAACATTTAGATGTATGTGTAAATATATCAATATCTAAACAGATACAACATATATATATATATATATATATATATATATATATATATATATATATATATATATATATATATACATATATAAATGTATATACATGCAAATGCCTACATCTATAGATATATATGTCTACACCTATATGTCTAAATATACACAGCAAGCTACATATATTTAAGCCAATATATAACTATGCAGGTATATACAGACATAGTTATATGTATATATATATATATATAAATAAGCAGATATATATATATATATATAGGTATATATGGACATACATCTGTAGATAAGGATGGGAAAATAACTAAAACATATATGTCCACATGCACCGTTAATGGGGTTGAGATGCCCTAAACAATATACGTCTTGTACGAATAGGTATACCCCCCACACCCAAACGCATCCTCCCTGCAATACACTACCAAGTGCTGCAGATCCCGTACCCAGGAACTGACACGACATGGGCACAAGATGTTAATAGGAAATGTACAATGTGTAAGCTATCAACATCCCCAGGATACATATACACAAACACATATATGCAGATACATATATATCTATATATATCTATATATATATCTATATATATATATATATATATATACATATATATATATATATATATATATATATATATATATATATATATATATATATATATATATATATATATATATATATATATATATATATATATATATATATATATATATATATATATATATATATATATATATATATATATATATATATATATATATATATATATATATATATATATAGATAGGTTCATAGGTTCATACTAGGCTATCTGCTCTGGGGCAATTATAAGCCTAGCCCGATTTTGTTTGGCTTACGCCACCCCTTGATTTGAGTATACTGTGCCCTTTTAAAGGTTTAGTTTGCTGTGCCTCTGTCTAATAGTGACACGGAAGTAATCCCCAGGACAAACCTATGATCCCCCATCCACTCATCAAGATTCTTCTTGAAGAGATTCAGTGAGGTGCTCTGCCTAACATGAATTGGAATTCTGTTCCAGAGTAAAGGGAGCCTCTGGGTTATGAATCTGTCCCTCCAGCAAGTTCTATTTATTTCAGTGCTGAGGTTCAAGTCCCTCGAGCGTGTGGCTCTAAGGGATTTAGATTTACTGAAGTGGAGCATGCCCATTAATTCTGGATTGGACATAGCTTTATATGTCAGGCATAGATCGCCTCGAAGTAGGCTGTATGCAACTGAGTAGAGCTGGAGTTTTTTAACCGAGCAGCATATGGCATCTGTTTGAGTTCCTTGATCCTCTTGGTGAGTTATTTTGGGTTCTGTCTAATTGCTGCAGGTGTCGGGTAAGGTACATCCCAAAAGGGGCATTGTAGTCTACGATGGGCCTGATGAGGGATGAATAAAGGGGCACGATTGCCTCTCTTGATCTAGATGTGAATCCTTTCATGATGAGGTGGGCTATGTAAAAGGTCTTTCTAACCACTTTGGCAATGTGGTTGTCAAAGGAGAGATTGCTATCAACTTGGGTCCCCAGATCCCTAATTCCTTTCTCTGTACTTAATGGGTTACCACCTATGTGGTAATTTGTGGGCACATTGTTTTTGCCAAAGGGTATGACTATACACTTTTTGGCATTTAGCTTTAGACCATGGCTCTGGCACCAGTTATCCATCTCTGCGAGACCTTTTTGAAGGATGTTTGTGTCAGTTGGAGAGTTGATTATGGTGCCTAGTTTGCAGTCATCTGTGAACTTGGTGAGACATAGTCCTCCCACGTTGGCCTGTACCTCGGAAAAGTATATACTGAACAAGAGCGGTCCCAGGACAGAACCTAGTGGGACACCACTTTTAACCGGTTTCGAGTCTGACATGGCTCCAGCAACTCTCACTCTGTGAGTTCTGTCTTTGAGCCAGTTTGCGACCCATCTTGTGACATAGGGGTTTATATTTAAGCTGGATAGCTTATCTATGATGCCCGAGTGGGGTATTGTGTCATATGCCTTTGCTAGGTCCAGATAGACTGTGTGGACTACCTTCCCTTCATCTATGGCTTTGGTGACTGTTTTGAAGAAGTCAACCAGGTTCAAAAGGCAGGATCTGCCCTTGACGAAGCCGAACTGGGTAGGATCTAGTGTCTGTAGGTCCCAAATGTCTTTGTTTATGAGCTCCATGATGATCCTCTCCATAACCTTGCATACTAAGCTAGTCAGGCTTATGGGGCGATAGTTTCCAGGGTCCGTAGAGGCTCCACCTTTGTGGAGTGGGACCACTGTTGCTGTACGCCATTCTGTGGGCACATATCCTGTAGTGAGGCTGAGATTGTACAGCTGTTTTATTTGAGGGATTAGTTCTTCTTGGAGTTCATGTAGGACACAACCCGGGACGCCATCTGGTCCCATGGAAGCAGTGTTTTTTGCTTTGGAGAGTGCAGCCTTCACCTGAGCATCAGAGAATTTTGGGAGGCGGCCCTCTGCCGGGATAGATACTTGCTCTTTTTTTGGGGGGGAGGGGGTGGAGAAGTTTGCACTGGACCTGTCTGCCAGGATATTGGCGATGTCACATGTTCAGTGTATTTTTTGTCATTTAGAATCAACTCAGAACAAGTCTGGGAGTTGCATCCCAGGTTCCTAACGTAACTGAAAAAAGCCTTATGATTGTCTTTAGTGTCCTGAGCAATTTTTCTCTCGAAGCTGGCCTTAGAGGATTTTATGAGGGATCGTAATTTTTTGCTAGTACTGATCAGAGATGCCTTCCCTATTAGGGATTTTGCTCTATCATGCAGTATCTTCCTCCTTCTGTTGTACAGTTTATTTATGGCTGGGGTCCACCAGACTGGACGCCTGCCTTTGGATGTTTGGGTTTTGGTTTTGTTTGGGATAGCATGATCCATGCATTCCTGGAGATGTCCGTAGAATGCGTTTATATAGGATTCTGCAGTTTGGGCCATAGTTTCCACTGGCCCTGGGGCCTTGAAGAATTCCACTTCGGTTTTGAGAAGTGAGAAGTTCACTTTTGAGAAGTTTTTCACTGTGGTTTTCTGGGCTGGGTGTGGGGTCGGGATGTGGACATCCAGTGAAATTAATTTATGGTCTGATCTTACCAATGAGGGATATACTTCAGGTGTGAAGCATAGAGTCCCTGTGATGGTAATGATCAGGTCTAGTATGTTATCCCCTCTTGTGGGAGTGGTGACTAGTTGTTCCATAGCATTTGAGTTTATAATTTCCAGGAACCTTTGGGCTAAGGTGCTGGGGCTTGAGTAGTGCTCCCAGTCTATGTTTGGGTAGTTAAAGTCACCCAATATAATGGTGTTCGGAGAGATCTTCATGTTCTCCAATGTTTTCAGGAAAGCCGAGTGGGATTCCTGACTTTGAGAGGGTGGTCTGTAGGATGCTGTAAACTGAAAAGCAGTCTTGCCCACTGTTAGTTGCACATGGATGGTCTCCGATACTTCGTGCAATGCCACTAACCTGGAGGTGTGGATATCCTTGATAAATATGGACACTCCCCCTCCTTTTGTGGTTCGGTCCAGGTTTTGGCGCCGAAAAGCATGATATGAGGTATAACCTGGTAGTGCTGGGGTGCTCTCTGGAGCCTTGAACCAGGTTTCTGTCACTGCACAGATATCGATGTTCTCCATACTAAGGAGAGCTTTGAGTGCGTGCATCTTGAGGTTAAGACTTCTGGCATTTAAGCAGCATTACCCTTAGTTTCTTGTTTCTTGTGCTGTCTATGGAGGTGGGTTTGACTTTTGAGCCTTGCCTAAAAAAGGCACTATGGGGGTGGCAAGAGCCTTTGCCAATATCCGAAAGCCCAATGGTGACAGGTGCAAGCCGTCCCTAGCGAAGCAACGTGGCTTGTCGAGCATGTCATCCCAGGCTGACAGACACTGGATCCCCTTAGAATGACACCAAAATTTTAGCCAATTGTTAAAATCGATCATTTTGTCTTTGTACTGTGACATCATACTAGGTGAGGGTAAGATGCTGCTCAAGGTCAGGGTCATACCGGCCTGGGCTACATGATCAGAGAGCTCCTCTATGTCTCTTTTCATGTAGTCCAGGGAGGTACATCTCAGGTCATTCACACCAGCATGTACAATGACTGAGTCATATTTGTATTTGCTTTGGAGTGACCTGAGTGCTTGCGTTATGTGGCGGATCCTAGCGCCCGACAGGCAGCTCACTGTGACCTTCTGTTTATTTAGCCTGGTGAGCAGGACGTCAGTGTGTCTGACAATAGAGACACCTATTACAGGAGTATCAGGTGTGTTATTCAGCCTTAAGGGCTGTGGCTGCTTGGCACACTGACTTTGTGGGCTATGTGTTGTGCGTGTTTTGTTTTGGGGTAGCGTTTGCTTGGATGTTTGCTTTGGAGGTCTCTGTTGCTTAGGTAGATTTTTATTTAGAGCCTCTGAGTATGTTTTTATGTATTTATGTGTTTGGTTCGCTGATGTGGTGGGACTATGTGATACTGGAGTCGTGTTGTGTGAGGTTACCTTCTCCTCCTGAAAGGTTTCACCAGTTTTGAGATGAGAGAGCTCAGCCTCCAGTGTGGCTATATGGTTGCATCTCTTACATATATTTGAACCTGTTTGGAGGAGGAGAGGGTTTTCCGTGTACATAAGACAGTTGTAACATTGCCTCAAAATTCCCAGATTCACCAGCTGGACTGGAGAGGAAACCATTGACTGACCTCTGGACATGCTAGAGTAATATAGGGAAACTGAATTAAGACGGATAAATAGGGGACAAGGTAATCTTAGAGAGTATAAGAGTAAGTAGTGCTTATGGTTTTATATTGCTAACTTGTAAGATTACTTATTTGGACCAGTGAAGGGCCTTAAAATGAGAATATGGTGTTTAAATTGAGAGATAGAGCAGTTCTAAGGGAAAAAGTGAAGAGCAGACTTTGTGGAGCCAGGAATAGTTTAAACCCAATTAGGCGGCACTGCCCTTTGTTGCGCTATGCACAAAAACACGCAAAACAGGGATTTAAGAGAGGAAGATCATGGAGTTAGGAATTGACCCAAAATGGGCAATAAAACTACAGTTTCAAGTCAGTAACCACTCCCACAGGGGCAGGCAGGCTGCTCAATGTTTATCACTGCCACTGATGAACAGAGAGACTTCCCTTTAGCCCAAGCAAAAAATGGCCTACAAGAAACTTACAAACAGCTCAGAACAGCAAGCCTGTAACTGAACTTTTTTAAATCTCAGAAAAGTGGGAAAAAAAGCAAGATTTTTTTGTTTTTTTGTTTTTTTCAGAGATAGCAGAGGTTCACAAGTATCTGCATGTGACTACACATACACATGCAGAGATATGTACAGTAAGATACATATGTAGAAGGTGCACACAATATGGAACAGCCACTATGCCTACAGTTAACATCTTAACAGCTGGACACTGTGTGAGGCACCCATACAAATGACAATTTTTGCCTGCAACATATACCCACAGAGAGGTCATAGGATATAACACCGCACACAGGTTTGCATAAATGGAAAACCTTTATTTGTGTACTTTTATAGTTTTATATGCCATGCCATATAGCTGTTCAGACACTGACATTCATATAAACAGAGCAATGCAACTGTGAAACAGTTATACTAATACAGTAGTCTGGAAAGGTTCACAACTGTTGCTGTCCAGGCCAAGCCCTTCAAATAGCACAATAGTAAAGACAGACTGGGCCACAGGATACCAAACAATCAACAGTAAGTAATGCAGTTGTATAGTTCCACAACCTCTATCTACACTCTATACACAATCACTAGGTAATAAGACTTCAGCTAACCAAATGGGATGAAACTGTTACAAAACAAGGCATAACTGATGCCATCACAACCACACTGACAAACAGAACATTCTGTATGGCAGGAGGCAGCAGGCCTGCACTAACCCAATTTATGTAACTAATGTAAATATAGATGAATTGTACGGTACTGTACATCCAGATACCTTAAGGCAGCTCACCCCTCATACCCCCACATTTTGTAACAACATCGGTTATTTATGGTGCATCCCTCTAGACTCAATAATACAGGCCCATATACCACTGTTACATACACTGGCCTCTGGAGTGCATAAGGGCACATATGTATTGTGTAGGTGAGGTCCACACATATATGGCCCCAGCCCCACCGTATGTGTGTGGGATACAACAGCAGTGGACTGATGGCAGGAATGGCAGCATGATATACTCACAGCCCACTACAGAACAACCCCTGACAGCATGTGATATGTGCAAAGCTTGGTATGTAGCTGGAGGACAGAGGCTGGAACACACGCCCATATGTGGAAAACTGATGCCATACACTAAGTAAGTTGCTGGTGTTACAGGATAGTCTACAACATGCCCTTAGTCAGGGATTTGAGGTTAGAAACATAAATGGATGTAGTCATGTACTGATAACACTCAACACACACACACTTCCAGTGAAATATCTGACACAGGACTTGTGTGGTGGACAGACCAAACATGATAGGCACACCTCTGGCCAACAAGAGGATAGGCCCACAGTTGAGAGCTATGCAGACAGACTGCATTCCAAGGAAAACTAGTATGTACACACACACCCTCTAACACCAGTACTATACAACGCATAACGCAACTCTACTCACACTCTGTCTGTAGTTCTAGAACCTCCTACAAATATGTAGCTGGCCTCAGTGTGCCGGTTCTCCTGTAAAAGGTATTGCTACCTGCTGTCTGCAACCATGATGCCCACACACAGGAAGGATGCCCATCACACAGGAAAAGTAAAGAGACCATGCCCACATTATGTACGGATTTATAGTAGGTGGTTGCCATGACAGTGGCAATTGAAAGTACTACACAGCAAGCTGCATGCAGTTATCAAGTGGAGGACACTGATTGGTGCAGAGGCCATCACCTGATCATGTGCGTCACCTACTAAAGCCATGCTGCAATCTATTCAAAGTAGCTCAATCCATTTACTGGAGAGAGAGAGAGAGAGACAGAGGCAGAGAGAGATAGAGAGAGAGACAGAGAGAGAGAGAGAGACATACACAGAGACAGAGAGAGAGGCAGAGAGAGAGAGAGAGAAAGAGAGACAGAGACGTAGAGAGACAGACAGAGCGAGAGAGAGACAGAGATAGAGAGACAGAGAGACAGAGAGTGAGAGAGATGGAGACAGAGAGAGATAGAGACAGTGAGAGAGAGAGAGAGAGAGACAGAGAGACAGAGACAGACAGACACAGAGAGAGAGAGAGAGACAGAAGGAGAGACAGAGAGAGAGAGAAAGACAAAGACAGAGAGGCAGAGACAGAGACAGTGAGAGAGACAGAGATACAGAGACAGAGACAGAGAGACAGAGAGTGAGAACGAGACAGAGAGAGCGAGAACGAGACAGAGAGAGCGAGAACGAGACAGAGAGAGCGAGAACGAGACAGAGAGAGAAAGAGAGACAGAGAGACAGAGAGATAGAGAGACAGAGAGACAGAGAGACAGAGACACAGAGAGAGAGAGAGACAGAGACAGAGACAGAGAGACAGGAAGAGACATAGAGAGAGAGACAGAGACAGCGAGAGAGAGACAGCGAGAGAGAGAGACAGCGAGAGAGAGAGACAGCGAGAGAGAGAGACAGCGAGAGAGAGAGACAGCGAGAGAGACAGCGAGAGAGACAGCGAGAGAGACAGCGAGAGAGACAGAGAGAGACCGAGACAGAGAGAGACAGAGAGTGACAGAGAGACAGAGAGAGAGAGAGACAGACAGACAGAAAAGAGAAAGAAAGACAAAATACTTAAAAAAAAAGCCTAAAGCAAAAGCATTCAGCCGGCATTCATTCATCAAGACATCATTCCCACAACAGGTATGTGAAGTATATATACATATAATAGAATGTAGTACCTGGTCTATAATAATGGGATAGATGATGTGGAATGATTTATATATGTCATCAGGTGTTGTGAGGATGTTCAACTGAACAACTGCTATGGACAATAGTGTCTGTCCCTGTGGGTAGTGGGCCATAGCCGTCAACTGTGCAGGTCAGCACTGACTGACAAGATGTAAGCCATCATAATGTGTGTTGTGTAATAGGAAGTATGTATATTATGTGGCCAATAGCTGGTGGTGGAAGTAATGCCATTATGATGGACACATGGGGCCCATGGCCCATCACTGGCAGGATACTCAGGTTAATCTTTAATGTAGCATACCAGAATGCCATAGGTGTGCAATAGGGTTACCTGCAATCGGGTCCTACATATACCCCCCTAATGTCAGGCCATGTCCATATGTGGCACCTGTCTGTGTTGTAGCAAGGTAGAACATTGCAGCTATGCAGTAAGGTGTTGTGAGATTGTGGAGCTGATGTCTGAATGTACCCCACATAGGTATGCATATGTGTACCTATGTCACATATGTAATTCTTCTTCTTCTTCTTTTTTTCCCAGTTAGGGGTCGCCACAGTGGATCACCTGTCTGCTCATGATTGGCAGTGGAGTTTTTTTACAGTATTGAGTTGCCAGCCCGGCGCCCAACCTTCCACAGAAGGCACACACATACATGCACTCACACCTAGGGCCAATTTAGAGTGTCCAATCCACCTATCCAAATCCACAGTATTTGGGATGTGGGAGGAAACTTGAGCACATGGAGGAAACCCATGCGACCACAGGGAGGACATGCAGACTCCACACAGAAGGCACCCCAGCCAAGGATCAAACCAGGGAACCTCTTGCTGTGAGCCGACAATGCTAACCGCTGCACCACCGTGGCTGCCCACATATATATCAGCATATATGTCCACAAATACACAGCCACCCATGTGTAGACATATATGTGCACATATATAGATATATACCTATATGCATGTCTACATATATACAAACACACACACAAACATGTCCCCTATATTACTACCACAGTGGTGCATGCTATGTGCGAGGCACCAGCACACATAGCAATGCACGCAGATCTCTACAGCTGCCAGTGTGTGCAACATGGATGGGTATGTCATGTTAGTCCCCTGTTGGGACCACATTGCCCCGCCTGTGAAATTTGCAATGGGAATTTGGGGAAGTATGGCAGGTACACTTGTGGAGGTTGACAGGATTGGTAGATATAGAGGACAGTCTACGGGGATGGTATGTGACACATGTGGTGAGTAAACACCCTGGATGGTGTTTGTGGTCTGTGATTTGAGCAGGAGGAGCATGCTGGCCCTGTGAATGTGTACTGGGTACATCAGACTGATTTAGCACATCCCAAATGTGTCTGTGGAGCCCGGTATGGAACAGAACCTAGACCTGACCTCAGGGTAGAGGAACATGTTTGTGTGTGCCTCGAGGGGCGGGACAACATTCCCTGGGTGGTTCCACCTGATGATATTGCTGGACTAGTACATGAAGAGGCCCCAGGTTGGGACACACATGTGATGTGGTCAGGTATCATAGGCAGATGGGTTTGGAGAGGTGGATCTGCTGGCCAATAGAACATATGCATGTTATTGTGTCACTGTTACAGAACATATGTTGGTAGTAATAGTGTACACAATCCCGGTACATGTCCAACAGCATGCATAGATATCCCCAGTAACACAGAATGTCAGATGAACAGCAATCTCAGAGCAGCCATACCACTGTCATATGTGGAACCATAGTGGCACTGGCAATGGCATGCAGGTAAATAGTCTGTAACAGGCCGGCAGTGACAGTGTCCACACAGGGGACATGGCTACAATCACATAGCAGAAAGTGTGGTACGATACAATATCTGTCCCATTGGTAGGTAAGCTGTAGCCATACCAGAGTTGTGTGTACAGTTAGTTGAAGCTGATATGGTGGGGGGTGACAGAGATGTGTATTCCAAACTGTGGTAACTTTGCAGTATGAGTTCTCAGACCTGTTTCCATCTTTATGTCTTTCAGACAAGATGGCACATGCATGGTTGCCCACCTATTCCCAAGCGGAGAATGATGTGGTGATATCACACTTGATCCAGCACTATCCAGTGCTGTTTGGCAGGGCCACACATGAGCAGCAGGAGTGGACCGCTCTGTGGAATGACCTAGTCCACAGGGTCAATGATGTCAGACTGCACAACCGCAGTTATGAGCAGGTCTGGCATCATTGCACTGACCTGCTTCGCAATGCCCATCGGCATGCTGCTGCACTCCAGGGGGGATCACCTTGCCAGAGGGTGGGGCCATGCCATCCACCACCCCAACATGTGTGGAAGAGCTCCTGGACAGTCATTAACCACTGCACTCCTTTGTGGAGGTGGGTGTCACCCACACACCGGCCGAGGAGCATGCTGGTAAGGACACAGGGCACATCAGTAGACCACTGTTGTGTATACATCCACATTGGTACAGGTAGATCATTCATATCTGACATGTCATAGATATATTGTATTGCTGCATTGTAGTGATAAACAGATGTCCAGATGCAGTATTATCATGGGAATGTACCGTTGATTTATTGTAATACTGCACCCACCCTGTAGCACTGACCACTGACATTGCATCTCTCACCCTCTTATGTAGGTCCATCTGGGATATCACCAAGGCAGCAGCCTGTGGCTGGTGAGCATGTTATATGTAGATGCTTGCCAACACACTGGGCATGTAATGGTGATGGTATATTCCATGCACACACCTAACACACCTACCTTGAATGCATGCTATACATGTGCATGTATTGCTGCTGTGAAATGCATGGTCTCACAGGGGTGACCATGATGAGATATTGGAAGGGTATGTCAGGCACCTGTATGATAACTAACACCCTGTCATTGTGGAATGTGTTCACTGGGAATAACATACTGGTGGTAGACATGGCCTACAGTAGGGACATGTTCGGAACACCAATATACAGTGTACCAGTGTATATAACTATAGGACAATGGCAACTGCTGCAGAGATGCAAAATGGCATAAGGCATTACAGTAGTCCACATTATCAGCTGGGTGTAGGCTACAACATGTGGTGTTCAGTGTATGGGACACTGCAAAGTGACACACGTGTAGGGTTTACTTGTCATGCATCTGCATAAAGGCTGAAGGAGGGGGGGGGTTCAGCATGACACACCAGTGCGCTGCAGCCAGGAATAGCAATATATGCACATAGTCAGGTTCAGGGCCTGTGGCAGCCGTAACCCTACCCACACAGCAATAGTGATGACAGTGTGTGAACACCATGGGATGTGCACATGGGTAGACCTTGCAATCATGCAGAATAGGGGGGCATGTGTAGGGCAGACTGAACATACACTAGCAAATGCAGATGGCCCATGCTAATATACCCTTGCCAGGAGCAGTGACTACCGTAGTACACACAACAAGAGGTGCAATAAACCATCATGATAAGGGCATGCACACATATGCCCACATAGTGTGTATGCATTGCCATCAGCAGCCGCACACCTAACACAACCTGTAGACACTGCATGTGAAAGTACAGCACATATGTCACTTATTGGGCTCATGTAATGCTAAGATGTGTAGTGATGTGGTCCCATGGCAGGTCAAGGATGTGTGTGTCAAATCAATAAAGGTGTGTACACCCCCCATAGCCATGGTATGCTTTGATGCTTGTCATTGTAAGAGTATTGGAGTGATCAAACATGGTCTGTTGATGCTGATAGCTGTAAATCAGGCATTCACCTATGACAACTGTCCGTATATCATCCCAGATATGTGTTGCTGAAAAACATAGGGGCCGTGAGAAGCAAAGCTGACATAACTGACACAGTACTACACATTCCACAATGGGTTGTACACCTGTGAGTTGTGGTGCACAGTACATAGCAGGGTGCAGAACAGGTGCACAGCAATACTGTGTACATGGGTGCAGTGGTATCCAGGGGAAGAAGCATCACCTAGTGACACACCACATGCATCACCCACATGTATACTGTTGCTAGCATGGATTGACTTTAGCTGAACTGCATGCTGTTCTGTACCATATGTTCCGCATGTTGGCAGTCGGGCAATAGGAGGACTGTGTGTACTATCATTGTGCAACCTCACCTGTGTGTGTGTGCGTGTGCGTGTGTCCTGGTGGTTAGTCTGCAGGATCACTCTGGTGAAGTGGAGGGAGGTAGATGCATGTAGGATGCATGTGTGTTTGTGTGGGTGGCCATGTATGCACATGCGTGATTTTTGGGTGTTACTATGGCTGCACCTCCCTGTGGGACCATGCAGTACATGGACATGGACTGCCACATTACACACCAGGAATACCTGTCATGTGCGTAATCACAAGACAGCAAATAGTGTAATATCGTCTGTAGCATCTAACAGACACCCAGAGGGAAGGTAGACATCAGGTACACCCTTAATATCGCAGTCAGCAGAGAGGTCACCTACAACCCACGTATGCAGCTCTACAGATGCATTAGGGAAGTACTAGTCAACACCAGGGAGTGTATCCAGATATTACAGTTGTCACATGATAGGCTGAAGGGGCAGCATATCTGGCATGTACTGAGCATTACATACACATTACACACCACTGCGAGATATTATGGATACAACATAGTAGCTCACACATATAGGGGCTATGCACATAATTTCCGGGCATACAGAGGGTGCATACCGAATGACAGCAGTCAGGCCATGTAAAACCACTACACACAGGTCAGGCAGGTAAAGTAGCAGCAGGCCTTGTGTTGTGGCCGCTTGTGTAGACATTTAGAGGACTGAGATGTTAATGAGTGATATCAATGTGTGTATGTTAACAAGTGTGATGCAGGATGGGGTAACACATGGACATATACATGGAACTGTCTGTAAAGCCATGGACAGGTTGGTATTATGGAGGTGTGTGTGTGTGTGTGTGTGTGTGTGTGTGTGTGTGTGTGTGTGTGTGTGTATTGTTAGGCAATCCTGTACAGGTTTTAAAGTGCATTTATTGTTTTCCCCCACAGGTGACAAGGTGAGTCAGGGACCCTCCTGCATACAATCTGATGTTGGTGTCCATAAAGATACTGAAGATAATAGTACTGTTGAGGCACAGGTGGGATCGTCAGGAGCTGACACTGCACCAAAATTTGACACCCCCCTTTTAGCCATCTCAACCCTGCACACAGTTTCAGTGCCCACAAATACCCCATCATCAGTGGCCATACTGGAGGAACAGCTGGCATTTGGTAGCAGTGCACAGGGAAGTGTGGTAACCATGCCTACTGTGTCCGGTTGCAGCAGGCAGAGCCAGATGGCTGGCAAGACATCACGTAGATGGATGTCCCAGGATGTTCGTGATAGGGCTGCTGGACATCATGCCCCTGTCATAGGCGACATAGCTGGTACCAGCAGGTGTATGTTTCAGTCAGTAATGGCGGTGCAGGCACATATGGAACATTACACCAGACAGGGTCTGAGGTTGCAGAGGGCTGCTCTCGCATCTGTAAGCAACACCCTCTGTGAACTGTTGGGTGTCATCCGTGCTTATACCAAGCACACAGATGGATGGCATGATGAGATGATGGCCCTCATCGGCCATGATGTGTCCGTGCTTCAACATGTGGTGTGGATGTGGCAACGCCTGCATGGACGTTGGCCAGCAACACCAACAGCTGGCAGTCAACATGGACGTGCTAGAACACCAAGGGGCTCCCGTAGTAGCAGTAGCAGCCCTGGCAGTGTGGGGGGTGTGCTGTCCACACCACAGCAAGCCACGTGCATGTGGTTCTGGCCAGTCCCAGGAGGGACTTGGTACCAGTGGACAATTGTTTTCAGCAGGTGAGAGTAGCACATTGAGGCCTGTACCTGGAAGTACCTGAGGAACCCATAGCAGGCACAGTCCATGTGTCCGTGGCCGGAGGCAGTGAACTACACACCCTGCCAGGTATGGTCTAAAGCTGTCCATAAACACCTGTGTAGGGCAACCACATGGCAGAACTATGTGCATGCATACCCACACTCTATACAAACAACCTAGGGCAACCCCATACCTACACACACCACATCACCTCACCAAGCTCTCCACAGTACACCCCTTACCCACACACATGGTGTCAAATTTATGGCCCACCCTCGGCCACTGGGAAACAAACATCACACCCTGTGCATATGATTATATCTGTGCTCCATCCCTGTCACCCATACCATCAATGCAGGGACAGGCTGATATGGTTCTGATGCATATGGTGACTGTATGACAGCGTACCACAGTACTGCAGTGTAACATGTTGTAGGGAGTAGAGTGTAATGCATACATGGCAGGTAGTGTAGCCATCCAGCAATGATGCCCTATAGCTGTAAGTAACACTGGTTGGATGTGGTCTCCATAATGTTATCCATGTATGTTGTAGGTGTACATGTGTCAGCACTAAGATGCCCTGTGCATATGATGATACCTGTGCCACATCCCTGTCAACCTTACCATCAATATAGGGACAGGCTGATATGGTTCTGATGTACATGGTGACTGTGCTACAGTGTACCACAGTACTGCAGTGTAAAATGTTGTAGGGAGTAGAGTGTAATGCATATATGGCAGGTAGTGTAGCCATCCAACAATGATGCCTTATAGCTGTTAGTAACACTGGTTGGATGTGGTCTCTATAATGTTATCCATTTGTGTTGTAGGTGTACATGTTTCAGCAGGAGGATGGTATGCAGGCATATTCCACAACGGGGTATGTCACTTTGGTGACACCATGACTGTGACATATCTGAGGTACAGTTTAACACATGTCACATGTTACTAAACTGGTTAATGCCTGTGCCACATGGACGG